>NC_067311.1:130000-500156 GCF_020740795.1 Apus apus | reverse complement strand
TGCTCTTTTGGTAGAAGAAAGCAAGAATTTAACTTTTGGGGAGAAATTAAGTGTAAGCACACCACATCAAGTAAATCCTGCCTCCTTTTTATGGAAAGGTGATAATGAAAACTTAGAATTAGAACACAGTTGCTTGGACCTAATAGAATACCAAACCAAGGTCCGACTGGATCTTAAGGATATACCTTTGCATGCGGGACTTCAGCTGTTCACAGATGGATCTTCAAGAGTAATTCAGGGAAATCAGCACAATGGATATGCTATTGTAGAAGGGGTAAGCAGTGAAGTCAAAGAAATGGGGCGATTACCTAATGGATGGTCAGCCCAAACATGTGAGTTATATGCTCTCAACCAAGCACTACTGATGCTAGAAGGCAAGGAAGGAACAATTTACACTGATTCCAGATATGCCTTTGGAGTAGTGCATACCTTTGGGAAAATCTGGGAGGAGCGAGGACTGGTAAACAGTAAAGGGAAGGAGTTGGCCCATGGAGAACTTATTCAGCAAGTGCTGCAGAATCTGATGCTGCCAGAAGAAGTAGCAGTAGTGCATGTTAATGGGCATCAGAAAGGAAACTCACCACAAGCTAGAGGGAACAGGCTGGCAGATGAAACTGCTCGAGAAGCAGCCATGCAATCAGAAGTAATAACAATGAATTGTCTCATTCCTGAGGTGCCAGCTAAAAAGAAAAAGAGGCAATTAAGAAACTGGGGGCAACAAAACAGAATGGAAAATGGTTACTCCCAGATGGTAGAGAAATGTTAAATAAACAAACCATGAGGGAAATATTAGCTGTTCTGCATCAAGGTAGCCATTGGGGAACACAAGCCATGTGTGACCTGGTGCTACGAAAATATGGGTGCATTGGAATTTATACAATAGCTAAGCAAATTTGTGAAGGATGTATGGTTTGTAGAAAGATCAACAAAAAGGTGCTAAAAAGGCAAGCAACAGGGGGACGAGCTCTAGCTTTAAGACCTTTTCAGAGTATTCAAGTACCAAAGATAGGCAGAGCTAAATATTTACTGGTTCTAGCAGATCATCTAACAGGGTGGGTAGAAGCATTTCCTCTCAATACGGCTACTGCAGCAACAGTGGCAAGGGTAATCCTGGAACAGATTATTCCCAGATATGGGATAGTGGAAAATATTGATTCAGATCAGGGAAGTCACTTTACCTCCAAAGTGTTGCAGGAGTTAATGAACAGCCTGGGTAAACTAAATTGCCTTGGACTAAGTGTCAAAGACATAAGGGTGTCACCTTATGAAATGTTGTTTGGACTACCATATTTAGGCAAAAGTGATGGACTTCCACAGTTTGAAACTAAAGATGTTTTTCTGAAGAACTGTATACTCGGGTTGTGGTCTTCTTTGTCCTTCCTTAGGCACCAAGGGTTCTTGGCGCAGACTCCGCCCTTGGAATCTGCAGTGCATTGATGCCAGCCTGGAGACTGGGTCCTGGTTAAATCTTGGAAAGAAGCCAAACTCCAACCAACCTGGGAAGGACCACTTCAAGTTCTGTTGACTACAGAGACTGCCGTCCGGACAGCTGAGAAAGGGTGGACTCATTATACCCGACTCAGAGGACCAGTAGAGGCTCCACCTGAGAAGGAACAGTGGCAGGCCTACCCAGCTGAAAACCCCTTGTGCCTTAAACTGAAGAAGCACTAGAATTGATCCATGCTAACTGATGAAGTAGAGTTTGTAGTAATTCTGGTTACTGCAGTTATTGGGTTAATGTTTATCTGTTGTGTGGAAAAACATCGGTTCTGTGGGCATAAAAGGAGAAGAGAACCTTTTAGTGAAAATGAGGGGGATCATCATAATAGTGAGTTGTTGTCTGTGGATCCAAAAGTAGTAACCTTGACAGAGGTCAGGGATATAAAGCAAACCCTTTAAATTTAAACTGGATATGGAGAGACAAATGCCTGGGTAGAATGGGTCAAATATACAGTGTATGCTTGTGCCTCAGGGAGGCCTATGGCACAGATAGTTCCTTTTCCATTGGGGTGGAGCAAAGACCCACAGGGAATGAAATGCATGATTGCTTTATATCAAGACACAACTGCATGGGGTGATGAGGCTTGCAAGTCTCTATCGCTGCTTTTTCCTGCTGTATAGATCAAAGACCTCAGTGTGCCTCCTGCTTTCTCTGTAGTGCCCGGTAACCATGCAGCTTGTCTCTCACGACAAGATGTGAATGCTGCCAGGTATCTCGGAGCTTTGGAGAAGTGTATTGAGTCACTGAATGTGACTGGTGACAAAGCAGGAAGCTACTCAGCTATGAGTGTCCCCAGGGCAGATCTGTGGTGGTATTGTGGAGGAAAAATTCTAAGGTCTGTGCTCCCTTACAATTGGAAGGGTACGTGTGCTCTTATTCGATTGGCCATTCCATTCACCCTGGCATATGTAAAAGAGCCTCATGTTGAGATAGAGAGAATAAAAAGAGGTCTAGGGATATCATTTGATGATAAGATTTATATTGATGTTATTGGGATTCCTAGGGGAGTTCCTGATGAACACAAAGCTAGAAATCAGATAGCTGCAGGATTTGAGTCCTTCCTGTTCTGGTGGGTAACAGTCAACAAAAATGTGGATACGAGGGATGCAGTCAAAGGAATTGCAGAACAACTGGATGCCACCAGCAGGATGGCATGGGAAAATAGAATAGCATTAGACATGATACTGGCAGAAAAGGGGGGTGTATGTGTAATGCTGGGGAATAAGTGCTGTACTTTTATTCCAAATAATACTGCCCCTGATGGTACAATAACTAAGGCATTGCAAGGACTCACTACTCTGGCAGATGAATTAGCAGAAAATTTGGGAATAGATAGCTCGCCCACTGGATGGTTAGAGTCCTGGTTTGGGAAATGGAAGGGGATGATAATTTCCATTTAACATTCTTAATTATAATGCAATAGGATGTTGTATAAGGCCTTGTTTAATGTCTCATTGAAACTGTTTTATCAAAGCAAATGCCTCTAAAGCCACCTTTATACGCTGACACAATGTTATTATTAGATGAGCAAAATCTAGAAGAAAGATGTGAAATCATGTTGTCTGAACTAGAGGCATCTTACAAAAACAACCTGAGATAATGCAAAAAGCAACAGTAGGGTAAATAAAAGAAGGGGGAATTGTTAGAAATGAAATGTAGTGTTGATTTTGCATTCTAGTGTTAGAAACGTAGTGTTGGTTTGGTTCACATATATATATATTCTAGTGTTAGGAACATATAGTTTGTTTGAGCACATATATATATTTTAGTGTTAGGAATATAATAGTTTGCTTGAGATAAGTGAGATATCTGCACATTCCAATTATATCAAGAGTGGTTTACGGCCCAAGAAACTGAGGGACTTAATTGGGCTCCATCTGGGGGATCTGAACATGGAGAAGGATTTATGGCCCAAGATAAGGCCAAACAAAGCCACTTCTATGCTGCTCTTCAGGGCAGGATGACACCAGTAGATTGTTAATTGGGAAGGCAGCCAAGGGGGCAAGAAAGGTCAAAATTTGACCTTAAAAGGTAAAAAGTAACCTGCTAGAATGGAATGTGTAAACAGGGTCGGGAAACTTATAGGATAATTTGAAGCGTCGGATGGGCTGTAAACCCTGGAGTACCCAGCCAGTGGGGAAACAGGGGAGGGAACTTTGCGTCGGGAATAGGGAATATAAACCGTTATTCACCTTGCTATGGGTGTGCCTACTTGCTTAGGTCACCCATTCTTGCAAGAATGTAAATAAACTGTGCTTCGCTGAAGGATCTGTGTGGGCCTGCTCATTGGCGCGACAAACGTTTCTCACACATGGGACAGCAATGTGCCCTTGTGACAAGAGAGCCAACAGTATCCTGGGATGCTCTAAGACCAGTGTGGCCAGCAGGTCAAGGGAGGTTCTCCTCCCCCTCTGCTCTGCCCTGGTGAGACCACATCTGGAGGATTGTGTCCAGTTCTGGGCTCCCCAGTTGCAGAGGGACAGGGATGTGCTGGGAAGAGTCCAAGGGAGGCTACAAGGATGATGAAGGGACTGGAACATCTGCCTGATGAGGAAAGGCTGAGAGACCTGGGGCTGTCCAGTCTGGAGAGGAGAAGGCTGAGAGGGGACCTGATGAATGTCTATCAATCTCTGCAGGGTGGGTGTCAAGAATGGGCCAGTCTCTGTTCAGTGGTGCCTGTGACAGGACGAGGGGAAACGGCACCAAGTGACAACACAGGAAGCTCCACCTCAACAGGAGGAGAAACCTCTTTCCTGTGAGGGTGACAGAGCCCTGGGACAGGCTGCCCAGAGAAGCTGTGGAGTCTCCTTCTCTGGAGACTTTCCAGACCCATCTGGACACATTCCTGTGTGACCTGCCCTGGGTGTTCCTGCTGCAGCAGGGGGTTGGACTTGATGATCTCCAGAGGTCCATTCCAATCCCTATGATTCTATAACTTCATGCCTGGCAATCCTCAAATGCAATCCAACTACTACTATTCACCTCCTCTTTCACACCAGTCACTCAGATCCAAGCAACAGGGAAGATTACAAGACAGAATAAATGCACCCTTCATAACCACAAATTCAATGTGTTTCCTATCAGTTTTAAGTTAATGAATTATACAGCAAACACTGTTTCAGCTCATTTTATTTTTCAGTGTACTGATTTGTAATTTTCCTCCCTTCTACTACATATCTGGCAACCACTCCATTCTACAGTTCCCTTCACCCATGCCTCTTCTCCACACTGAGAGTGGTCAGACACACCCAAACATCTCGAAAAAAAACCTCAACGAACGTAGGAGACAGACAAGCTGTTTCTGTGAAAAACACAACAAATGAGCTCTTTTAGAGAACCTTGTTGACCATAAATGGGTTTCTCTTTGCAACCTGAGGGCAAATACCATTTTTCACAGCTGCCTAGATATCGGTCAGACACTCTGTTTCTCCTCCATCCACTGTTTTTCAGACCCAATCAAGTTTGATGGCTCCTCTCTGGGGTCATGAGTCTCTGCTGTATCTACAGACCTTTAATCTATTTTTTGCAGCAGCACAGTAACCACTCACCAGGTACTAAGAGTATTTCCTTAAAGCTCAGTATTTTTAGACAGATGTGCTTTGGGACAGCAGTCAAAAAATGCAACACAATCATAAAGTGGTCAAAAGAAGAAAAATAAAGAAAACCCACATCTTTAGGTGGCTCTCAACAGAAATTATCTGACTTGTCCACCATTATCTCTGCTGGATGAATAAACAAAGCCTCTTTTTTTGGTCCTCCTGGCCAGTAACTTGCTCTAGGGCCTTCCTCTTCTGTAGCAAGAGCCTGAACAAAGCAGGAGTGCCATTAGTAGGGACCTGATGGGTGCCACTGAAGCCTGAGGAGCCTTGCATGTAGCAGAAGTGATTAATCTTGATAAGATTTACTGCAGGCAAAGAAAGCTCTTCACAGGGAAGACAAACAGCAGCTGAAAAAAATGGTGATTGTGAGAAACAAGCCCCCTTGGCTGTCTTCCCAATTAACAAGATGATCTATACCTGCTGGTGCCATCCTGCTCCTAGGAGCAACATAGAAGTGGCTTTGTTCGGCCTTATCTTGGGCCATAAATCCTTCTCCATGTTCAGATCCCCCAGATGGAGCCCAATTAAGTCCCTCAGTTTCTTGGGCCGTAAACCACTCTTGATATAATTGGAATGTGCAGATATCTCACTTATCTCAAGCAAACTATTATATTCCTAACACTAAAGTATATATATAATGTGCTCAAACAAACTATATATTCCTAACACTAAAATATATATATATATATACGTGAACCAAACCCAACACTATGTTTCTAACACTAGAATGCAAAATCAACACTACATTTCATTTCTAACAGTGATGATACTTGGTTTTCTGCTCCAGTTCCTTTTCCACACCATTTTATGGGGGAGTTAGTTGTCAATAAAAGCCTAGTTCTGAAGAGGACAATCTGCTCACTTCACATGCCACCTACAGGAAAGTTGTTCTGCTCCCAGCTGAAGCAGGTATTTGTCAAGACCTTCTTAGTTAGGCAGCACATCTCAAGCAGAAGAAATCAGACATGAACGAGGCCAGTGTGGCCTGCTCAGCAGGAGATGCTAGAAATCACCTTTGTCTTTGCCCAGTTAGTTGGTGGATTTTTAATAAAGGGTTCTGAAAAGAAGGTGAGAGAAACATGAAAACCTAATTTCTAGAAATGAGAGTGAGATGTGCAGCATATGGATTTTCTCAGTGCCACCTCAGGAACAGGGGACACATTTTCTAATCAGTAACTAATAGGTTGCTGTTGTGGTGATCAAAATCTACTCATTTTGATTAGTAAGGAGATGCTTGTTTACTATTCTCCAAATAGCTTCTTCCAGATGAACCACCATCACCTTCACAGCCTTGTCCTGAACTGGAACCACTGACTTTTATTCCAAATAATACTGCCCCTGATGGTACAATAACTAAGGCACTGCAAGGACTCACTACTCTGGCAGATGAATTAGCAGAAAATTTGGGAATAGATAGCTCGCCCACTGGATGGTTAGAGTCCTGGTTTGGGAAATGGAAGGGGATGATAATTTCCATTTTAACATCCTTAATTATAATGACAGGAGTATTGATTGCAATAGGATGCTGCATAATCCCATGCGTACGAGGTCTTGTTCAACGTCTCATTGAAACTGCTTTATCAAAGCAAATGTCTCTACAGCCACCTTCATACGCTGAGACAATGCTATCATTATTAGATGAGCAAAATCCAGACTGTCTCTCCCCTGAAGAGAGATGTGAAATCATGTTGTCCGAACTAGAGGCATCTTACAGAACAACTTGAGATAATGCAAAAAGCAACAGTAGGGTAAATAAAAGAAGGGGGAATTGTTAGAAATTAAATGTAGTGATTTTGCATTCTAGTGTTAGAAACATAGTGTCAGGTTTGGTTTTTTTTTTTATATATATATATATATATATATCCTAGTGTTAGGAATATAATAGTTTGTTTGAGATAAGTGAGATATCTGCACATTCCAAGAACACCGGGAGTGGTTTACAGCCCAAGAAACTGAGGGAGTGGATTGGGCTCCATCTGAGGAAGAAGGATTTATGGCCTAAGATAAGACCGAACAAAGCCACTTCTATGTTGCTCCTCAGGGCAGGATGACACCAGTAGATTGTTAATTGGGAAGACAGCCAAGGGGGCAAGAAAGGTCAAAATTTGACCTTAAAAGGTAAAAAGTAACCTGCTAGAATGGAATGTGTAAACAGGGTCGGGAAACTTATAGGATAATTTGAAGCGTCGGATGGGCTGTAAACCCTGGAGTACCCAGCCAGTGGGGAAACAGGGGAGGGAACTTTGCGTCGGGAATAGGGAATATAAACCGTTATTCACCTTGCTATGGGTGTGCCTACTTGCTTAGGTCACCCATTCTTGCAAGAATGTAAATAAACTGTGCTTCGCTGAAGGATCTGTGTGGGCCTGCTCATTGGCACGACAGACGTTTCTCACATCCATGATGAGGAAAGGCTGAGGGAGCTGGGTCTCTTGAGCTTGGAGGAGACTGAGGGGTGACCTCATCCATGGTTACAGACACGTTCAGGGCAGTGTCAGGAGGACAGAGCCAGGCTTTGTTCAGTGGTGTCCAGTGACAGGACAAGGGGCAGTGGGTGCAAACTGGAACACAGGAGGTTCCATGTGAATATCAGGAGGAACTTCTTTCCTGTGAGAGTGACAGAGCCCTGGGACAGGCTGCCCAGAGAGGCTGGGGAGTCTCCTTGGCTGGAGACATTCAAACCCACCTTGACACGTTCCTGCGTGATGTGCTCTGGGTGACCCTGCTCTGGCAGGGGGGTTGGACTGGGTGATCTTTCCAGGTCCCTTCCAACGCCTAGGATTCTGTGATCCTGTGATGGCGGCCGCCGCTAGGAGCCCCATTCCAGCGGGACGGCGGGACCTCTGGAGGCCGACTACACTTCCCGGCGTGCCCCGCGGCAGAGCTGTTATTCCCCCCCCCCCCCCCCCCCCCCCCCCCCCCCCCCCCCCCCCCCTCCCCGCGCGGGGCTGCGCGCATGCGCGGCGGGACGGGCTGGGGACGTGGAGGGAAGCGGCGGTGGCGGCCGGGGGGCAGCGGGACCGGGACCGGGACGGGGGGACGGTGGGGGCGGCCCGGAGCGGAGTCGAGCTTTGGTTCCAAGGGGAGCAGCAGGTCGGGCGGCCCCGGTGCCGCCGGGATCCGCGGGAGCTGTGTACGGCGGCGGGCCGGCCCGCCCCGCCCCGCGATCTCGGCCGCCTCCTGCTGCGCAGCGCTGTGGACGGGCGCCGCTGAGCCGGTAAGCGGGGCCTCCCCATCCCGTCGGGCCCGCCCCGGCGCGGGGGGCTGGCGGGGAGGCGGAGGGGAGCGGGTGCCGGCCGGTGGCGGGTCCCTATCTGTACGCGTCAGCGCTGGGGAGGGAGGGCAGGGCATCCTGGTTTTCTCCTTGTCCCGATACCCACCGCTGCTCGGCCTTCTATCGCGACAGAGGGCTGCGCTTGTGCTGGAGCTCAGCCGGGAGCGCTGCCGGGGCCGGGTGACCGCTCCCGGGCACCGTGGCCTGAGGAGCCCCCGGGCCTCCCCGCCGGGTGTGCAGGGCGGGCTGTGCCGCTGCCCCTCGGAACACCCACTCGGAGCCGCAAACACTTCCGTTTCTGCTTCCCTGCCCCGAACGGCGTGTCTTATTAGTGAAAGGGTTTTAAAATAACCTTTGCTCCTCTCAGCTTTTGCCAACCGAACGCTTTTTAGAGCTCTGAGTGGTTGTTTTTTGCGATGTAACGGGTCTGCTTACCCTCTTGTCGGTTTGTTTTCATCCTTCTGAAGGAGAACGTTTGCCAAGAGCGGGAAGTATCTTGGTTTAAAAGAGAATTTGGAATCAGGTTTTATCTTCTATGCTTTTGTGCCGAGCATTTATTATTGTGGTGTGTTTTTCTGATCTGAGTGGAAAGGGTTTGCGAGGCTGTAATCTGATTTCTGTCATGGCCTGTACCCCGGGATAACACACTGGGCTGCAGTTATAATCATGTGAGGTATTTGAAGAAGTAAGTAGATCGTTTAATATCTCCTGCATTGAGCACTTTGGGAGTGCAGGGAAGAGGAAACAAGCTCCTGGGTGATCAAGTTTCCTAACACGGGCCTTTGAGTTGTGGAATCCCCCACTTTGTCTGTTCTCAGGTGCAAACCGTTGAGGTTGCTCCAGCTGGGGGAGTTAGAAATCACCATTGCCCTTCAGGTGGCCAGGAGTTCGGGCAGGCCTTGTTCTGCTCTTGATTTTCTCTTCTCACGTTGCTGCTGTATCAGGAGAAGCCCCTGGATGACCCTGGGGATGTTGGTCCCTGCTCAAGCCTCTCACCTGGCTGAAGTGACCATTAGCTCCTCTTCTTCCAGTCCCCAGCTGAAATTGGACTAGCACAGCATCTATGGCTTAGTATTTAGTGAGAAATTCAGTAGAAAAGTATTTATGGCAAATTAATACTGAAGTTAGATGGCTCTGGTGGTTTTATCAGATGAAGAGGAGGATCCCAGGGTGTTTTCCTCATCCTTGTGACTGACAGTTGGGCACGAGGTTGAGCCTTGTGAGTATAAGTAGCCCTGCCCTTTTGTTTGGAGAGGATAGTAAGAGTTAAAAATCCTGTTTGGTGGCTGCTGAGCTGTTACCAAGGTGGACTGTTGGAGATGATAATGAGATTTCCTCCAAGTCTGTTCTCTGCAGTGGAAAACCTATTGAACCTGATAGTCAATGCACATTTTGGCAAGTGGAATTTCATTTGCAGTAGACCCTGTAGGTAAGAGAGAGAAATCATGATGTGTAGTGTGATGTAAAATTAGGTGGATGCATAAAACAGATTTGGCCTTCTGATCAATGTGCATTTTTTTTTTAAGCTCTAGATAGGTTTCTAGTAGTGGAGACCAGTTAAAGCAGAGGCAAATAGCTTTGTTTAAAAAATATGTGCATCATGACCAATTGTGGGAAGTGCCAAAATAATTGCATAGCCTTTGAAATATAGGAAAGTATACTAATATTGAAAAAAATGAACATCTGAGCATCTTTCTGAAGTTTATAAGGTAGCTGAATTTTTCTTTTTGAAACATTTCTTTGGCCATTGGACAGGTTTTATTTATGTCTGAGGGTGAAATAGGGGGAAAATCTTAACTGTGTGTAACAGTAATCTTAATATCCCTTCCAAAAAGAGATAACTGTAGCTACTTAGATTATTAAATTGTGCTAGGTTTAATGTGACTTGTCATATCCAACCCAGCTGCTCCTTTTAGTTGTGGTAGTAATGGAATGAATGACTATAAATTGAGTTTTAGGTAGGTACACTGAGTATTCAAAAGAGGGGGGAGAAATTAATCAACAATCATAGAAGATTTTCATCTTGACCAGAGTTCCCAATGCTATAATTCATAATAGATTTTCAGATAGTTTGTGTAAAATAGTGCTTTTGAAAACAACTGCTGGATTTGAGGTTTTAAAAGTCTCTTTTGGGCCACTGAAAGGAGATAAAGTCAAACCAGTAACACTGGTACTGATATGCAGTGTATTCTTAAGCTGTAAAGTCACGGCTCGGTCTGTGTTGTGTACGTTATTGATTAGTCTTTTTTTTTATTATTATTTTAAGCTCCACATTCCATTGATTTTCTTGTTCCAAGCTCAATTTGTTCTCCTCATTTTATAATTCCAGCACAGCTGTCCTTCGAGCAGCAGGAATCTCAGTGGTGAGGGCAAACAAAACCTTTAAAGAAATACCTGCCTCCTGCAAGAAGCAGAATTAGCATTTGAATTTTCACTTCTTGAACTGAAAATACCTGTGCATATAAGGGAAAAGTTGAGCCTTTTAGTAATATAAGGTGTGATTTACCCAGCCTTCTTCCTTTCTTCATGGTATTTTGCTAATCAAATTAATTATTTCTGCTTGTATTCCAGAAAACACTGTGTTTGAGTACTGAGCTTTACTTGGGATGTAGGAATTTAAGAGTAAGAATAGAGGTTAATTTTACTCTTTTATAATTACCACCACTCCTTCCCTCTATGATAGAATGTGTTACTAAAATGGGTGCTGTCATTCTGCCCTCAAATTGGTAGGTTTGGTGCAGGAATTATTTAATAGAATGTTGTGACTGGAATGACAGAGGGGGTCAGAAAAATTAGAGTTCTTGTAGCTGTAGATTTTTGTTAATTCATGACAAATTTGAGAGGCTTTTGAACCTTCAGGGATATTTGGCCACATGTTTTAGTGTGGGAGTGTGACTTAGTGTGAGAAACATCTGTCGCGCCAATGAGCAGGCCCACACAGATCCTTCAGCGAAGCACAGTTTATTTACATTCTTGCAAGAATGGGTGACCTAAGCAAGTAGGCACACCCATAGCAAGGTGAATAACGGTTTATATTCCCTATTCCCGACGCAAAGTTCCCTCCCCTGTTTCCCCACTGGCTGGGTACTCCAGGGTTTACAGCCCATCCGACGCTTCAAATTATCCTATAAGTTTCCCGACCCTGTTTACACATTCCATTCTAGCAGGTTACTTTTTACCTTTTAAGGTCAAATTTTGACCTTTCTTGCCCCCTTGGCTGCCTTCCCAATTAACAATCTACTGGTGTCATCCTGCCCTGAAGAGCAGCATAGAAGTGGCTTTGTTTGGCCTTATCTTGGGCCATAAATCCTTCTCCATGTTCAGATCCCCCAGATGGAGCCCAATTAAGTCCCTCAGTTTCTTGGGCCGTAAACCACTCTTGATATAATTGGAATGTGCAGATATCTCACTTATCTCAAGCAAACTATTATATTCCTAACACTAAAATATATATATGTGCTCAAACAAACTATATGTTCCTAACACTAGAATATATATATATGTGAACCAAACCAACACTACGTTTCTAACACTAGAATGCAAAATCAACACTACATTTCATTTCTAACAATTCCCCCTTCTTTTATTTACCCTACTGTTGCTTTTTGCATTATCTCAGGTTGTTTTTGTAAGATGCCTCTAGTTCAGACAACATGATTTCACATCTTTCTTCTAGATTTTGCTCATCTAATAATAACATTGTGTCAGCGTATAAAGGTGGCTTTAGAGGCATTTGCTTTGATAAAACAGTTTCAATGAGACATTAAACAAGGCCTTATACAACATCCTATTGCATTATAATTAAGAATGTTAAATGGAAATTATCATCCCCTTCCATTTCCCAAACCAGGACTCTAACCATCCAGTGGGCGAGCTATCTATTCCCAAATTTTCTGCTAATTCATCTGCCAGAGTAGTGAGTCCTTGCAATGCCTTAGTTATTGTACCATCAGGGGCAGTATTATTTGGAATAAAAGTACAGCACTTATTCCCCAGCATTACACATACACCCCCCTTTTCTGCCAGTATCATGTCTAATGCTATTCTATTTTCCCATGCCATCCTGCTGGTGGCATCCAGTTGTTCTGCAATTCCTTTGACTGCATCCCTCGTATCCACATTTTTGTTGACTGTTACCCACCAGAACAGGAAGGACTCAAATCCTGCAGCTATCTGATTTCTAGCTTTGTGTTCATCAGGAACTCCCCTAGGAATCCCAATAACATCAATATAAATCTTATCATCAAATGATATCCCTAGACCTCTTTTTATTCTCTCTATCTCAACATGAGGCTCTTTTACATATGCCAGGGTGAATGGAATGGCCAATCGAATAAGAGCACACGTACCCTTCCAATTGTAAGGGAGCACAGACCTTAGAATTTTTCCTCCACAATACCACCACAGATCTGCCCTGGGGACACTCATAGCTGAGTAGCTTCCTGCTTTGTCACCAGTCACATTCAGTGACTCAATACACTTCTCCAAAGCTCCGAGATACCTGGCAGCATTCACATCTTGTCGTGAGAGACAAGCTGCATGGTTACCGGGCACTACAGAGAAAGCAGGAGGCACACTGAGGTCTTTGATCTATACAGCAGGAAAAAGCAGCGATAGAGACTTGCAAGCCTCATCACCCCATGCAGTTGTGTCTTGATATAAAGCAATCATGCATTTCATTCCCTGTGGGTCTTTGCTCCACCCCAATGGAAAAGGAACTATCTGTGCCATAGGCCTCCCTGAGGCACAAGCATACACTGTATATTTGACCCATTCTACCCAGGCATTTGTCTCTCCATATCCAGTTTAAATTTAAAGGGTTTGCTTTATATCCCTGACCTCTGTCAAGGTTACTACTTTTGGATCCACAGACAACAACTCACTATTATGATGATCCCCCTCATTTTCACTAAAAGGTTCTCTTCTCCTTTTATGCCCACAGAACCGATGTTTTTCCACACAACAGATAAACATTAACCCAATAACTGCAGTAACCAGAATTACTACAAACTCTACTTCATCAGTTAGCATGGATCAATTCTAGTGCTTCTTCAGTTTAAGGCACAAGGGGTTTTCAGCTGGGTAGGCCTGCCACTGTTCCTTCTCAGGTGGAGCCTCTACTGGTCCTCTGAGTCGGGTATAATGAGTCCACCCTTTCTCAGCTGTCCGGACGGCAGTCTCTGTAGTCAACAGAACTTGAAGTGGTCCTTCCCAGGTTGGTTGGAGTTTGGCTTCTTTCCAAGATTTAACCAGGACCCAGTCTCCAGGCTGGCATCAATGCACTGCAGATTCCAAGGGCGGAGTCTGCGCCAAGAACCCTTGGTGCCTAAGGAAGGACAAAGAAGACCACAACCCGAGTATACAGTTCTTCAGAAAAACATCTTTAGTTTCAAACTGTGGAAGTCCATCACTTTTGCCTAAATATGGTAGTCCAAACAACATTTCATAAGGTGACACCCTTATGTCTTTGACACTTAGTCCAAGGCAATTTAGTTTACCCAGGCTGTTCATTAACTCCTGCAACACTTTGGAGGTAAAGTGACTTCCCTGATCTGAATCAATATTTTCCACTATCCCATATCTGGGAATAATCTGTTCCAGGATTACCCTTGCCACTGTTGCTGCAGTAGCCGTATTGAGAGGAAATGCTTCTACCCACCCTGTTAGATGATCTGCTAGAACCAGTAAATATTTAGCTCTGCCTATCTTTGGTACTTGAATACTCTGAAAAGGTCTTAAAGCTAGAGCTCGTCCCCCTGTTGCTTGCCTTTTTAGCACCTTTTTGTTGATCTTTCTACAAACCATACATCCTTCACAAATTTGCTTAGCTATTGTATAAATTCCAATGCACCCATATTTTCGTAGCACCAGGTCACACATGGCTTGTGTTCCCCAATGGCTACCTTGATGCAGAACAGCTAATATTTCCCTCATGGTTTGTTTATTTAACATTTCTCTACCATCTGGGAGTAACCATTTTCCATTCTGTTTTGTTGCCCCCAGTTTCTTAATTGCCTCTTTTTCTTTTTAGCTGGCACCTCAGGAATGAGACAATTCATTGTTATTACTTCTGATTGCATGGCTGCTTCTCGAGCAGTTTCATCTGCCAGCCTGTTCCCTCTAGCTTGTGGTGAGTTTCCTTTCTGATGCCCATTAACATGCACTACTGCTACTTCTTCTGGCAGCATCAAATTTTGCAGCACTTGCTGAATAAGTTCTCCATGGGCCAACTCCTTCCCTTTACTGTTTACCAGTCCTCGCTCCTCCCAGATTTTCCCAAAGGTATGCACTACTCCGAAGGCATATCTGGAATCAGTGTAAATTGTTCCTTCCTTGCCTTCTAGCATCAGTAGTGCTTGGTTGAGAGCATATAACTCACATGTTTGGGCTGACCATCCATTAGGTAACCGCCCCATTTCTTTGACTTCACTGCTTACCCCTTCTACAATAGCATATCCATTGTGCCGCTTTCCCTGAATTACTCTTGAAGATCCATCTGTGAACAGCTGAAGTCCTGCATGCAAAGGTATATCCTTAAGATCTGGTCGGACCTTGGTTTGGTATTTTATTAGGTCCAAGCAACTATGTTCTAACTCTAAGTTTTCATTATCACCTTTCCATAAAAAGGAGGCAGGATTTACTTGATGTGGTGTGCTTACACTTAATTTCTCCCCAAAAGTTAAATTCTTGCTTTCTTCTACCAAAAGAGCAGTTGCTGTCACTGTCTGCACACACTCTGGCAAACCCCGGGATACTGGATCTAAAAGTTTAGCCAGATAAGCCACCGGCTGTTGCTCCCCCTCCATTCTTGGGTGAGAACTCCCAGAGCTGCTCCACAGGCAGCAATATTGTCCAGGGAAGTGACAGATTTACAACTCCCTGAATCCTTTCAGGGCTAATTCTCCGCTTTCCTCCTGAAATAAGGTGTCCCAAATATTTAACCTCTTCCTCCACATATTGGAGTTTTGTCTTTGAGACCCGTAGGCCCTGTTTACCCAAAAAAAAATAATTAAAAGTGAATCTGTGGCTTGTTTTATTTCTTGCCGTTCCCTTATCTATTCCAGCCTCATCTTGTTCTGTTAACACATTCATAGCAATAACCATACATTCTGAGTGAGTTCTAATTTGCAAGCCCAATTGTATAATCATGTCCCTGCCCAATAGGTTACCCCCTGCCTCGGGAACATACAGCAACTGTCCCTGGGCTTTTCTATTCCCAATTTTAAGCCTTGTAGGTTCAAATGTAGAAACTCCAAACTTTTCTCCCTCTATTCCTGCAACAAACACTAGTTGACAGGTTAACTTTAGCCCAGGAGGAACATAGTTTAAAGAAGTTCTGCTCGCTCCTGTATCCACCAAGAAGATTACCTCTTCTTCCTGGGGTCCCACCTTTATATTTATCAAGGGCTCTGGGTGGGACTGAGAGAACCCCTGAGTTTCAAGATGCATCATTGACATCACCCTCCCTTCTCTCTTCAAGTCTGGGCACTGCTTTTTAAAATGTCCCAGCTTGCCACAGTTATAACATCCAGCTGAAGGGAGGTTACCAGACAATCTTTGCCCTGATAATTTCCTACTTTGTTCTGCACTTCTCGCTCTCATTCTCTGTTCTCTCTTCTCTTGGCTCTGTTTCCACTCTCTCTCTCTCTCTCTCTCTTGTACTATGGGTTCGAGTCTCTGCTTCACAACCTGGTCCATTGTACAAACCATCATTTTAACCTTCTGTTTCTGTTTCGCTTTCTCCTGATTCACATACACGTTCTGCATCTTCTTTTGAATGTCTGGCCATGCCTTAGTAACAAAATGTACTTTTAACAAACCCTGGGTCACCGGATCCTCAGGGTTCATGCCCGAATATTTCCTCATCTGATCCCGTAACCTTTGTAAAAAATCTGATGGGGACTCATCCTTCCCTTGCTGGAGTTCAAATGCCTTAATAAAATTTTGGGATCTCGGGCAGCCTCTTTAATTCCCTGTATTATTAGTTCTCTCAGGTCTTTCATATTATTCCGGTGTACAGGGTTATTATTATCCCAATTGGGATCCACATTGGGGAATTTCTGCTCTGCGGGAACTACCCCTTGCCTGGGGGGGGTTTCTCCTTTCCCATTCTTGCAGAGCCGCCCGTCTAATCATTCCCCGTTCTTCTCCACTAAACAGAATATTCATGATGGACATTAATTCTGTTCAGGAGTAATAATTAGGACCCAAAAATTGATCTAATTGTTCAGATAAGCCGACAGGGTCCTCAATAAATGATTTCATTTCCTTTTTAAAGTTCCGCACCTCAGTGCTTGTCAGCGGGGCACTGACACATCCCACCTGTCCGGGACCAAGAGGTACTTCCCGGAGGGGAAACAGCTTCCACCGAGCCTGCCTGTCGGTGGTTGCCCCCTTGTATGGGAAAATTCTCCAAATCTCTTTTACATTGTTCCAATTTTCTTCTCAATTTTGGAAAGTTTGTCAAAGGGGAAGCACTCGCAGCACGTGCAGCTTCCTTGTAAGTGCTGTCACAGTGCTCAGGGTGCTGTAAAGGGGGAGAGGAATTCACAGGAGTGTGTGAAGTAGAGGAATGATTTACAACACTCTCCTGGAGCTCAGGGTCGTGAGGAGGTGGAGGAGGGTTAACAGGACGGTCCTGGGGACGCTCTGTAATCCAGCACAGAGCATACTCACACTCCTCCAAAGAAAAAGGAATTTTTGCATTCACATAGAAATGCAAATCCTGGCACAGCCAGCTATTATCCGATCCATACTTTGGCCAAAATACATGCCGCCCCTGTATGGGTTCCCATGTTCAGATAAACACACAATAGTTTATCATCTTCTTCTTATCCTTCCCTTTGGTACCTGACATGTCTTCCCAGTACTTCCCAGTACTGCAGCATCCTCCCTAAAGGACTGTCTGGAGGAATTGCTCCCGAGGATATTCCCTTATCCTCCCTAGGCCTAGCGCTTTTCTTTCATTCCCGAGACTCTCCTTGCACTCTTTTGCTCTCGCTTCGTCCTTCTCCGGCTGTTTTCCTCGCGGAAGAACAGAACCGCGAAGTTGGACTCCGCACTCGCTTCGTACCAATGTACGTCTCGCTCACACACACACACGAGTCTCAAACCACCAGGGTGATACTTAACAGTCAGTTTTCTCACCCCGGCCCCGACCACCAAAGCAATACTTAACGGTCAATTTTCTCACCTTGGTCCGTGCACAGAGTCTGCCTGGTCGATATCAGGGCGCCTACTTTCCTTTATCCATTATTTCCCCCTCTGTGGATCGTGGGATCTGTTTATAACCAGTCTCGGGTCTTGGTCGGTCTCCCTGGAGCCAGCGCCGCCGATCCACGGAACCGTTGAACTCAACGGGGTGCACCTTTCCGTTCTTCGGAGACGACAGCTCCCTGGATGATGACTTCAGCTCCCAGACGAGCCCCCAAAATTTGTGAGAAACGTCTGTCGTGCCAATGAGCAGGCCCACACAGATCCTTCAGCGAGGGACAGCTTATTTATATTCTTGCAAGAATGGGTGACCTAAGCAAGTAGGCACACCCATAGCAAGGTGAATAACGGTTTATATTCCCTATTCCCGACGCAAAGTTCCCTCCCCTGTTTCCCCACTGGCTGGGTACTCCAGGGTTTACAGCCTATCCGACGCTTCAAATTATCCTATAAGTTTCCCGCCCCTGTTTACACATTCCATTCTAGCAGGTTACTTTTTACCTTTTAAGGTCAAATTTTGACCTTTCTTGCCCCCTTGGCTGTCTTCCCAATTAACAAGATGATCTATACCTGCTGGTGCCATCCTGCTCCTAGGAGCAACATAGAAGTGGCTTTGTTCGGTCTTATCTTGGGCCATAAATCCTTCTCCATGTTCAGATCCCCCAGATGGAGCCCAATTAAGTCCCTCAGTTTCTTGGGCTGTAAACCACTCCCGGTGTCATTGGAATGTGCAGATATCTCACTTATCTCAAGCAAACTATATATTCCTAACACTAGAGTATATATGTGTATATATATATATATGAACCAAACCCGACACTATGTTTCTAACACTAGAATGCAAAATCAACACTACATTTCATTTCTAACAATCTGAATAAAGATGGAAGAAGCAGCAAGATTTCTGGTTTACTGCAGCTTTCTCTGCTCTGGTAAAAAGTATTTCCCATGGAATAAATTTTTCCCATTAATAAATTGAGGGCTATGCTGCTGCTTCAGACCACCAACTGGTGTGCTTTAGTCTCCTGACTCATGAATATACATCTACAAGGGTTTTTTTTTAAGACTAATCTTTTTCTGTGGATGCAGTATCTAAGTTCTGTAGGTATGTCGTGTGTCTGAGAGTCTGCAAAGCATTTAATCCTTAGGTTGAAATACTGTTGTCATGTGAAAGAACAGAGAGAATTCAAGTCTATTGTGTGGACCCTAAATTCAGCTATTGGAGCTGAATGGTACCTGCAGTTAATACCTTGTATGTCTTCTGTTGTGTGGGTGCCACCGTTTGAGTCAGGTCCGACAACAAGGCTCTCGATCCCCTCCCCCTCCCCCCCAGGTAGGGAAGGAGAGAGAGAAAAAGAGAGAGACTTGGCTGGATTGAAAACTCAACTACACAGCTTTAATGAAACACTAATGATATAAGAACATATATACAATTATATACAGATATGTTCAGGTATGTGCAAGAGCCTCTTGCCTCCCCCCACCCCCAGCAACTCCCACCACACTCCCCTGAGCTGGAACAGTCCCGAGAAATCCCGGAGCTGCTGCTGGAGGAAGCGCAGAGTGATGAGGGTCAGGAGAGCTCCAGCCTAAGGGTCGGTGGTGCTGGATGGACGGAGTCCTCCCCGGATGCCGGCCATGGACGGGAGAGAAGGGAAGAAGGAGCAGGAAGGAAGGTGTCTTCTGTGATCTCTGACCTTCCTCTGAGCTTACGTAGCTCTATGGAATGGAACATCTCTGGCCAGTTTTGCTGTCTGTCTAACTCAGCCTCCCACGGGGGGGTCACAGATCTCCCCGTAGTGTCTGAGCCGGCAGAGTGAAGGTGCGACCGTGAAGCCCCAGCAGTTAGAAAAACATTCCACTGTCTTATCAGCCTTAGCTAGAACAGAGTGTTGCTAGTTAAAAGAAAGCTCACTGAAGGAAAAAAAAAAAAAAGAGTAAAAAGGGAAATTGGCTTCATCCTGGCTCAAAGCAGGACAGTGGGGAATTATTTATATATTGCCGTAGTCTCATAACTGTGTGGGAAGCTTTAGGATTGGATTTTGTGGGATGTTTTAATATCTCAGGGGTGAAAGAGGGTCTGAAATCTACAGTTCTTGAATGTAAATGGGAATCAGCCAAAAACCTGAGTGCAGCAGCTTTGCTGATACTTGAAGAAGCAGCTTTACAGCTCATCTGTTTTCATCTTGCAGTGACATTGAAAGGAAAACCATATCAATTTCTTTTAGTTATAAGCAGCAAACCATAAAGGGAACCAAAGTGCTGTTCTATGTGGAAATGAAATGTTAGGTTTTCCAATCTACAGTAGCATCACATAATTTATTTTTTGTATGCTTGTATTGAAGACCCAACCTAGAAACCAGCTCTCAGATTGCACGGTAAAATTGTGTGACTGTGCTCCTGCACTTTGAAGTAGTAATTAAAAAAAAGAAAAAGTCTATATAATCAGTATTATTCAGGTTGTCTGCAGACTCAACTAGCCAGTCATGGCAAGGACAGTTTTGGAAGGGGGAGCTGGCTATACTGGAGTGATTAGTGACATGTCAGCATTGGCAAGTTTTGAGATCAGTAGGAGATTTAATACTTAATTACTTGTCTGAAATTATTTAAGTAGAAGGCTTAGAGAGTATGACAAGGTTGTTTTTCCAAACACAAACTGTGTCTTGAGTTACCCTCAGACACAGCATGTATGTACCACTGAACTGCTTTGAACTTGCAGAGGAAAAATTATCTTCTGGTAAACATTGTTAATAATTAATATTAACAATCTTTCAGAAGGGACAGAAAACTCAAGATTTATTTCTACTCCCAGCTATTTGATATTGGAATGAATCCTGATGTGCAAAACAAACTCCCTGGTGTTTACTCTGAAGCATCTGCTTCTGCAGTGTGGAGCCAAGTTCTGGGACTGAGCAGATGTTGGGTTTAGTAGAGCATGACACTTGCAGACCAGACTGTGATTCCTTGGGAGTGTTCCCAGCTTATTTAGAAAGAGTTGTTGTTGGTCGAGGTAATAATACTGTATTAATTTACTATCAAGTCAATTGGTTTCTTTATTTTTTGAGCAAACAAGTAGATTCATTCCTTGTCAAGAGAAGATGTAGCTTTTTTTTTATGAACTATGCATTTATTCAGTGTATTTCAAGGGGGAAAACCAGATTTAGTTGGTAATTTACTGCTGGGGGTAGGAGTGAGTTTTCTGGATAAGGGGATTTCCTATTATTTGGTGTTTCTTGTCCTTATCTCACTTCAGCACATGAGGGAGCAGAATTTGTTTAACCTTGTCTTCAGGAGTGACTTTGAGGTCCCCTGGAGCAGCTGGGACTGTTGTGGAAGTGAAAGTTTAGGGAAAATTCTGGGTGAGGACTTAAAATTTAAAACCTAGGAGTTTAAAAAATAGTATTCCATTCTAAATACTGGCCCAAGCTTTTGTGTCATCTACAGATTTGTACCTGTGCTGCTTCAGCCAGCATGCAGTGAGAGAGGCACAGCAGAAATGCCTTTGAATCCAAAGCAATTTGCAAACTGAAGAGATTAGATGTTTGAGTGATATTCTCAGCTGTTTCTAAAAGAAATGTGTCTGCTGTTCAATAGCATATTTGAATATGATTTAGGGTGGTGAATGAAGAACAGCATCTGTCTTGGAAATGTGTTGGGGACCATGGATAACATGTAACCATCTGAGATAAAGCATTGGGGGCTGGGAAATTACATCTTGATATCTACTTTTTAAAATTTTAAATGATTTTAAGACATTTTTCTAGTGTCATTTTTCCAAAGGAAAAACTTGTTTCCTCTTATCACCTGGTGGCTGGAGTTCCTCAGAAATGTTTTATGTTTTTAAAGCTGGGCTGTTGAGGCTGTAGGAGCTGAAGGTGCTCAGGCTGCACCATAAAAATCATCACAGGGCACTTCAGGTTTGGAGGGAACATGAATTCCTGATGGAAGGAGTTAGCTTTGTTACAGCTGTTGTGTGTTGCTTCTAAGTATGGTCACCTATAGTATCTGTAGAACTTGCTGAGGTTTTTACTTCAGGGGAGTAGAGTGAATGTAACATTCTGGGGGGGGGAACCTTCTGGAGAAAAATCTGCAAGTTGTTTTGATTGATCTAAGATTTGTTGACTCCCAAATGAGTAAAAGGAAAAGCTCTTCAAGTCCACATTTCTACTGCCTGCTGCTGCAAGCACTTGAGCAGCAATTGGATTCTTTAGACAGATCTCAGTGGCTTGATATTTTATGTAGTGGAGAAAATATAATCAGCTTGATATTTATTTAATAGAAATAATTGTTTTTCTGGCACTCTGAGGAGACACTCTTGGGGAAAATAAACCCAGTTTCTGCAGTTTGGAAGGAGCCAGCTGGGCAGTAGGTCACAGGGAGACCTCATGAAGGTTTGTAGCCAACAAAATGCTCTGTTGCTTGTCTTTGGCCAGAGAAGTGGGCACAGTTTTGGGCAATGTGAATTTGACACTGGCTCTGAAAGTACTAAATATTTTCTCCTCACTTGCTTTTATAGCACTTTTATTTGGAGGGATTTGTTGGAATGGAATTTAAATCTACTGGGGTGCTGCAGGTCATCTGGAAAGTGTACAGGCTCCTCTCAAGAACTAGCTTTGCAGCCTGTTCCCATCCCTCTTGTATTGCTGGGAAAATGGGTTCAACTGGGGAAATGGGATAACTGGGGAGTTCTGGGAGCTGCAGGCTGTGAGAATAGCTTGTGAAACAGAGTAGAGAGGGGTTAATTGTCTTAGGAGGATGGGCTAAGAATTCAGGGCCTGGTCACAAGGAGAACTCAAGAATTAGAGGTTAAGGTAGAGGAATTTGAAGGCTACCTCTTGTTTATCTTCTCCTTTAGGTGTTCATCTTGGAGCAAGTGAGCTGGAAGGCATGAGCAGGATGGGAACCTGAGGCAGACACGAACTATCTGTCCTCCCAAGAAATGAGATTTAAATACATGACTTTGAAGTCTCTCAAAGGTGCAGGGGAAGGACTTGAGCCCACATATGGATCCAGCAGCGTTGTTGTTGGGTTCTGAAGTAGTTGGGTTTGTGCAAACCAGGGGCTGCAGAGTTGAGATGTCCATGTACAAGCTGCACCTTGGTTCTTCCAAGTGGTGATCCAGTATTCCTGTATATTATGCAAACTGGTTTCTGATGCACTTCAGCTTGGGTACTGATTCTATTTGAAAGTTCAAGGCTTTTTTCTTTGAAGCAGCAGAATTTATATTCAAATCAGATGCATTCATTCTGTTCTGTGAGTAAACATTGAACCAAAGTTCTGGAAATCCTCTTAATCTAATTACATTTTGTAACCCTTTAATGCTTCTCCACAGAATTCCCTGCACAAACTTCCATTTTCCACTCCTAGGCCACTTCTACATTTCTCTTCCTCCAAGTAGTCCCCAAAATTAGAAAAGAAGAAACATTTTCCTCCTTTTTTTTGGTAGGATCTCACCTTTTAAAGACCCCTGTATTGCTTAATAGTCTCCTATATTCTAATCTCTCTCTGTGATGGTATTTTGTTGCTTCTGAAATATTTGGGTGCTGTGCATTTGCTCTAAATCTTGAAGTTATTCAGATGGCCTCCATGATGGCTGCAAACATTGCAGCTTGTCTTTGCATCTCTGAATTTTTTAGTAAGTTTCTTGTCATTTCTTTGTGCTGTTCTTTATTCATCTCAGTTGCTACGAGCATGGTCTTTTCTGGAAGTGGTTGCTTCTGGAAAGATGATGTGTCTGAAGAGAATCAGTACTGGGGTGATTCTTGAAACAGATCCTGGATCTTAGGTGAGACCAAGGGAGGAGTTGCTGCTGGGTAGTAGCTCACATCTGATACAGCTCTTCCTGTTCTTCTGTTCAACTATGATGGGGGGATTGGAGCATCTCCCTGATGAGGAAAGGCTGAGAGAGCTGGGACTGTTCAGCCTGGAGAGGAGAAGGCTGAGGGGAGACCTTATCAATGCCTACAAGTATCTCAGGGTGGGTGCAGGGAGGATGGAGCCAGACCCTGCTCAGTAGTTCCCAGGGACAGGATGAGGGGCAATGGACACAAGCTGGAACATGGGAAGTGACACTAAAATCTGAGGAGAAACTTCTTCATGGTGAGGGTGACAGAACCCTGGGACAGGCTGCCCAGGGAGGGTGTGGAGTCTCCTTCTCTGGAGATACTCCAGGCACCCTTGGATGCAGTCCTGAGGAATGTGCTCCAGGGGATCCTGTTTTAATGGGAGAACTGGACTGGATGATCTCTAGAGGTCCCTTCCAACTCTTGACAATTCCAGTTCCATGTGTCTTATGCCAGCTCAGGGGTATTTAGGTTACACAGTAATACATTGCACAGAGCTTTTATCTTGATGAGGGTGGGTTTTTTCCATATAACTGTGACTAATAGCTTTAAAAGTTTATTTATTTTCAAAAGATAGAAGGTTATTGAAGCTGGTGTCCTGGAAAGGTGTCAGATGCTTAGGAACATCCCTGGCACCTAGTTCATAGCATCATGGTGGGGTTTTTTCTTTTTAATTAAATAGTTTATAAAGGTGAGAAGTGCTGATACCAGCAAGGAGAGCTGGAATCTCCTCTGTACAGATCAAGTGCAACACAGGTAGTAATGATAGGTTTTGGAGTGTCTCTGCCAACTTCTGTGGTGTTGCTTCAAAAAGCAGATTATTTCACAGAGTTCTGGAGGTTCATGTAGAGTCAGTAGCACCTTTTCTCCCTTGGAGGTTTTCTGTGCAGCACTGATAATGGCTGTGTCTACTCGGGGGCTTTCAAGGTGTAGATCACTGATGGCACCCAGGAATTAGCTTCATGGTAGACTCCCTTTCTTGACAACAGGAGCAATTTGCCTTGGTATCCGTGTGAATTCAATTGGAAAACATATTTTTGAGTAGCTTGTCAACCTAACACCCCTGCTGAAATAGTGAATTCCCTGCAGTTTTCCCTACTGGGAGCAGCCTTGATATTGATATAACTGTAACTGTATTTCTGGCAGAGTGTAATTTAAGAAAATCCAAGTGAGAGAATGACTGAAGTGTTTAGCACTAACTTTTAACTCCCTTGGATGAAGATGATGTTGTCCTGCATTGGTTGAAAGACAATCTTTTTCATGCCTTCCTATGTGCCTGTTTTTCACCTTTCAGCAATTGTTCAAATTAATGAAGAGAAGCTTTACTGATAGCTCATCTGCGTATTCCTTATTTGTGCAAAAGGCATAAAATGTTTCTCTTTCCTTTTTTTTCTTTCTCCTTCAAGAAATGCAAATTTAGAAAGGGATTTGCCAGATAAAGAAGATGGGAGCCAACATCAGCAGCATCAGTGAGCTTCCAGAAAATGAGTACTTGAAAAAGTTATCAGGAGCAGAGCCCATCTCTGAGAATGACCCATTCTGGAATCAGCTGCTCTCCTTCAGCTTTACCACCCCAACCAACAGGTAAGAAGGTGCTTGTTGAAGAACTAAACCTTGCTAGTATATTTCTAGAAGTGACAAGTCTGAAAGCAACTGAGTGGTTTTGTTCATGATTCCTGGTTTAGGTAGCAGAGGAAGAAATGCCTGTTCATTCTAATTTTAGGAAGCTGTTTCCACCACCTTTTCCATTCCTGAGGGTTCTTTTCTTCTTCATGATAGCTGCAATTGCTATTTACACTCTTGGAAGCTGGAAAAGATCAGAAGTAGGGGCTGTAATGTTGAGGTGGAGCTTTAATGGTTCTTTTTTGAGCTAACCTCTGGCTTTTCTGGAGTTGCTGAAGACTCCAACAGATGGTGTTGCCCTTGAACTTAATGAATTGTGTAGCTTCTGTAACTTAACTATAGGTTAGCTGTTGAGGTTCTTCATCTGTATGGCTTACTTCCCCTCCTCTTTCACATTTTAAAAAAGAAACTTGACATGCTGTCTCTGCAGAAATATTTCCTAAATTGCAAAAATTTGGGTTTTGTATGTCTTTGCACTTGTCAGCGTTTGACTCAGGTCCGACAACAAGGCTCTCGATCCCCTCCCCCCCAGGTAGGGAAGGAGAGAGAGAAAAAGAGAGACTTGGCTGGATTGAAAACTCAACTACACAGCTTTAATGAAACACTAATGATATAAGAACATATATACAATTATATACAGATATGTTCAGGTATGTGCAAGAGCCTCTCGCCTCCCCCCACCCCCAGCAACTCCCACCACACTCCCCTGAGCTGGAACAGTCCCGAGAAATCCCGGAGCTGCTGCTGGAGGAAGCGCAGAGTGATGAGGGTCAGGAGAGCTCCAGCCTAAGGGTCGGTGGTGCTGGATGGACGGAGTCCTCCCCGGACGCCGGCCATGGACGGGAGAGAAGGGAAGAAGGAGCAGGAAGGAAGGTGTCTTCTGTGATCTCTGACCTTCCTCTGAGCTTACGTAGCTCTATGGAATGGAACATCTCTGGCCAGTTTTGCTGTCTGTCTAACTCAGCCTCCCACGGGGGGGTCACAGATCTCCCCGTAGTGTCTGAGCCGGCAGAGTGAAGGTGCGACCGTGAAGCCCCAGCAGTTAGAAAAACATTCCAGTGTCTTATCAGCCTTAGCTAGAACAGAGTGTTGCTAGTTAAAAGAAAGCTCACTGAAGGAAAAAAAAAATCAGCAAAAGGAAAATTGGGAGGGAAAATGGTTAAGCTAAGCAACTGGGAGGCATTTACCAGGTGTGATTTTTTTGTAATGCATGAGGAGGAGGAAGGAGGATTTTGTCTTTTGCATGGAGTGAACAGCCAGAGGGGAACAAGAAGATAGTGTTGCAAAGCAGTGGGTGAAGGAGCAGTCCATTTCTCTCTAAGAACCCCTGAAGATACAAGAATTGCTTACAGCCTACCCCTGACTAGCAAGGTGGACAATATTCTGAAAAATCATACAATCCCACATTGGTTTGAGGTGTTTTTAGGGGGAAATAGTTTTATATAAAACCTCAGCAAGTTTTTTCAGTGGTTCTATTGTTCCTCCTTCCCCCCCACCAAGGTAAAGGAGTTTTTCATAGCTTGTTTTGTATGTAGCTTTTTGGTGCCTATTTCATGCAGTCAGATCCAGTGCAGAGTGAGTTTGCTTAAAAAAAAACACCCAAAGCACAACAAAAACCTCACCAAACAAATTTCCAACAAGAAACATAAATTTAAAAACCAAACAAAAACCCGGCAAAAAATCTGAGCCCAAACCAAGTTGAAAGTTTAATTAGCTGAACACCAGATGGTGCTCTTGCCTGGCAGCTGGAAGAGAGATATTTTTAGATGCATCTTTTGTGCAGCTTAATAATTGGAAGGAATCAGAAATTTCCCATTAAGTTGCATCTACCTGAGAGGACCATTTGACAAATGATGTCAGATGGTGTTGGCTGCTCAGCACACTCAGCCATTGTCTAAATCAGATCACCTTGCCTGCAGGGACAGAACACTAGAGGTCCATGTGAATTTCTGAGATGGAAAGCTTGCAAAAGATATCAAGTTAAGGCCACTTTGGTTTAATGAGGCTTGAGAGTAGGTCATACTTTTGACAGGAGCAAGATGGTAGCTTGTGATTATTGTGGAGAGGAGCCAGTTTTCACCTGTCAAACAGGGCAGAATTTGAAGTTCTTTTTTCACATCACACTTTTTCCAGTTGTGTGTTGTGTTTTTAGTAGGGGATTTTTTGCAAGTGTTGTTGGAGAAATTCAGTGGGGTAATTTCCTGACTGGTAATTCCAGAGTGAATGGTCTAACCTGCTTCCTCAAATTGTTGTGAAGATGGGACTGATGTGATTCCCAGGGAAATTCTCTGGACACTGCTTTCTGTTCTGTGCTGTAGGGAAAGAGGAGGAGAAAACCATGGAGAGAAGGTAATAGGAAAATGTGTGGTAGTAGGAAAAGCAAACACAAGAAAACAAGCCAACCAAAACCCAGCAACGTGTGGCAGGTGGTGGGGCTGGGGTGGGTTGCTGCCTTTCAGAGACAGGTGCCTGCCGAATTCACCTTGTCAGCATCAAGCCTTGCCCACAGGAAGGAACCAGTATCTGCAACAAAGGGAAAGGGGACTTGTGATCATTTAAGGAAAATTTACATCTGTGTGTATAATAAAGTTTGGGGGATTTTTGACCCTTTTTCCATGTATCCTTTCCTCTCTAGTGAGGAATCTGTGGATAGTGCTTTGCTTTACAGAAGCTGTTCTGAATTAGTCCAGGTGCTGCTGATCACAGCTGCCAAGGGAAGATCTTTCAGGCTGCCAAGTTGTGTTGTATCTTCTGAGCAACAATAGTCTTTTCATCCCCAAAATCAGAAGCCCAGAGTTCTGGGTGGTGGTGAGTTACTGGCTTTCTACTCTGAGGAAGATGAAGGTGTGGTGCCCCATCTCATCTTTTGATGGCCCTGCTTTCTAAGCTCTGCTGTCTGTCTTCATTTCCTTATGCTTTCCCTTTCTCAGGACTTCATACTCTTTCCTTTCTTTGTCCTCCTTTAGCTTGTGTTTACTGGTTTATATTAGCAGACCAGTTAACTTTTTATCTCTTTCTGTGAAGAGCACAAGTTGGTTTGCAGGAGGGAATGAAGTTTGCCAAAAACCAGTGCTACTGACTGGGAAGTTACTGTGGCTCTGTCAGCAGTTCCCGATGCAAAATACTCTTGCCCTTTCACTATCCCTTCCAGTGTTTATTTGGATCTGCAGTGGGTTTCATCAGGAACTAATCTGTCTGGAAAACAACACAGCAAAGAGGAGTGTTTATTTTTTCAGCCCAGTTAATCCCCTAGAGTGATTCATAGCATGACACCACAGAACAGTTCTGGCACAATGAGGGATTGATTTTTGGGGGGGCACAGCACTAGAAGTTTGGGATTGCTTAAACCTGTTGTGCCAGCCAAAAATGAACATGGAAGCACGTGGTCAAAGCAAGAGCTGGCTGCTGGGAGTGTAATATTCTGCTTTTCTGGGCTGTTTGTTCTTCCTTTCATAATGTTGAGTTTCTTAAGTAGTAAGAGGGAATATTAAGTGGGAATAATTCTGGTCTGTGCACTCACAGACCCTGATTATGAAGGAGCCTTCAGGAGTCAGAAATGAGCTGCTGGTGGATCCCTGCTCACTGCCCATGACTCCCTGGCATGAGTGATGGTAACAGAGCAAGTCTGGAGTATTTGGGAGGTAAAACCACTGGGGCCCTACACAATTTAAGAGTGGTAGGAGATGATTAATATATGCATAAGAGAGAGTAAAAGGAAAAGCTGCCAGCAATTTAGTTTTAGGTTTCCTTATGCTTTTCACTGGAAAAGGTGTGTTGTGATCTCTTCTGTAAAACAGGTCATGGGTGCTAAGCAGGTAAAATCCCTATGGGCTGCAGATGTGTCTGCTGAGAAACTTCTGGTTTCAGACATTACGTAGTACTTCACAGAATCACAGAATGGTTGGGATTGGAAGGGACCTCTGGCGATCATCAAGTCCAAGCCCCCTGCTGCAGCAGGAACACCCAGGGCAGGTCACACAGGAACGTGTCCAGATGGGTCTGGAAAGTCTCCAGAGAAGGAGACTCCACAGCCTCTCTGGGCAGCCTGTCCCAGGGCTCTGTCACCCTCCCAGGAAAGAAGTTCTTCCCCATGTTCAGGTGGAACTTCCTGGGCTCCAGTTTGAATCCACTGCCCCTCATCCTGTCACAGGGCACAAGTGACAAGAGCTTGTCCCTGCCTTCTTGCTGCCCTCATGTATTGATAGACATTAATTAGATCCCCCCTCAGTCTTCTTTTCTCCAGAATAAACATCCCCAGGTCTCTCAGCCTTTCCTCATCAGGCAGTTGTTCCAGTCCCTTCATCATCCTTATAGCCTTTTGTTGGACTCTCTCAAGTAAATCCCTGTTCCTCTTGAACTGGGGAAACTTAGTGGCCCAAATTCACACTCCTGCACCTTCTTTTTTCCTTCGTGGATCCTTATTTATTGCACAGAATGGAGCTGAATTAAAAGAATATAAAACCTTGAATCTGCCACTTTCTACATTTCAAGTAGCTGACTGATCAATCTGAGTAATGTTGGGATATTGGAAAAATAAAATACAGCTTTTCTGGATGACTTTTGAAAGTTACTGTTTTGAACAAGAGCTGTGAAATTTACTTTGGGGTTTTAGCTCTGAATTTAGGCAGCCCTTTGTGTTTCTCTGGCTCTCCTACAAGCTGCTACCAGGAATGCCCCCTCCTTAGTGGTGGTGGTAGTTAACAGTTCTTTCCTGCTGGAAAACTTAAACCAGAGTTAACTAACACACAACTTGCTGAAAATCATGTGCTTAATATTTACTGTTCCTCTTTGTTCCTTCCCTGGAGTTTTTAAGGAGTGGTTGGTTCAAGACTAGTGTGCAAGAGCCTTTAATGGGAATACATAAAAGCCAGCAACTTTTTATGTTGCCTTAATATGGTGCATTTTTTAATTGGGACAATAAATTATCTGCAGCTTTTTATTCTTTGATGTCTTTGCTCCAACTAGTCCATTAAAGTCAGCATTTGAATTTATTGAATGGGCTGATTCTTTTGGTTTGTGTTTGATGGCAAAGAAAAAAGCTTTACTTAGAAGAAAAAACTGTCAGGAAAGCTGTTCTCTCTTTTTTTTTTTTTTGTTCTTTCATTCTCTGTTAAAGGGGGTAGTTTTCTTCTGTGGTTTGGGTCATTCTTATAATGTTGATAAGTAAGTCTATATGCAAATACTTTCTCTTGCAGTAATCATTGCCACATTGAAACCTCTTATCATGGAATCACAGAATGGTGAAGGTTGGAAGGGACCTTAAAGCTCTTCAGGTTCCAACCCCCCTGCTATGAGCAGGGACACCTCCCACCAGACCAGGCTGCACAAACCTCATCCAACCTGGCCTTGAACACCTCCAGGGAGGGGGCAGCCACAGCCTCCCTGGGCAACCTGTTCCATCACTTTACTACCCTCACGGTGAAGAATTTCTTCCTGATGTCCAACCTAAATCTCCCCTCCTCCAGTTTAAAACCATTACCCCATATTCTGTCACTGCACCAAGTGACAGCACAGGAAGTTCCACCTCACCAGGAGGAGAAACCTCTTTCCTGTGAGGGTGACAGAGCCCTGGGACAGGCTGCCCAGAGAGGCTGTGGAGTCTCCTTCTCTGGAGACTTTCCAGACCCATCTGGACACATTCCTGTGTGACCTGCCCTGGGTGTTCCTGCTGCAGCAGGGGGTTGGACTTTATAATCTCCAGAGGTCCCTTCTAGCCCCTATGATTCTACAAAGGGAGATTAAGACTAGATATAAGGAAAAACCTTTTTATGATGAGGGTGGGGAAGCAGTGGAACAGGCTGCCCTTTAGGTGTTAATATTGGGACACTTTCATATTGCTTAATGTGGTATTGGACACAATATCTGATTATTATTTGTCGTCTTGTTTTGGGGGATCAGTTAATCTGTACCTGGTAGGTTTGTAGTAAGAGAATATATGAAGACCTTTTTGTGTGTTTGATGCAGCTGGTGTTTGCTTTCAGGGGTTGTTGACAGGTTTTGCTTTAGTGCTTTCTTGTCCTTCTCAGCTGGTGGGTTTCACCAGGACACCAACAGGTAGTTAATAGGGTTAGGAGAAGTTTGGTGTTGCAATTGTTGCATTACAATAACATTAGTTACAGGGTAGTGGTGCTTAGCTGGAGGTTAAATGTCAGGTTGAGGACTCTTAACTTTATCCTTAGATGTTCTTGAAAATACTAAGTTCTCTCTGTAGGCTGCTGTTCTAGGTGTATTTTCAGTAGCATAAAGCAACATGGCAGGATTGAAGCCACAAAGGTTGTAGTCACACAAATGATGTAGTGACAACACTTTGACAAACAATTTTGAATATGAGTTTGGTGTTTTCTTGCCACTGTACTTCAAATGCACTTTGTCCTGCCTGGTACTAGAGTGAGCAAGCACTGGAAGGGGTTGTTCAGAGAGGTTGTGAAGTCCCTGTCCTTGGAAACATGCAAAAGCCACCTGGATGTGGTCCCAGGTAGCTGGCTCAAGGTGGCCCTGCTTGAGCAGGGAGGTTGGAGAAGGTGACCTCCAAACATCCCTTCTCACCTTAACCCTTCTGTGCTTCTGTGATACCTGCATAAACCAGCTAATGGCTTGGGAAAACTAAGTGCTGGGTAGAAATATTTCACTACTGTTTTGTAATGAATTTTAACTTCAAGTGGAGGAATCTAATTACTTTTGTAACCATTTTGATTTTCTTTTCCTCCTCTCCTAGTGCTGACTTAAAGCTCCTGGAAGAAGCCACAATCTTAGTCTGCAAGTCTTTAGGTGAGAAATGGTGACATCTTCACATTTTTGACCTGTGCTTGATCAGAAAAATGAAGAAACAGCATTCATGTGCACATCCCTGTGTTCAGTTTACTTATTCACTGGTAGGATTAAAGTAAAGAGTGTATTATATATATTTATCAAATTTTTTAAATCATGGAACTGTTTTCTAGAACTTGAAATGACTGAAAGGTTTAAAACACAAAACTCCATCCCTGCTTATTTCTTTTTTCACTCTGCCCTCTAAGCTGATCAATAAGGGCAAAGAATTAATCAGAGGATGAAGGGATAATATTGTGACCAATGATGTTTCAAGAAGGTAAAAGCAAGTTGGGAAAATCAGCCCAGTTTTCTGCCAGGAAACTGTTGGGCTGCAGACAGTTCTTGGGAAGGAGGTACTATGAGCTCTACATTTGTGATGTTTTACATCTAGGATGAAAAGTATGTTTAGAGAACAGGTAGTAAAGCATGTGGTGGAGAATCTTAAAAAGAGCAACAAGAGTTGTCCAGAAAAACAGACACACTGTGTTGATGTAGAAATCTTTGATGTTGAAATTTAGTTTAGTTCTCTATGTTGTTTGAACTAAATAGTGTCAACTTACACATGCCATATAATCATATCTTGCTTTTCCTCCTCTAGTTGAGAAGAATCCTCGAACAGGAAACCTTGGATCTTTGATTAAAGTCTTTCTTTCAAGAACCAAAGAGTTAAAAATCTCAGCAGAATGTCAGAAGTGAGTACCCAGGAAAAAGTTGCACGTGCCATTTCACTTCTTAAATGTTCCATTTCCTGCCAGATCTTCAGTTTTTTACTTTGCTACTTAATATAATCACAAAACTTAGAATCCTCTTGTTTGAAACAGAATAAATATGTAAGTACTTTTCCAAACACAGAAGGTTGAGTGAACTAGGTAAATAGATTGTTGAGAGAAAAGACATGTTTTTGTTCATCCTGTGGGTAACATGCACCATTTTGAATCAAATGTGTTCGACTTCTAATTACTACTGGCTTAGAGCTGTTTAAAAATCTCCTGACCTTTTAAGCTAAATCTTAGATGTATGAACCAATATTTTATCTTGGGAATACTTTGAGTTGGATTAGATTTGAACACAAACCTCTATATGAAGACACTGCTTTCAAATCATATGTAACTGCCACTGGTTTTGCTTGTCCCTTTCAGCAGTAGGAAAGAACTCCAGGAAGTTCAGGGCTGGATAGTTTTCCCAGGAAGCTTTCTGTAATTGTTCCCCCACACTCACAGAAAAATGTCTAACTCCCATCACATCTGGGGTTTCAAAAAAGGAAGACTTTGTTTTTATTGCCCCCTTGGTCCCAGAACTGCCCTCAACCTTTTTCCTTATATCTGGAGAAAGACATTTTTCCTGCCTGGATAGCTCCTGCTGCTTTAATCCCCAAATACCTTGCAAATACAACTTCAAGCAAGAGCTTGACTGTTTGCTGTTGTATGGGTTTTCTGGCAGTTGCTGTTTGGGACTCAAAAAAAAATGTAGTGAAGCTAATTCCACTGGAGTTCAGAAAGCTTGGACAATATTTGTGTGTATCACATAGAATCATCTTCCTATATTGTGCTCCTAAAGTCCATAAGTGCCTGCAGGGATTTGAAGGCTCTTGGAGTGGGAAAAGTGCTAAGGTTTAGGCACCCAGAGTAGCTTTTGTATCAGAAGGTGTTGGAAGTGTTCAGATGTCAGTGTGGCTTGAGGACACAGTATCTAGAAACGTTCCAAGTATGCTGAGCTATCTGGTGAGCTCTTGGATCAGTGGTACTTCTGGCAACTGTGGTGTTTTTAACAATGCCTTCTTCTGGAGAAGAGAAGGTTCTGAGGAGACCTTAGAGCAACTTCCAGTACCTGGAGGGGCTCCAGGAAAGCTGGGGAGGGACTTTAACAAGGGCAGGGAGTGAGAGGACATGGGGTGATGATTTTAAACTGAAAGAGAGAAGATTTAGGTTAGACATCAGGAAGAAATTCCTCACCATGAGGATAGTAAGGTGCTGAAACAGGTTGCCCAGAGAAGCTGTGGAAGCCCCATCCCTGGAGGTGTTCAAGGCCAGGTTGGATGAGGCTTGTGCAGCCTGGTCTGGTGGGAGGTGTCCCTGCTCATAGCAGGGGGGTTGGAACCTGAAGAGCTTTAAGGTCCCTTCCAACCCGTTCTATGATTCTCTGAATACAAACTTAGGAATAAGGTTATATTCTCTTGGGGGAAGAGGACAATTACTGCTTTTAAATACATTTCCAGTTTGTTTGCTGTAGCATCAACTGAAGACTGTCTTCTTGAACCCTTTGTCTTTTCCTTAGTTCAGCAGTAGGAACCCTTTGTCTCTGACATTTATTTTCTTTTGGGTTTGGATGCATCTTCACAGCTTGAGTGTTACTGATTCTTGTTTGTTTCTGCTTTTTTCCTAGTCACCTCTTCATCTGGCAGGCTCACAATGCACTGTTCATTATTTGCTGTTTGCTGAAGGTGTTCATCAGTCGGATGTCAGAAGAGGAGTTGCAGCTTCACTTTACTTATGAAGAGAAAGGACCAGGCTCATATGGTAGGTGTGCACCAGTGCTACTGAACCAAATGTCCCACAAGAAGCTAAAAAGTTCTGGGGTTTGTAGATGTGGTGCTGAGGGCCATGGTTTAGTGGTGGACTTGGCACAGTTAGGTTAATGGTTGGGTTTGATCATCATAAGGGTCTTTCCAACCTAAATATTTCTATGATTCTATGTTTTATTTAGACTAAGAATCCCAAATTTTGCTGTAAAACTAGAAATGAAGTACAGGTGAGGTTCCATACAACATGTTTACTGCTTGGGAGAGCCTGTGAGATGGAAAGTATGTAGTCAGTAGTAAAACTGGCTTCCTTCAGGGTCTGAAGTAATTTGGTGTAAACCATGTTCCTTTGTTTCATACACACTGTGATGAGACATTTTAATAACATATTGACCCTTGTCTTCTGCTAGAATTAAACACTTTTTAGCAAAGTTTTTTCTTCTTCAATCTCCTTTCTTCACTGTGAGGGTGGTGAGACCCTGGCCCAGGTTGCCCAGAGAAGCTGGGGTTGGAAGGGACTTCTGAAGGTCATCAAGTCCAACCCCCCTGCTGCAGCAGGAACACCCAGGGCAGGTCACACAGGAACGTGTCCAGATGGGTCTGGAAAGTCTCCAGAGAAGGAGACTCCACAACCTCTCTGGGCAGCCTGTCCCAGGGCTCTGTCACCCTCACAGGAACTTCCTGTGCTCCAGTTTGAATCCATTGTCTCCACTGAAGCTGGAGTTAATCTTGGTAACATAAATCATCTCCTGTGAGACTTCTGCTGCCTTTATCCCATAATTTCTGTGTGGTCTTTAACTGTGTTGTTGTCCTGGTTTGAGCCAGGATTAAGCCAATTTTTCTTTTCACTGTTTTTTTTTTCCTTCAGTAAGCTTTCTTTTAACTAGCAACTGTGTGTTCTGCTAGGCTGATAAGACAGTGGAATGTTTTTCTAACTACTGAGGTTTCAAGGTTACACCTTCACTCTGCCGGCTCAGACACTATGGGGAGATCTCTGACCCCCCCCGTGGGAGGCTGAGTTAGACAGACAGCAAAACTGGCCAGAGATGTTCCATTCCATAGAGCTACGTAAGCTCAGAGGAAGGTCAGAGATCACAGAAGACACCTTCCTTCTTCTTCTCCCTTCTCTCCCGTCCATGGCCGGCGTCCGGGGAGGACTCCGTCCATCCAGCACCACCGACCCTTAGGCTGGAGCTCTCCTGACCCTCATCACTCTGCGCTTCCTCCAGCAGCAGCTCCGGGATTTCTCGGGACTGTTCCAGCTCAGGGGAGTGTGGTGGGAGTTGCTGGGGGTGGGGGGAGGCGAGAGGCTCTTGCACATACCTGAACATATCTGTATATAATTGTATATATGTTCTTATATCATTAGTGTTTCATTAAAGCTGTGTAGTTGAGTTTTCAATCCAGCCAAGTCTCTCTCTTTTTCTCTCTCTCCTTCCCTACCTGGGTGGGGGGGGGAGGGGATCGAGAGCATTGTTGTCGGACCTGAGTCAAACGCTGACAGTTGTGATTCAGAGAGCTGGGCACGTGCTGTGTATTGTATTCTAAATCAAATTATCAACTCATTTAACCTCTTCCCTGACCTGTAGAAGGAAACTTGATTCAAAGTTTTTATCACAAGGCTGCTAAGGACTTAATTTGGTGTATGATAGCAAACAGGAGGACACGGAGGAGGGAATAAATCACAAAATGTTTATTGCAGCCCTTAAATGATTTTGTGAGTGTTCAGCTATTACAGAAAGGAAAAGAGGGATGGCAATTAGTTTTATGTACTCATTGCTGCCACTCTTAAGGGAAAGTTGGGAGCTTTTGAGAGTCCCCAGAGCTGAAGATCAAACCACAAACCCCAAAGAAGCTTGAAGTCTGCTGGTTGTGTGGTTAATTGAATGGAGGAGGTGTTAGGTATTGTTTTACAAGCAATTAATTTCATTCCTGGTGTCCAGGTTCTGTCCTATCTGTAGAAAAACAACTAGTATCTAAGATGAGGCTGTATCTTGCTTTGTCTGAATATCTTCTTAACATTAGTTGCATCTGGCTGCTACCAGCAGGTCAAGGAAACACAGCAGTGAGGTTCTTGAGAAGAAAGACTCTTTAGCTGACTGTATTTGACCCTTTTTTTTGTGGCCAAGAATAGAGCTGGGCTGGTTTTACCTCTAAGTAGAGGCTCCTGACTTGTTTGCTTTCCAATGAATAAGCCATTTTGCTGGTGTTATCTCTTCTCATTCAGTGTCTGTAACACACCTGGCTTTGAAAAAGTTAAATAATACTGAATATGTAATTTTAAAAACCTCACCGAAACCCAAACACCCCAAAAAGCCAAAAAACCCACCATGCAACTAATCCACATCTTTGAGGACTTAAAAGATGGCTGATAAAAAGCTGTTGCAGCATAACTGGACTCTTGTTTGCTTTAAAAGTGTGTTTGTTTGGCAGTTCCTTCTGCATCTTAGATGCACCTGTGATTCCTCTCCCTGCAAGTCTGCTCTGCTCTTATCTGCACCCATTTACCCTTTGCTTATTTTTCCCCAAGTCTTTCAATCTATCTTTTTGTCTTTGTGATCTTATTAATGTGAATTGTGTGTTGTCTTTATCCTGCTATTGAGAAAAGCCCTTGTTTATGAAAACCCAGAAGGTTCTATGTTTATAGCTGGCTCTCACGTTATAGATTTGGCATGAATCTGCCTCATTGTCTTGGCAAGACAAGAATTCCACAAAAATGCACAGTGGCCCAATGGGAAAAAGGATACATTAATTATTGCAGCTGAATGACATTGATTACAGCAATTAAGCTTGCCTTTTTTTTTTTCTTTGAAAGAAAAATAGTTGGAGAACAGAGCAGGAAAGACTTAACATCTTCCATTCTATGTGATTGTGCTTAACACAGTGTTTTCTTGCTTTATTGTGAATGTTGTGTGTGTGGGAAAAGCCCTTTTTCATATCCCAATAACATTGTTCTCTCTTCAAACTGTTCGTGTTTTAAGATCCCTCCTGAAATGCAGACAAAGAGACTGTTTAGGAAGCAGACATTGTTATTTATTGCAGGTTTGTAGAAAGCTGGGGGCTTGGTGCCTTCCCACAAATTGAGCACACCCAAGGAGATTTTTCATGAGATATTTATACACAAAGCTGTGAATTTAGTAAAAAACTTAAAAATTTAGGAAGCTTCCAAGTCCATCCTCCTTACAGTGATTGCCTAGTGAGTTACACAGAGTTATAACATGGTTCCATCACTATTTCTGCTATCACACATGCTCAGGGGAAGGGTCTTCACCTGGACAGGGGTCTTTTTGACCTGGGTGTGTGATTTTTAGTATTATAATGTCATTATAATGAGCTAAGGACACAGTATCCCAGCTTCTACAGCTCCAACTGCCCCAGACTGGTTTAGCTGCCAATCTTCTTGATTCTGGTTCTTCTTTATCACCTCCTTGAATTCCTTAGGTCCAATTATCTGCATGGACCTCAAGTCTTCTCTGACAAGTTGGAGATTTCCATGACACACCCTTAAAACCTCTTGATTAATCATCTTCTTCAAGGCCTTAATTATTCCAGGATCTCCTTGCTGAGTGCTGGCTCTGGCACTGATTGTGTGCCTCTCTGACTGCAGTTTGAACTTTATGTATATCCAGAACACATCTTACACTAAATAACCACATCATTCTACATTCCTGAGTTATTTTCCAACTAAATGAGCTGTGCATATAGCACTTTGGAAGAAATTATATTCTTAAAATGCTGTCTCTTGACTTTTTATCCTTTTCCCTTTCTCCTCTTCCCTTTCCTCAGTGGTCAAGAGAAAAAATTAAATACCTGTTGGGAACTACTAGGAGTCTTGCTCTAGAAGCATTTTCTAGACTCATAAAACCGTAGGAAAGTGTCACGTTCATGTTACTTTAGGATATATTGTCTGGGCTTCATTATTGGCTGTGGTTTGTGTCTGAGGTGAAATCCTACAAGCAGTTCTCAGTTTTGACTACCAGGAGCCACTTTGTGTCCCTCCTGGGGAATTCTATATAAAGGAAACCATGTTTCCATGATAAAAAAAACTTATTTCCTTTAGAAAGTGCAGTTCACTAGGTGACAATTTGGCTTTATGGTGGCTGTTCCCTCTGGTGTGCTTCTTAAAATCGTGTCCTGGATTTAGGAACAAATGAAAGTTAAAGCAGAATAACACCATCCTAACCTGGCTAGAATGTGTTTATTGCAGGACCTGTTGATTTGAAAATACAAAATAAACAAGCATTTAGGTCATGATGGTGCCTGTTGGGTGGTGGAGAGGGGAAAACTATGCTCACTCTTAGGCCATGTACCACTATAAACCCCTGCATTTCTTTGTGTGGTGGGTTTCTCTTTACAATTTTATCTTGAAAGCAGAAAAAAGAAACCCTAATGAGCCAAGAGATTTGTCTTCTATTTTTTTAGTATTATGTGACAACTTCAAGTAGTTTAATTCCTCAGTCAGTCTTGCAAGGATTTGCTTTGAAAAATTGCAGTCCTGTTGTAAAATGCCACCAGTTTTATTGCTTAGAGTAGCTGCATTTAAAGAATAATTTTAGTCATCCCATGCATTTTGTCACTTGGTGTGTGAGTAATTTCTGCTCACTTAAAATGAACTTTGGAAGCTCATGAAGCTTATGTCATTGCAAGGTGTAAAACCTCTTCAATAAATAAATGTGCATTAATGTCAAGATATTATCTAGATTTAATTAAGAGTAGCAGTGATGTGTAATGTAGGTTGCATTCATGTGACAGACCACAATTGAGAATATTGTTTAGTAGGTGCTGGATAAAGGAAATGGTTTTCTATCTGTCTCTTAATTCTTCACTTGGGATTAAAAAAAAGGGGTGGGGAATATGTGGAGTACAGGGGATTTTGAGAGGAGGCTTGAACTGTGGATCAGTGAGAAGACACTAGTGATCAGTTCAACTGTTAGTAATAACACCATTTAATTTTAGTAGTAAAGTAAGGTTTGATGTGATTCATATTGGCATATTCTTACCCTACCAACATCTCATTTAATTTATCCAATTGTTATTAGTTATTCCTTGTATATATCAAAGATTTAGCATCCCCATTTTCTCTGGTGGTAATCCTGAGGGCCTTCTATTTCAGTAAAGAATGCCATCTCTTAATTAAATAATTCTTAATTAAAGAATTTATCTTCCAGTGTTTCTTCCTGAATTAAAATTCTGATTTTCTGGATCCATAAGTTTAAATCTGTTTGCTTTCTTTATTTGAAAAGAAACCCTTTGCTATGTTTCTTTTCAGGAACAGAGTGTGAAGACCTCATAGAAGAGTTGCTGTGTTGCCTGATCCAGCTCATTGTTGAAATTCCCCTCTTGTAAGTTTGCTTTTTCCTTTTTTTTTTCCCAACCCCCCTGGCTTCTTCCCATGAATTGATCATTTGAGAGAATATAAAACTTAAAGTGATGGGGTCATAATATTTAAATACTTGTATTTGAAAGTTGCATGTGATGGGGCAGTCCTGATAGCAAGAACCTGCTGCCAGTACCAGCACTGGATGTTCTGCTGGATGAAATACAGGATCAGCATCTCACACACAGTTCAAACCAGCAGCACAAGTTACCCTGGTTTATTTAGTAGGAGCTCTGATGTTTGTTTCAGGTACCTCTGTCAGCACAGGGACATTTTCTGCTAAATTTTGGCTAGAAATGGCTGTGGGGAAATGGGAACCTTGAGGGGGGGATGCAGTTTGTGGGTGTGTTAAATAAGTCATTATTTAACACTGATTTCTGAAATACCAGGAAATTGAGGTTGAAAAGAGAAATTACTGAGAGGAATATTTATATGGCTGTTTTAATGGATCTACTGTATTTGAGCTATGTTGGTTCCACATCCCACTGGGAGATAAAGACATGGAGCTGTTGGAGAGAGTCCAGAGGAGGCCCCGGAGATGCTGAGAGGGCTGGAGCAGCTCTGCTCTGGAGACAGGCTGGGAGAGTTGGGGTGTTCAGCCTGGAGAAGAGAAGGCTCCAGGGAGACCTTAGAGCACCTTCCAGTGCCTGAAGGGGCTCCAGGAAAGCTGGGGAGGGACTTGGGACAAGGGCAGGGAGGGATGGGATGAGGGGGAATGGATGAAAACTGGCAGAGGGGAGATTTAGGTGAGACATGAGGAGGAAATTCTTTGCTGTGAGGGTGGTGAGACCCTGGCCCAGGTTGCCCAGAGAAGCTGTGGCTGCCCCATCCCTGGCAGTGTTGAAGGGCAGGTTGGATGGGGCTTGGAGCAACCTGGGCTGGTGGGAGGTTTCTCTGCCCATGGCAGGTCCCTTCCAACCTTAACCCTTCTATGTGTCATGAAAGATACTTGAGCATTACATGTAGGAGAACTTTGGAAAGAAAAAATGTTTTTCCACACCTATCCTGATAAGTTTGAATTTCTTCCCTCCCCCCACCCCCAAGATAAACCTGAGCAAGGGTAGTGTTAGGAATAACTTTTGTGTTCAATTGTTCAATTGCATTGAAATCTGTGCCTAAAATATAGTGCCCCAATTAAAGCCTCACAGCTTGGAAAGAGTTTTAGATTCTCTCTTGGCTAGTATGTAGCTCTGATGATTATTTTGTCTTTATACTTGGGATTGTTCTTTTGGTTGGAAAGCTGACAGAGATGCAGCAGTTTTTGGAACATGGCTCTCATTAAATACAAATCTGTCAACATCACACAGGGTTTTATTGTAGGTAGTGTGCAACAAATTAATGATATGATGGAGAGTGTCAATCTGCAAAGCTTGTCAGGACTTCCTGGAACAGATACACCTTTTGTTTGGAGCAGATTAGAGGAAGTACAAAGGGGTGAAAGGACTGAGATCTATGGGCAAGTTCATAAATCCTGCAGGATTTTGTTTTTCTTTCTTGGAAGTCTCAGTGTGTGTGTGTGTGGAGTCCAGTATTATTTATTCTGCCTTTCTGGCAGAAAAGATTTTTACAGACCTGATTGGTCTTAACTCTTTTCAACAACTGAACCTGTCACCATCTCTATTGCTTTGTGAGTGGGGCTGCTGGGAATGGAAGTAGCTGTTGAAAGCACTTAGTTTACTGTACAAAATAATGATAATAATAGCTCATAAAGTTGCAAATCCTGTCAATAATCTTTAATGTTCAGCTGTATGGAAGACATACAATGTGTAAGACAACAGGTACTGTTGGGAGGAGAGCTTTGGGTTACCTGTGTGTGGGATTTTGCAGGTGGGTACATCATTTTAACCCTTTTTAACCCAGACGGGCCAAAACCAAGTGTATGAGTTTGGGCTTGGCAGGAACACGAGGGTGTGAAGGCTCAAGTCTTCAGAGCTTGCTCACCTCTGAGCTTGCTCTAGTAAAAGCCTTGGCAGAATGAGCTCATGTCTGTCTCCAAACTAACCAGCAGATGTGTTTGGAAAAGGCAGGTGGGCAGTCTAGCTCAAAATTAAGGGAGGTGTGAGATGGGGGAGGTGACAGTCTGATTGAACCCGCCTCTTCAAACCCCTTACTAGGAATAGAACTGAAGAACCAAAATGTGATGGGTTTTTTTGGGAAAGGCTGCAGAGGTGTACTGCAAAGCATCTCTAGGAGTGGCTCAGAGTTGCCTCTGATGAATTTAAGACACTCTCAAAATTAGTTCCTCCTGGGAACGGCAAATGTGCTTGAAGGCAGTTACACTGAGCACACCTCAAACAGGTTGCAACAGGGACCATGGGACCCTGCAGCCTTGTGGCCCTGAGAGTTATTAAAAAGATGTTGAATTACCCTGTTGTGAAACAGGCTCTGCTGCTCTGTACCAAATGCCAAGGAAAAAGGGTTTCATGTTTTAATTTTAAAGCATTTTATAGGAACTACAGTGTGATTGCTTTTCAGGAATCAAGACTTGTGCAGCCCCCTGTAACACTTGTGTTACAGGGTGTTGATATTTGATTCATGGCTCCCTGGGGTGTGTCATGGATACTCTGCTTTCCCTTTGGTTTTGTTAACATTCACACTCTGGAGTGTACAGTGATGATTAAAACTGCACAATCAGCAAAAAAAGATGCAATTGTATGACTTTTAAGTAGAAATTCTTGCTAACATTTTGTTGCAACATAGAGCTCTTAGAGCTTTATATTATAATGGTTTCTTTCAGCTTCTTGTTAAGAGCTGGGGTACCTGACTGAACATCTGGTTGTTATCAGGACATTTTCACTTCATTAAAAACTATAAAAGCATTAAGGAGGAAAAATGAAAAAATGTGGTCTAGGGACATCAGTGTTAAGTAGCACCCTGTGGTGCCAGGAGAATTTGGTTGATATTTCTATTATATTTCTCTGACAATCCATTATGGTTTTAAACTGAAAGAGAGGAGATTTAGGTTGGACATCAGGAACAAGTTCTTCACCATGTGGTGAGACACTGGAGTAGGTTGCCCAGGTGGTTGATGCCCCGTCCCTGCAGGTGTTGAAGGCCAGGTTGGATGAGGCTTGTGCAGCCTGGTCTGGTGGGAGGTGTCCCTGCTCATAGCAGGGAGGTTGGAACCTGATGAGCTTTAAGGTCCCTTCCAACCTTAACCATTCCATGATTCTATGATTTTCTGGAGTTAAAATTGGTTTAGGTTGCAATCTTAGTTACTTCCTCATCAAAATAATAAGGATGTTTGGGCTCATTTAAGGATGCTTTGCATAATCTGGGAGCTTAAATGTCAACTACAGGTAGAAGAAGGGTGATATAGAATCACAAACTGTTTTGGATAACAGAGGTTCTGTTACCCTCAGAGTAAAGAAGTATTTTCTCATATTCAGGTTAAACTTCCTGTTAACCAGTTTGTGACCATTGCCCCTTGTCCTGTCACTGGACACCACTGAGAACAGTCTGGTCCCATCCTCCTGACACCCCCTGTAAATACTTAGAACTTTGATGAGATCCCTCCCTGTGCCTCCTTTTCTCTAAACCAGTTGTTCAAGCTGTCCATTTTCATGGGTATTTGCACTGGTTGTTGTTTGTAGGAAAGATTTTTTCACTTAGATTTAGTAGATATTGCTAACAAGACTTGTTGATATGAAAGGGAAGACTGTAGATTCTTGGTAAATATCCTTTTTCTAATATTTTAAATTTGTAGAGGGAAGAATTGAATGCCTATGAAGTGAAGCTAGACACAGCCATGTAGTCTCAGATGGTTTAAGATGGATCTGGGAATAAAGGGTCTTGAATCCAACTATCATTTTAATCCTTCAGATATTCCCTTTAGTGTCTTTCCATCGTTGGTTGTTTTCTCACTCTGATTCTGTCTCCCAGTCAAGAATCCCAAATGCAGTAGGAAATGTCAGAGATGCTCCTGGTTTCCAGTTGGTGTTTCTTGAGTGCCCCTTTGGGATACACCCCAAATGTTTGGAGCCAGCTGGAATCAGCACAGTGCATTATCAGCTGCCACAGTGCCTCTTTGCCATCAGTGGGTGTAAAATTAGGAGTGATTCCAAGAGGAAAGAGAATGTTCACTTGGAGTTGTATCCTGAGACTGATAACCAGATATTCTACTTGATTTCCAGTTCTCAAAACCAATCCTACTCTCTGTGGTGTCTCCTCTTTCACCTTTCTGGTGGGCCCTCAGGAAGCAGGGAAATGAAACCTGGTTCCTGGATGATTTGAGGGTTTTTGTGTGAATCAGCCCTTTTGGCAACTCTCCTTAATTAGAAAATGAGTTGCCTTTTAACCTTTTAATACTCAGAGTAGGGAGCTCTGGCTGGGTGAAAGTTCAGGAAAATATTTAAACTGGTGTGTGGGGGGGGTTGGTCTGGTGGTGTGAGTTGAAATTCAGGGGTTGTTTTCTGACTACTGAGCCTGTTTGCTCTGGAGGTGTGAAATCATTTATGAGCTCTCAGGCTCTGTGTGCTGAGGGATAGAAATAGCTGCATTTCATGGAGTAATTAAAGTGTTTGCTACAGAGTGGGAATTGGAGTTCCTGGCTGAGATTTTCCTGTGTGTTACCTCCATGCTTCATCTTGGTTCCTCTTTCACAGACCTCTCTCCTGTGGACAGGGAACAAAGCTGGATCATGTGGGGAACACAAAAAGCAGTTGTGAACAGTGCTTGGTCTTGGAGGGAAGCCAGCAGCAGCAGGATGGTGACACATGGGTAGATTGTTGAAGTTCTTGGTAGGTCATCCACGTGGTTTTGAATGGGAAAAGCAGATGCCAGGACACTGGGGAGCTGAGCTTGTCTATAGTTCTTGTTCTGTGGGGGGTAATTGTCCTGTTTGGAAACCAGTTTCACTAATACCCTCCCCCCCCCTCCTTACCAGCTTGGATACCTGAGCTGCTGGTACCACCAGCCTCCTGCAAACTGCTCTTCTTGCTTTTACTTGGATCTACAGGAGCAAACAAGTATATTTGTTGGGTGTTTGGTTTTTTTTTTCCACTATTTCCCCACAAGTCACAGATGACCTTGCTGTTAGGATCTTCATGGTTTGGTCTGCTTCAAACTCCAGCATTTTTTTTGTAGCTCAGAAGAAATCCTGTGGTGCATCATGGTGTGTTGTAATAGGTTGCCCAGAGAAGCTGTGGCTGCCCCATCCCTGGCAGTGTTGAAGGGCAGGTTGGATGGGGCTTGGAGCAACCTGGTCTGGTGGGAGGTGTCCCTGCCCATGCAGGGAGGTTGGATCTAGATGATCTTTAAGGTCCCTTCCAACCCAAACCAGTCTGGGATTCTATGATTTTGAATTTCCCGTAGGTCCCAGGTCAAAAACCCTTGCTAAGTGATGCTGACACCTGCTGTAACACAATGATTATTGGGTTATGAATCATAGTGTGGAAATGAAGTCGTAACCCTGGAGGAAACATTAAAAGTACTTTAAAAAACCCCCACACCTTTTAATGAGTTAGAGAATGGTGGTGTTGCACCAAATGAAGTGTAAGTTCTTACTTTTGGCGGGAGTGAACATGGTCTTTGTTTGAAAGAAAAGATGATACTGGTTCATGTCCAAGTTATTTTATTGTCTTTTAAAAGGCCTGCAGTTTGTTAGTGATTAAGGAGGCAAATGCCATTTTTCCCACTTACCTTTTAAAAATATGTAACAAGGTCATTACAGGCAGAGGTGGGACCAGACAGCTAGATGAATGGACCTCTCATCCATTTTTCTGCAGAGCATTTCCCAATTAACATTAAGTTATTGAGCTTTGCTCAACTGTCGGGTGTCAGGATTTAATCACTGCAGCACATTCCTTGGGACTGCCTCACAGTTACCTGAAAAAAACCATATAAAAGTAAACAATTCTGTGTATTATCTAGATATCCCGAGCAGTTCTTACACTTGAACTAGGATTTGTTATCTTCCTGTTGAAGGGAATCAGTTTTACTGGCAGGTGGAGCTGTGTTTGGATTGCTGGACACTTCCCTGACTTAGCATGATGGCAAGTGTGACAGTTTGATAGAACAGGACAAAGGACATGCTTTTGAGATATATTTCTTACTTTTAGAGTGAAGTGGACTCTGAAAATTGCAGTTCTGGGCAGTACCTCAGTGTTTTTACATTGTCTTGTTTCTTGGCAGATCAAAAATAAAAGCTTTGGTCTAAGAAAAAAAAACAACAATCCATTGTTGGTATGAAGTGATTTTGGGTTTTCTTCATGTGTTTTTCAAGTGTTCATGATTGAAACTCTCTGTTCTAAACAGTGAGTAACCTCAGCTGAAGATACCAAGATGTTCTGGAAGTTCTTTTGTAATTAAATCCAGTAGATAAATCTTTGTTTTTTCCCTTTTTTTTTGTCCCCACAGAGATATCACATACAGCATTTCCTTGGAAGCTGTGACCACTCTCATTGTCTTCCTCTCCTGCCAGTTATTCCACAAGGAAATTCTACGGGAGAGCATCATTCACAAGTACCTGATGCACGGTCGATGGTATGTTCTGGAGTGGTACCTCATGGCAAAGCAAAGGCTTCTGGTTGCTTGTTTGGACTGTTTGCACTTGAGAACAAAAGATAGTGAAATAGGGTTTGAGAATAAGTGGATAATTAACTACCTGGTTAACAAAGTCATTCATGCAAGTAGAAAGATGTCATTCTGGCAGTTGAATATACATGGTGCAAAGGAATCATGTTGTGGAATCACGGAATCATTTGGATTGGAAGGGACATTAAAGATCATCTAGATCCACCCCCTCTGCATGGGCAGGGACACCTCCCACCAGCCCAGGTTGCTCCAAGCCCCATCCAACCTGCCCTTCAACACTGCCAGGGATGGGGCAGCCACAGCTTCTCTGGGCAACCTGGGCCAGGGTCTCACCACCCTCACAGCAAAGAATTTCCTCCTCATGTCTCACCTAAATCTCCCCTCTGCCAGTTTTAATCCCTTCCCCCTCATCCCATCCCTCCCTGCCCTTGTCCCAAGTCCCTCCCCAGCTTTCCTGGAGCCCCTTCAGGCACTAGAAGGTGCTCTAAGGTCTCCCTGGAGCCTTCTCTTCTCCAGGCTGAACACCCCAACTCTCCCAGCCTGTCTCCAGAGCAGAGCTGCCCCAGCCCATGGATCATCTTTGTGGCCTCTTCTGGACTCTCTCCAGGAGCTCAATTTCTTTCTTCTGTTGGGGGATAGAAAACTTACTCTGCTCAACAGAAAGCAGAAAACAAAACCAAACATTTGTAAAGGCTGTTGGGAGGTTTCAGTTTTAAATCTCATCGCCCATATGCCAGTAAAACTATTTTGGATGCCATCTTCATTGTTTGAAGGTAATTTCATTAACTTAAACCAGCTTTTATTCTTCAAGGTGTTGTTTTTGTAGATTCAGCTGAGGGCCTTTCCCTGTAACACTGCAGTTAAACACCTTCATGGAGGTGTTCAAGGCCAGGTTGGATGAGGCTTGTGCATCCTGGTCTAGTGGGAGGTGTCCCAGCTCATAGCAGAGAGGTTGGAACCTGATGAGCTTTCAGGTCCCTTCCAACCCAAACCATTCTGTTATTCTAAGAAGTCTCAGTTGGGAGTAGTATGGATCTGACCTCTGGAGAGAGGGCTGGGAATTTGGTGGGTGGGAATTTAGGGCAATGAGAAGAGTTGACAAGATACTGGTTAGAGGGGATTGGAGTCCATCCAAATACAGCCTATCTCTGGTCACCTCTCAGTCATATGGGAATGGGAAAGAACTGTTGGCTTTTGTGGAAATCCTTCTCTCTTTTGGAAAGCTTGTAACCTTGGCTTTAAGTCCAACAAATTTGATGTTCATTTGTCAGGATCATTGGTGTGAGGTCAGATGTTTCCTTGGTCTTTGCAAATTGACCCCAGACATAAATACTGGGGAGGAGGTAGAGTTACTGTTGTTACCTGTTTTATGAAACCAAAGCATGGAGTCAAACTAAACATATAATGTTTTTTTTCCCATTGGATAAATATTTTTCCAATCGTGTCTTGAGGGAGAAGAACACAGTGATTAAGTGATTGATTTAAAAGCAGTCTTGAAAAAAGGAAACAAGTAGTTTCCAAGATGCTGCTGAAGGGGCTCCTGCAGAGCCCTGCTGAAGTCAGAGCAGCTTTGCATGGGCCAGCCCTTGGTGTTCTTTCCCTTTCCAGTCTGCTCCCAGTATCCCAGTTTAGTGCCAATGAGCAGCCTTTGCACCCTGCCTGGGCTTCGTTGTGCCAATTTTTTCCAAGTTGTGAGTCAACTAAAGCTGTTTTCTTTTTCTTTTCAGTCTCCCATACACCAGCAGGCTTGTGAAGACTTTACTCTATAATTTCATCAGGCAAGAAAGAAGCCCTCCTCCAGGGAGCCATGTCTTTCAGCAGCAAACAGATGGAGGAGGACTGCTTTATGGAATTGCATCTGGGGTGGCAAGTGAGTCTTACTTTCTCTACACTATATTTAAACCTGCCAAATTACTGACCCCTCTTACACCTGTACACACGTTGTAGCCCAGTTATTTTTACTCGTTGGGGGTGCTGAGGATAGAAAAGCTGTCCACAGGCCTGTTTGGGTTGTCATCATAGATGATCCATCTCAAGATGTGTTGGAATCCGAAGCAATTCTACCCAGAGGCATTGCAGGGACATGGGAAAAGTAGCACTTAGTTCCTGTTTTTCTTTTATTGAAAAAAAAACAGCCCTCCCAAACAATTAGTGTCCTTTTTCATAAAGCTTTGACTTACTTAAAATGTTGTAAGAAAGACTTTTATGTGCATATTTTAGTTTTTATAATGAATCAGTGGGTGTGGTGACCTGCTCTGTGGCTTGAAGAGAAGGTTGGACTTGGTGGTCTCAGGAGATCATTTCCAGTCTCAAGGATTCTGTGATATAAGGGGGTGACCTAGGTGGGAATTTTGGGGCCATATTGCAGTGTGTGCCTTGCCCAGTAGGTTGACTAATGTTTTTTTTCCTGAATAGCATGACTATAGAGTCTGACCTTTTGTGGGAGGACTGTTTGGTACAGACAGAGATTGCCTGAAGACTCTGAAAGCCTCAATGCCATTTTTTTGTGAAGGAAAAAAGGGTTCTAGTGTTTGTTAGACTCTAAACTTTGTTTTGGTTGGTGGTTGCTCTCTTTCCCCACACCAGATGTGGTGTTCTTCTCATACCAAATCCCATGCTGAAGTCAAATCACAGCACTATTCCAGCTACTAGAAGAAAAATTAGCTCAATCCCAGCCAAACCCAGGAGAATATTACATATAAAAACTCTTCCTCAAGGTTTTTCTCTTCCCTCTAATAAGAAGAAACCACAGTGCATTGCTAACAATAAAGGTATATGTTGTTTTCTTTTCCCCTGATCAACTAAATAACACTTTGCAAGTCAGTTGCTGTTAAAACTGGTGCTATTTATTTTCCTCTTTTATGAAATCCGTTCCCTGGCAGCATCTCTAGGGGATGTTAAAATTCAAGGCTCCAAGTGCTCTGCCAGAAAAATGTGTTACAGTCAGTGACAACGTGTGTCTCTCCTCATGGAGGCAGTAAAAGAGCAGGTCTGTGCAGCACATCACTGCTTCTGTGTGAGATGAGGTTTCACACAGCTCCATGTTCTGCTGGGACATGCAGCTCCTTTCTGGTTTCCAGTTGACACACTGGGTTGTGCCCAGAATATGAGTGTGACACAAAACAGTTGCTTGGTTTGCGGTGTGTTTAAAAAGAGAAATCAATTCAATTGTTCCCTACAACCTTTTGATTAGAGTCCCAACAGGTACCTTCTCTTCCATCTTTTTGCATTGCTGACAAAATTGCTGTTAACATGTTTTTCTGGAGCAGGTTTTGGTAGGTGGTTGTGTTTTTTGCTTGTGCCTGGAGAGCAGCTCTCACTGCTTGCTTTGCTACCTCTGCTGACCTGCTGGTTCTGATCTCTCTAGTTATGCTCAGGGGTCTTTCTGCCCTTCTGCTGCCACAGGCAAAACAGATTTTCCATCTTCTGGTTACTTGATTGGTGTGTAAAGTCCATCCCAAGTGCCATCCCTCCTGTAGCTCCTCTGATATCAGATCCCCCCAGGACTTTTTTACTCCTTGATTGTCCAGTTTGCATTTCTTTGTGCAAACTCCTCAGGTTTCAGCCTAGTCTGTTCTTGTCTCTACTTCCAGCCCCTTCACTCCTCTTGAATCATTCTCCTACACTTGTTTCCTTGCTTCATTCATGACTACCTGAAGTGCCATCTCTTCTCCCAGTGAATTAAGTATCTTCACTTCAAGCTTTAAGTAAAAGAGCCTTTATAAAGAGCTTTTTAATGACCTGCCTGGAAAAGAGGGGGAGGAGAAATAAATACCACATCCTGTTAGAAAATAGAAGTATTTATTCTGTTTGTGCCCCAACAGCTGGTTGGTGGTTTTTGTGTCTGATTATGTGCCTGTATAGGATGTTGGACTAGAGATGAAACTTGAACACAGTGGGGTTGGGAGAGTAAATGTCATATTTGGCCATCTGTAATGTCTCAAAATTAACCCTTTGCAGTCCTTTGGTTACTAAAGCATCAGGTGCAGGAGTAGAGAGCAACACAGGTTAGAAGACAACAACACAAATTGATAGTCTGTTCTGGAATAGAGGCAAGTTTTGAGCAGTGAGCAGATGTGGAAAACTTAGGCATGATTTTTCTATTGTTTATTTTTGGGAATTTTGTCATCTTTATCAGATAAGAGCTGCAAGAAGAAGGGAAGATTTGAAAATTTACTATTATGTTGCTCAGTGTCTTTTAAATACCACATGATGCTTACAGTAAGTTAACTGAAATAGTCTAAGTAGAATCTCTTTAGGATGAAAGGAGATAGGATCCTGGTTTTAAAAATCATTTAGTTTGCATAGGAAATTTCAAAGCCTGAAATACTCACAGAATCATAGAATGGTGAAGGTTGGAAGAGACCTTAAAGCTCATTAGGTTCCAGCCTCCCTGCTATGAGCTGGGACACCTCCCACTAATGAATAATTACCATATTTGTTAATTTGAAATGATTTAACATGACACCACAGTTGTCTGTCTCACCACGTATTATGTCATGCATATTTTGCAGTCACTTGCACAGCAGCAGTAGATCAACAAACTCTTGTAAACTCTGTATTTAAACCTCCCCCCCCCTTCCTTCCTTGTAATTCAGCAGGAGTGTTAATTAGCCACACTGGGAGCAGAAGTTTGCCCTTTCCCACAGTCAACCTTCTCCTGCTTCTCATCCTTTGTAGCCTGTTTTTTGTCCTCTCAAGAGCCTCCTTAACCCTGAAACCTGGTACCAATCTTCTGCTTGGTTTGGCCTTTGTCTGCATGAAGGTACCTTTCTCTGTCTTTTACATAAAATATCTTGATTAGAAGTGTCTTGCCAACTATGTTACCCTCCAATACCTGAATAAACAATTGTGGACTTGAAATGAGGGGGGCAAATAATGATATTTTACTTTTCTAACTTCAGAAAGGGCATTCTCCTCTACTGAGTCAACTTGGCTTTGTCTTTGCAGTCTTGCTGTAGGTGTGCAAAGTAATTGTGAAGTGCTGCCAGATCTGATGGTGTCTTGTTGGGAAGGCATAAATTCCATCATTATGCATGGCAATAGAGATGAGACCTCATTAGAAATTCAAAATTCATTTTGCTTGGTTCACAAAGTACATTGAACCAACTAATCTTCACAAATACATTTTTTGTTGGGTTTTAAATCCTCTCCTCTTTTTTTTTTTTTTTGAGTATTATTAGCATTTACCAATTCATGGTCCACAGTTGAGAGAGCTTTTGGTGGGCAAGCAACATTTTTAATTAGTCATTTTATGGCTTAAAAAATAAAATTCATGTACAATGAGAGAACCCTGATTAAGTTTGCTGATGACACCAAGGTGAGTGTAGAGGTTGACACTCCAAAAGAGAGAGCCACCCTCCAGGATGACCTGGACAGGCTGGAGAAGTGGGCTAGCAGGAACCTTCTGAAGTTCCAGAGGGAGAAGTGTTAAGGTCTTGCAGCTGGGAACGCATAACCCAGGAGTGCAGTTCAGACTGGGATCCACTTGGCTGGAGAGCAGCCCTGTGGAAAGGGACCTGGGGGTCTGGGTGGATAACAGGCTCGCCATGAGTGAACAGTGTGCTGGAGGGCAAAGAAACCAGCAGGGTGCTGGGCTGCATCAACAGCAGAGATCAAGAAGTTATCATCCAGCTCTGCTTGATGCTGGTCAGACCACACCTGGTGTATTGTGTTCAGTTTGGGTCCCAGCTCTACACAAAGGAAGGGACAGGCTGGAGAGGGTCCAGAGAAGAGCCACAAGGATGTTCAGAGGACTGGAGGACCTGCCATATGAGGAAAGGCTGAGAGAACTGGGTTTCTTCAGCCTGGAGAAGAGAAGGCTTCAGGGAGACCTTGTCACCATGTTCCAGTACTTGAAAGGTGGCTCCCAAGAAGATGGAGACTCCCTGTGTGCAAGTAGTGACATGGAAAAGACAAGGGGTCATGGGCACAAGTTGCTCCTGGGGAGATTCCGATGGGACACAAGAGGTAAGTATTTACCATGAGGACAGTTAAACATTGGAATAGGGAAGTGGTGGATTCCCCCACATTGGACAGTTCTCAGTCTCAGCTTCACAGGGTGCTAAGCCACCTCCTATCAACTAGAGTAACACCTAGAAAGGTTGGACCAGATGATCCTTGAGGTCCCTTGCCACCTGGCATTCCATGATCCTGTGATAACACAGGAAAATGTTAGTTCTACTCTAAACAACTAAGAAATAAGTGTAAATGGTTTCATTTTAAATAATAGATCTAGTTTATACTTGAAAAAACAAAACCACTCAAATACATCCTGGTTAATAGGAGCACTGGTTGTCTTTGACTTCACAGGAAACCTGTTTATTCACGGTGAACATTTCATGTTGAAGGTGAAGAAGATGACTATGTAGTCTGGTTTGTAATACCTAGCTTCAAAATTGTCAGAGAGAGGCACAAAAAAGCTGCTTTGATGATGTCTCTATTATTTCTTACGGTTCTGCCAGGCTTTTTTTCTTCTTATAAATATTTCAGGCTGGTTGTTTTTACCTTCCAGAACCTTTTCATGATGTGTCACAGATCTGGGGTATGATGTGTCACAGATCTGGGGTATGATCTGCTAAATAACTACAGCCTTGCCTGTCTCTGTGGTGCTTAGTTAATCTTTAATTGCCTGTTCATGCTTACCTGAATGAAAATGTAGATCTGAGACTTTTTTCCCCCATTTCTATCTGTTCATCTTCTTTCTTCTAACATCATCACCTCCTGATCCCTGTAATGGTGGCCTGTTGACCAGCATGAATGTGAAGCTTTAGAGAGTGTCCAGACCTCCAACCGTTCTCTTAGTTTCTATGAAGATGTGTCTGAACAGGAGCAAAATGAACAGTGTGCCCAGGTGGCCAAGAAGGCCACCAGCATCCTGGCTTGTGTCAGCACTGGTGTGGCCAGCAGGAGCAGGGCAGGGATGGTCCCCCTGTGCTGGGCCCTGGGGAGGGGGCACCTGGAATCCTGGGGTCAGGTCTGGGCCCCTCAGGACAAGAAGGAGATGGAGGGGCTGGAGCGTGTCCAGAGAAGGGCAAGGGAGCTGGGGAAGGGGCTGGAGCACAAGTGTGAGGAGGAGCAGCTGAGGGAGCTGGGAGTGTCCAGCCTGGAGCAAAGGAGGCTGAGGGGAGACCTGCTGGCTCTGCAGCTGCCTGAGAGGAGGTTGGAGCCAGGGGGGTCGGGCTCTGCTCCCCAGGAACAAGGGATGGGACAAGAGGAGATGGGCTCCAGTGGTGCCAGGGGAGGCTGAGATGGGATCTTGGGCAGCATTTCTTGCTGGCAAGGGTTGTCAGGCCCTGGCCCAGGCTGCCCAGGGCAGGGCTGGAGTCCCTATCCCTGGAGGTATTAAATGTGTAGGCCTTGCACTTCAAGGCATGCTCTGCTGGGCATGGTGGGTGGTGGTGTGTGGTGTTGTTCGATGGGTGTTGTTTTACTTTGTTGGTTGTTTTGGATTTTTTCCCCCTCTTGGGTGAATGGTGGGACTCTGTGATCTTAGAGGTCCTATCCAACCATAATGATTCTGTGATTCTGTGAAGATGTGTGTCCAAACACATGATCTTTGTGAATGAGTCGTTGAGTATTACTAGTAGAGGAGCTGTGTCTCAGTCTGCAACAGCTGCCCAGAAAATTGGGTTCTGGAAAAGCTTCATCATGACCAAAATCTGTGCTTGGTTGTCATGAGGACCATAGGAGCTGGTTTGAAGTTAGGTTGGACTGCTGTCAGAGTGACTCCTGAACATCCTGAGCTTTCCAGTTGCAGAGGGACAGGGGTTTGCTGGGAAGAGTCCAAGGGAGGCTACAAGGATGATGAAGGGACTGGAACATCTGCCTGATGAGGAAAGGCTGAGAGACCTGGGGCTGTCCAGTCTGGAGAGGAGAAGGCTGAGAGGGGACCTGATGAATGTCTATCAATCTCTGCAGGGTGGGTGTCAAGAATGGGCCAGTCTCTGTTCAGTGGTGCCTGTGACAGGACGAGGGGAAACGGCACCAAGTGACAACACAGGAAGCTCCACCTCAACATGAGGAAGAACTTCTTTCCTGTGAGGGTGACAGAGCCCTGGGACAGGCTGCCCAGAGAAGCTGTGGAGTCTCCTTCTCTGGAGACTTTCCAGACCTGTCTGGATGCCTTTCTGAGTGATCTGCCCTAGTTTTTTGGTCCTGCTCTGCTAGGGGGGCTGGACTCGATGATCTTTTGAGGTCCCTTCCAACCCTGACCATTCAGTGATTCTGTCTACTTTGAGTGTCTTCACTGCCTTTTTCCACCAGAGAAATTTCATCCTCTGTCTTAATCACAGTAGCAGAAGAAAGCCTTGCCTCTGGCAGAAATCTATGCAGGCCAGGGAGGAATTCACTCTCCAGCTTCTCATGCTTCCTTTGAAATCTGTTTTATCTTCGTGTTGGAATGAAGTGAGTGTAGAGAACAGTTATGCAGCAGTAGCACTGCCATTACCATGCCTTGGCCCCAGGTCTGCAAACTCTTGGGGCTTTCAACCACAGGGATCTGAAACCAAAAGAGCTATAGGATAATTATTTAAGAAATTTTTGATCAGTCTTTGAAGCTTCACCAACATATTTGTGATAATAAAATCACCAGTGATTTTGAACAGGTAGTGTAGACTTTTGCTCTGGGACTCCTGTTTTTGGCATAGGTGCTGATGGCAATGATAGTAAAGCATCCTTTCCTAGAATCCCAGATGGGATTGGGTTGGAAGGAACCTTCAAGATCATCTGGTTCCAGCCCCCCTGCATGGGCAGGGACACCTCCCACCAGCCCAGGTTGCTCCAAGCCCCATCCAACCTGCCCCTCAACACTGCCAGGGATGGGGCAGCCACAGCTTCTCTGGGCAACCTGGGCCAGGGTCTCACCACCCTCACAGCAAAGAATTTCCTCCTCATGTATAGTCTAAATGTCTCACCTAAATCTCCCCTCTGCCAGTTTTAATCCATCCCCCCTCATCCCATCCCTCCCTGCTCTTGTCCTAAGTCCCTCCCCAGCTTTCCTGGAGCCCCTTCAGGCACTGGAAGGTGCTCTAAGGTCTCCTTGGTGCCTTCTCTTCTCCAGGCTGAACACCCCAACTCTCTCAGCCTGTCTCCAGAGCAGAGCTGCTCCAGCTCTGTCATCTTCATGGCCTCCTCTAGACTTGCTACAATACATTTCATACTAAACATTCTCAAGACTTACATGTTTTTAAGTCTCCTGTAAATCCCCTCTAACCTTGTCACCCCCTCTCAGTGCTGATCCGTCTTGTCTCTTGCCCTGTGAGTAGACTTCAAGGTGTTTAGGGATCATAGAATCATAGAACTATTCAGGCTGCAAAAGCCCCTTGGGGTCACCGAGTCCAACCATCATCCCTGCTCTACAAAGTTCTCCCCTAAACCATCTCCACCAACACCACATCCAAATGACCCTTAAACACACCCAGGGATGGTGACTCCACCACCTCCCTGGGCAGCCTGGTCCAGTGTCTGACCACTCTTCCTGTGAAGAAATTGTTCCTAATGTCCAGTCTAAACCTGCCCTGGTGCAGCTTGAAGCCCTTCCCTCTTGTTCTGTCGCTAATTACCTGTGAAAAGAGACCAGCACCAGCCTCTCTACAATCACCTTTCAGGTAGTTGTAGAGACTGATGAGGTCTCCCCTCAGCCTCCTCTTCCTCACACTAAACATTCCCAGCTCCTTCAAGTGTTCCTCATCAGATTGATTCTCCAGGCCCTTCACCTGCTTCCTTGCCCTCCTCTGTCCTCGCTCCAGCCCCTGGAGATCTCTCTTGAATTGAGGTGCCCAAAACTGGACACAATACTCCAGGTGTGGCCTCACCAGTGCTGAGCACAGGGGGACAATCACCTCTCTACTTCTGCTGGTCACACTATTTCTAATACAAGCCAGGATGCCACTGGCTTTCTTGGCCACCTGGGAATGGGTGGGATGCATGGGAACATCATTGTGCGTGTCCAATATGTAGCACTGTGGTTCATGACTAGATTTTCTGACTTCTCTGGTCATAGGAATCATAATTGTAACCATGTGTTCCAACTGATATTCCTAAACCTGAGCAACTTCATATAAAACCATTACTTTTTAAAAATGAAGAAAACCTATTGGCTCAAAAAAGGATTTTTCTTCTAGAGTTCTTCAGGGGAAATTGCTTGTAAAAGGAAACCAAGAATCAAGCTGATAAATTATAATAACAACATTTGTCAAGCTTGGTTAGTTTTCTTTTGGTGAAAAGGAAGCATTTCATACTTTCCACACACTTCTTAGCTCTAGAGAGTTCCAGAAATCAAAATAAAATATTTCTAGATTTAAAATTTCAATAATCAGTTATTTACACACCACAAAAACTTTAAGCTGGAGTTTTTTCTTCAAGTCCTCCATGTTTCACCGCCCTTGAGTGTTTCATCATAGCACTGATTTTAGCAATAAATGTGCAAAAAAGTTGTAGGAAGTTCATAAACACAGTTGTTTTCATTTTTGAACATATTGCAAATGAGAAGAGGCTTGACCATGCCATGGACCAGAATCTGGGAATTCAAGTTTTCAGGTGTAGCAACTTCCATTAGACCACAGTGCTTCTCATAAAGTATTAACAGATCTTAAACTTCTAGATGGTTGGTACAGAAGATGTAGAGTTAACATGTCACAGAAAGGGTGGTTTGTTTCTCACTAATATGGGTTATTAAAGTAACACCTGTGACTTCTCATTCCATAAAGCAGGTTTTTTTTTCATAGTTTTGGAAATACCTGCAGTGAACCACTTAGGTGGTGCTCTTCTGCTGCACGTTTTCTGGTGAAGATGGCTCAGAAGTTCAGGAAGAATCACAGAAGGGTTGGGGTTGGAAGTGACCTCTGGAGATCGTAGAGTCCAACCCCCCTGCCAGAGCAGAACCAAATCTAGGGCAGGTCACTCAGAAAGGCATCCAGACAGGTCTGGAAAGTCTCCAAAGAATGAGACTCCACAACCTCTCTGGGCAGCCTGTCCCAGGGCTCTGTCACCCTCACAGGAAAGAAGTTCTTCCTCGTGTTGAGGTGGAACTTACTGTGCTCTAGCTTGTATCCATTGCCCCTTGTCCTGTCACAGGGTTGTCCCTTCCTTCTTGACACCCAGCTCTCAGATATTTATACACGTTAATGAGATCCCTTCTCAGTCTTCCCCTTTCTAGACTAAACAGCCCCAACAAGGATGGTCTGTTTGGTTCCAGATGCACTGATACCATTTTCTGAAGGGATTTACACTTGATATCTGATTACTGGCAGGTCCCTCGGAGGGCTTGGAAAGGGAATGGAGAAACTGAGCTGTGCTTCTGGTCAGAGTGAGGAACACTAATAAAGCCCAACAAATCCTTTTCCTGGTTGTTCTGTGTCAATGTGGTTTTGAAGCCTGTTAATGGATTAAATTCATTCAAAGCTGCATTTATTATTCAATGACACGTTAACTGGTTTCCCTTCATCCTCCTGCTTGATGTCTGCACCACCTTTTGGGGTGGGAGTGTTGGGACATCAAATCACTCAGATAAATCATGGCCAGAATTCAGCAGATCAGGGGAGTTGCTTTGCCTCCTGGTTGGCATGGGCACTTCAGAGCTTTTTGTGGTTAATTTTTTCTTGTCAGTTCTTGGTCATGTCTATGAAGCCTGAAGAAGTGCAAAGTCTGCTGCAGGCTGGAAAGTTGCCTCTTTATTGCATTTTTTCTGTATTGTTTTATTACTTATGGACATGGAGCTCATGGAGAAAGTCAAGAGAAGGGGAATGGAGATGGTGAGAGGGCTGGAGCAGCTCTGCTCTGGAGACAGGCTGAGAGAGTTGTGGTGTTCAGCCTGGAGAAGAGAAGGCTCCAGGGAGACCTTAGAGCACCTTCCAGTGCCTGAAGGGGCTCCAGGAAAGCTGGGGAGGGACTTGGGACAAGGGCAGGGAGGGAGAGGACAAGGGGGAATGGATTAAAACTGGAAGAGGAGAGATTTAGATGAGATTTGAGCACAAAATCCTTTGCTGTGAGGGTGGTGAGACCCTGGCCCAGGTTGCCCAGAGAAGCTATGGCTGCCCCATCCCTGGCAGTGTTGAAGGGCAGGTTGGATGGGGCTTGGAGCAACCTGGGCTGGTGGGAGGTGTCCCTGCCCATGCAGAGGGGGTTGGAACTGGATCATCTTGAAGGTCCCTTCCAACCGAAACCAGTCTGAGATTCTATGATTATAGATTATGTAGAGAAGCTGAAAGGGTGTCTGTGTTTTCTGTTCCCTTTCATCTTTAGCTTCCTGCTCCTTCCCCAAAAGAAGTAATGATGGATATATGATTTATTTTTTTTAAGTGCATCTGCAATAAAAATCTTTATTTTAACCTCTTCCTCAAATAACAAGTGAAGTCTGGTAGGTTTTTTAACATGGGTAAGGTGAAATAGAAGTTGATTTATATCAAGTTGTGCATGAAGGAACTAGGGAAAGGAGCAGAAGAAGTTGGTTGTGGAAGCATCATGTCATGAGGAAAAGAGATCAAGTTCTGAAACCATTTTATTTGCCTTACCAACAATTTTGTCAGGGGAGAGGAGAAATTACTTGAGAGCTTAAAATAAATGAAAACAGCTTTTGCCTTGGAAAGGGAGTGGAATTGAAAAGGAAAAGAACTAAAGAGGATTTTTTCACAGTTACAGACCTGGCTGGAAGATGAGGGAGGCAATGTCTGTCACTTGAGTGGACAAGAGGAGCAGTGAGTTAATTGCATTAAATCCTCAATTAAATCCTTAATGCAGCACAACTTCCCAAGTGCACATCTTGCAGATCCAGCAGAGCTTATGGTTTTCCAGTCAGCAATAGGTATTTTAATTCACAGCACAGATTCAGGACTTGAATTTGGGATGAATGTGGCCTTAATCTGACATCAGTTTGCTCAACTGCAGTGTTTAAACATTAAAAAATAGTTGACAGAGTTTTCAGATGAGCTCTTGTTTAATTCTGGTACTTTGGAGACAAGAATGTTCCTTGCAGGAAGTGGTGACTGTCTTGAGAGTGCACAGAACCTATCCAGGAGGAGGTGGATAATTAACTACCTGGTTAACAAAGTCATTCATGCAAGTAGAAAGATGTCATTCTGGCTTCTGAATATGCATAGTGCAAAGGAATCATATCATAGAATCATGGAATGATTTTGATTTTATGGTTAGATTCCACAAATAATTTCAACTTTTTTTTGGTTTGTTTTTCCATAAACAAATTTTGTTTGAGAGGGGAAAATGTTTCTTTTTCTTCTTGAGCTGAAAGAATCTTGGAAGTCTTTCCATCTTTTTTGTGTTATTTTTAATTTCTCTGGATTCTAGCTGGACTTCCTTGTTTTTGTAGAGCCATGGAGAAGCTAAGCTCTGCAGAGAATGATCTAAGCTTTAATGAGGCCTGTGACTAAAAGCTGGTGCCTTCAACCACCAAAGAACAAACCCCTTAATGCGATTAGAACGGCCTTATTTTTTTTTCCCTTAATGTTCTGCAAGAGCCAAAGGTCATGAAATGTGTTCTGCCAAACTGTAGTTTCCAACACAAGGATGAGGTTTTTACATAACCTGAGAAATGGTTCTTTTTCCTTTTGAACAAGCCATCTAAAACATTTCCTTCTGTCCTGGTTTGAGCCAGGATGAAGCCAATTTTCCTTTTACTGATTTTTTTTTTTCCTTCAGTGAGCTTTCTTTTAACTAGCAACACTCTGTTCTAGCTAAGGCTGATAAGACACTGGAATGTTTTTCTAACTGCTGGGGCTTCACGGTCGCACCTTCACTCTGCCGGCTCAGACACTACGGGGAGATCTGTGACCCCCCCGTGGGAGGCTGAGTTAGACAGACAGCAAAACTGGCCAGAGATGTTCCATTCCATAGAGCTACGTAAGCTCAGAGGAAGGTCAGAGATCACAGAAGACACCTTCCTTCCTGCTCCTTCTTCCCTTCTCTCCCGTCCATGGCCGGCGTCCGGGGAGGACTCCGTCCATCCAGCACCACCGACCCTTAGGCTGGAGCTCTCCTGACCCTCATCACTCTGCGCTTCCTCCAGCAGCAGCTCCGGGATTTCTCGGGACTGTTCCAGCTCAGGGGAGTGTGGTGGGAGTTGCTGGGGGTGGGGGGAGGCGAGAGGCTCTTGCACATACCTGAACATATCTGTATATAATTGTATATATGTTCTTATATCATTAGTGTTTCATTAAAGCTGTGTAGTTGAGTTTTCAATCCAGCCAAGTCTCTCTCTTTTTCTCTCTCTCCTTCCCTACCTGGGGGGGAGGGGGAGGGGATCGAGAGCCTTGTTGTCGGACCTGAGTCAAACGCTGACACCTTCTTTCTCCAAAAGGCTTCCCAGCCAAACCAGAGCGAAGCCAAACAGATCATGTGCTTAGAGCAGTGGAAGAGTAGGAACTGGTTTAACAGTTGCAGATGTAAATTCTAGTTGTCCTGAAGCCACTTACTATTGTTGAGTAATTTGAAACTTCATTTCTGATGGAAGCTGAAATTATCAGTATGTGGGACTTGTAGGTTAGAGCAGTGATCATTTCTTTTCCTGACTTGTTTGTTAATTTTTCTCTTTCAAGCCAGTTGCATTTTCCAGAGTGACTCACTTTGGGGAAAGAAAAACACTATTAACAAGCAAAGAATGTGGCACCTAGGAATAGACATCCTGGGGAAAAGAATGGATTTCCATGACTGAAAAAGAAATGTGTCTGACATGGAAATTCAATTATAATCCTTATAGGAAAGGGTGACTTTTTTTGCTTGCTTCTCAAGAATTTGGATTTAGAATTTTGACTCAATTTGACTCAGTCTGCCAAGCTGTGGCAGCCTGGTTGATGGCTCCAACAGTCCCGGGTGAGGGGACATGGTCAGACCTCAGTGACATGCTGGGTTTGTGCACCTGGGAAGGGGCAGACATGTTAGAATGGGCTTAATGACAGAGCTTCACCCTGATCCTTCTGTGCCTTCCTGGCTGTGGGTGAAGGGCTGGAGCAAGTGGAAAGACAGGGCATTTGGCTGGTGTCTGCTGTGCTGGGGATGGTTTGCTTATGGCAGTGTGAAATGGTGGCATTCCGAAAGGCGTCCACAGGAGAAGGTCTAGGAGTCTTGGAAGAATAACTTTGATGTTGTCTGGTGCTTTAGTCATGATCACAGAGTCCCAGACTGGTTTGGGTTGGAAGGGACCTTAAAGATCATCTAGTTCCAACCCCCCTGCATGGGCAGGGACACCTCCCACCAGACCAGGCTGCTCCAAGCCCCATCCAACCGGCCCTTCAACACTGCCAGGGATGGGGCAGCCACAGCTTCCCTGGGCAACCTGGGCCAGAGTCTCACCACCCTCACAGCAAAGAATTTCCTCCTCATGTCTCACCTCAATCTCCCCTCTCCCAGTTTTAATCCCTTCCCCCTCATCCCATCCCTCCCTGCCCTTGTCCCAAGCCCCTCCCCAGCTTTCCTGGAGCCCCTTCAGGCACTGGAAGGTGCTCTAAGGTCTCCCTGGAGCCTTCTCTTCTCCAGGCTGAACACCCCAACTCTCAGCCTGTCTCCAGAGCAGAGCTGCTCCAGCCCTCTCATCATCCTTGTGGACTCCTCTCATGGTCTAGGAAGGTGAGGTTTGTCATAGTTTTCATTGGGCAAGTTCCTGACTTTGGAAAAGCACGGGGATGTGTGTGAAGTGTCATATCATAGGTGTGCTACCCAAACCATCTCCAGGCAGCAAAACTTCCAAGAATTTAACCTTAGGAGGGAGCTTAGAGACTTGAATGTTGGCACCCAAAGGAAGATTCTCTAACCATACTGAGAACAGTATTGGGATCTTGAAACATAAATTCTGTTATCAGCATCATAGCTGGAAAGCAGCCTTATTAATTTAATCTTTTATCAACAAATATTTTTGTTTAATAAAACCAGGTGTTTTAAATTCAGAGCTGAGTCTCTTTCACTGTGGAACTTAAAAGGAATAGGTCGAGGAGGAGCAGCTGAGGGAGCTGGGGGTGTCCAGCCTGGAGCAAAGGAGGCTGAGGGGAGACCTGCTGGCTCTGCAGCTGCCTGAGAGGAGGTTGGAGCCAGGGGGGTCGGGCTCTGCTCCCCAGGAACAAGGGATGGGACAAGAGGAGATGGGCTCCAGTGGTGCCAGGGGAGGCTGAGATGGGATCTTGGGCAGCATTTCTTGCTGGCAAGGGTTGTCAGGCCCTGGCCCAGGCTGCCCAGGGCAGGGCTGGAGTCCCCATCCCTGGAAGTGTTAAAAAAAATGTGTGGACATTGCACTTCAGGACTTGGTTTAGTTGGCATAGTGGTGTTGGGTTGATAGTTGGACTTGATGATCTTGGAGGTCTTTTCCAACCTTAGTGATTCCATCTATATACAAAGTGAATGGTAAGCAAACTTTCTTTGTTGGGGCATCGGTTAGGAACCTGCTCCTGCAAGATGGAGAGTGTGTTGGTCTGACAAGTACTTGAATGTTACTTTTATTTAGCATATTAAGCAAAAACTTTCACGTTTGACCTTTCTAGGTATGTTTCTGGATAACATTTCTTCCTTCATGCCCAGCACTGCCTTCTTTCCCAATACTTTTGGAGCATTTTGGGAGGTTGGAAGCAGGCTGTTATCAGGGGAACTGCTGCAATTGAGTGGACAGGTTTTCCTTTGCCAAGATCCAAGCCTTGTCTTCCTGTTGTGGATATTAAGAATGACAGAGTTGAGACCTTGTCACTCTTCTGCTGAATAGCGTGGGCAATACATGTGGAAACTGGGTTTCATAAGAGAGTTGTGGTCAGGAACAGGACAAGGTTTTCTGTCGAAAAAATATCAGAGTGAATTTAACCCTGGATTAATTCCTAGTAATTGTTAGAAGATGACATTTGCTAGCATTCCTGCAAATATTTTGGATTTATTGCTCAGTGTTATTAGAATGGTGGGTGACAAGAATGGACCAGTCTCTCTGCTCTGACCTGGTGAGACCACATCTGGAGGATTGTGTCCAGTTCTGGGCTCCCCAGTTGCAGAGGGACAGGGATGTGCTGGGAAGAGTCCAAGGGAGGCTACAAGGATGATGAAGGGACTGGAACATCTGTCTGATGAGGAAAGGCTGAGAGACCTGGGGCTGTCCAGTCTGGAGAGGAGAAGGCTGAGAGGGGACCTGATGAATGTCTCTCAATCTCTGCAGGGTGGGTGTCAAGAATGGGCCAGTCTCTGTTCAGTGGTGCCTGTGACAGGACGAGGGGAAACGGCACCAAGTGACAACACAGGAAGCTCCACCTCAACAGGAGGAGAAACCTCTTTCCTGTGAGGGTGACAGAGCCCTGGGACAGGCTGCCCAGAGAGGCTGTGGAGTCTCCTTCTCTGGAGACTTTCCAGACCCATCTGGACACGTTCCTGTGTGACCTGCCCAATGTTCCTGCTGCAGCAGGGGGGTTGGACTTGATGATCTCCAGAGGTCCCTTCTAACCCCAATGTTTCTATGAAATACATAGACCTGTACCCTCAGTCTGACTGAACTGAAGATTTTTACTTTCTCATTAGTTCACACAACCCTAACATGAAGTCAGATTAATTGATGCTGCAGCTCCCATGGGTCTTACTTTGCTGTTAAATGGTTGTTGTAGAATCATAGAATCATCAAGGTTGGAAAAGACCTTCAAGTCCAACCATCCACCCTACAACCCCCAACCACTAAACCACACCTCCAAGCACCACGTCCACTTGTTTTTTGAACACCTCCTGGATGGTGCCTCCACCATCTACTTGGGCAGCCTGTTCCAACGCCTCATCACCCTTTTCTGTGAAGAAATTGTTCCTAGTATCCAATCTGAACCTCCCCTGGCACAGCTTGACCCCATTTCCTCTGGTTCTGTTACTTGTTCCTTGGGAGAAGAGCCCAACACCCACCTCACCACAACCTCCTTTCAGGTAGTTGTAGAGAGCAATGAGGTCTCCCCTCAGCCTCCTCTTCTCCAGGCTGAACAGCCCCAGCTCCCTCATCCCCTCCTCACAAAACCTGTTCTCCAGACCCCTCATCAGCCCAGTTGCCCTTCTCTGCACCCTCTCCAGCACCTCCATGTCCTTCCTATCCTGCTGTGCCCAAACCTGCACCCAGGGCTCGAGGTGCAGCCTCACCAAGGCCGAGTAGAGGGGCAGGATCACCTCCCTGGTCCTGCTGGTCACACTGTTCCTGGTGCAGGCCAGGATGGTGCTTGTCTTCTTGGTCACCTGGGCACATGCTGGCTCATGTTCAGCTGCTGTCAATCAAGTCTTAACAAGTCTGGAGCAATGTGCAAGTCTTCAGGGTGCTTGAGGGTGAATGACTCAATAGTAGGTTTTTAGGTCAGCTTCAACTGGCACTTACTATTAAGATTTTAATAGTGTGGTTAAAGTTGGCTTCCTGGGCTTATTTTAACTTCACATCTGGTGAAGATTCTGATATTCCTCAGAAACCCCGTTCCTAGAACTCATAATAATTACAACTGGATGCCCAGGCTTGTCAAGAGGACATTCTGCATCAGATCTTTCTTTCCACCATGGGACCTGTGACTGTCCTGTGTCACTTCTGTCTGTAGTGGTTGGTGTCCACACAAGTGAGATGTCCTGGTGGATGCTCACAGCTAGAGCTGTGGCTGAAGGGTTTTAGGAAGGGGCAGCAGGAGTGACTTACACAGAGATCTACTTTTCATTTGCCTTGGAATTTTTGTTTTCAAATGAACAGCAAGAAATCTGGAGTAGTTAATTTTTGGAATTAAAAAAACCCCAATGAAACAGGTTCATTATTAGAATAATGGCAAGTCAGGGCACTGCTCCAAGCAGGCACGTTCTGGACTCAATTACTACAAAGCCTGACCTTCCTTGAGATTATCCATTAGTTTTCCTGTTGCCAAACACTTGATAGAATTAATCAGGTGACTGTAATCAGAGAAGGATCAAGATGATCAAGATGTTTAACTTCTTTAAATTAATTTACCTGTGATGGAGCAGGGAGAGGAGGCCAAGTGTTCTTCCATTGCCATTTTCAGAAGAAGCACTGATCTGCCATGGTCTTTCTCAAGCATCATTTGGAGCATCTGCTGCCAAAGTCAAATTCGAGACCTCCACACTGCAACTTGTAGAGGTAGGCCTGCTGCTTCAGCTCATCTGAGTGATAGCTTTTTGATCATTGAATGGAGCTGGCTAACATGCTGAAACGGAAGGATGAGGAGCCAAATAAGAGCTTATAGGCCAGGATTTAAGGGAGAGTGGGGACAGGGGACATTATGGTGGGAGTCTGCCATAGGCCACTCCACCAGGAAGACCAAGTGGACAAGGCCCTTTGTAGACAAATAATGTTCATGAGTCCCAGCCTTCATGGGGGACTTCAACCACCCTGATATCTGTTGGAGGGACAAGACAGCAGGACATAAGCAATTCAGGAGATTTTTGGAATGTGTTGATGCTAACTTCCTTCACCAAGTGATAGAGTAGCCAACAAGGGGAGGTGCTAGGCTGGACCTTGTTCTCACCAGCAAGAAGGGGCTGGTGGGAATGTGAAGCTCAAGGGCAGCCTTGGCTGCAGTGACCATGCAATGGTGGAGTTGAAGTTCCTTAGGGCAACAAGTAGGGTGTGCAAGAAACTCAGTACCCTGGACTTCAGGAGAGCAGACTTTGGCCTCTTCAGGGACCTGGGGAAAAGCCCTGGAGGGGAGAGGAGCCCAAGAAAGTTGGTTAATGTTCAAGGATCACCTTTTCCAAACTCAGGACCAGTGCATCCCAACAAGGAGGAACTTGGGCAGAAACACCAGGAGGCCTGCATGGATGAACAAGGAGCTCCTGGACAAACTCAAACATAAAAAGGAAGCCTACAGAGATTGGAAGGAAGGACAGGTAGACTGGGAGGAACACAGAGATATTGTCCAACCAGCCAGGGATCAGGATAGGAAAGCTAAAGTCCTGGTAGAATTCACTCTGGCCAGGAACATCAAGGGCAACAAGAAATGCTGCTATAATCTCACTTTGTTACAGAGAAACTTTTACTGATGTCAGGTATTTTTTTCCTCCTTAACTTCCTCTTCTGTTTGTCAGTTTGGGGACTGTTTGTGCTGTCATTTATGTTAAAGGTTAGACCAGGGATTTGCTGCACACTGAGGTCTTCAAGGTCTTGTTTGTTGCTTTTAGGTCAGAGCAGCCTAGGAGACAGAAGCTATAGAGCCTCTGATTTTTGGAACAGTTGTTCTTGGACAGGAATGACATGTAATCCAGGTTAGAGAGCTGCTGATTATATAAAGGCTTTATGTAATTGAGAGTGCAGCATTTTACACTTCTGCAATTAAGTTGTCCTGTCTTAGCATAGATGGAAAATGTGCTCATTAACCACATTCCTATTCCTGCCCAGTGTTCTATTTAATTCTTCTGTAAACTTCTAACTTACAGTGGCTGCTGTCATGACTTATTTTTGGTTCTAATTGCTGCAGTGGTTGGAATTGCTTATTAGAGAAGATTTAGATTAAGTTTTCCCCTTTTTGAGATCTCTTAACTTTCTGTATCACAAGTTGTAAAACACTCTACAGCTTTGCAAAAGTTGGAGTTTCCCAACTGAACATTTTGTCAGTCACAGAACAGAGTCCTGGTGAAGCACATGGTGCAACTGAGTGATATGTTTGCAGCATTAAGAGGAACAAACACAGGGAAAAGTAGAATCATAGAATCACAGAATGGTGAAGGTTGGAAGGGACCTTACAGCTCATCAGGTTCCAACCCCCCTGCATGGGCAGGGACACCTCCCACCAGCCCAGGTTGCTCCAAGCCCCATCCAACCTGCCCTTCAACACTGCCAGGGATGGGGCAGCCACAGCTTCTCTGGGCAACCTGGGCCAGGGTCTCCCCACCCTCACAGCAAAGAATTTCCTCCTCATGTCTCACCTCAATCTCCCCTCTGCCAGTTTTAATCCCTTCCCCCTCATCCCATCCCTCCCTGCCCTTGTCCCAAGTCCCTCCCCAGCTTTCCTGGAGCCCCTTCAGGCACTGGAAGGTGCTCTAAGGTCTCCCTGGAGCCTTCTCTTCTCCAGGCTGAACACCCCAACTCTCCCAGCCTGGCTCCAGAGCAGAGCTGCTCCAGCCCTCTCATCATCTCTGTGGCCTCCTCTGGACTCTCTCCAACATCTCCATGTCTTTTCTGTGCTCAGGGCTCTGGAGCTGGACACAGTACTCTAGTGTACTGAGTGTGGCTGCTCCGAGTGCATTTCCCATTTCTTCTGGTGCTATTTCATGAACTGAAAATACATTCTGCTTCATTTGGACTCTCCTGGGACTGTGGGAATTTACTAAATAAAGTGCATTAAGTGATAGGAAGAAAACAAATAGTAGAGACTGGAAGAGTCTTGTTTCTTCCTCTGCTGTTTTTCTGTTCCCTTGGTGTGCTTGTAAAAGTCAGAAATGACAGTTTAGGTAAACTTAATCTGAACAGTATCTAGGGAATAGAGTCTAATAATTAATTCCCAGATCAATCAATCAGGTCCCATGAAGCTTGTCTAGTCAGGTTAATGCTTTGTCACATAATTTGTAGCTCCTTGGGGAATGTTTGTTCTTCCTAAATAGAAACCGTTTATCTTGGCTGTTTGGCTTCTTTGTATTTTCACTGGAAGAAGCAAAAAAACCCACCAAAACAAAACAGCAACCCTGTGAGCTTTGCAGTTTGTGTCTTGGAAAATAATGTGTTCTTAATCACTGTTAGAGTTTTTCTCTTCCTGTCTTTTTTTAATAGCATCTTCCCCCCCCTTTGTGTTTTGCTTTCCCTCTCCCCACCACAACCACCACCAGTCTCTCAACACTCACAGAGTCTCCTCATATTTAAAGTCATTTTTGAAGTCATTTCAGCATCTTATCACTATGTCAAGAACTGACATGCTTGGAAATGGCAGTAATCAATTCCTAAAGCACATAAACTGTGTAAAAATTTTGCTTTGGCATCTATTTAGAGCTCTCCAGTTAATTAATTGCAAATGAAATTGTCACCCAGGTTTGCCACATCCTTGAAACCAACACAAGGCTCAAGGTGGAAACCTGGAATACTTGCAACCATTGCCCCTTATGTCCAGATTAATCCCTTCCTTGGGCAGAACTGACAGTTTCCCCTGTCCCTTCATCCTCCTGAGGAGGCAGACTTGGAGAAGAAATAATGACTGTATAAATTAAAACTGATATTTCTGTCTGGGTAAATGTGGGTGTCATGCTAGACAGAATTCCTCACAGAGCGTGGTGTCCATTATGGAAATTGTCCCTAGCTCCTTTCTCAAGCGTAGGAAGGGTGGTTTTTTATCATCTGCTCAAATGCTTTTAACTAAAATTGAATGGGACCCATTATCCATAAATTATAATCACCCCTGTGTGGGGGTGTCTTATCATTAAACTCTTAATGTCTACGTGAGAAGTGTGGGAGGTAATAAAAGCTTGGGATTGAAGAGTGGATACATTGTACATTTTCCATGTCCAATTTGTTCTGAATGGATTTTGGGGGCCTTTAATTTGCATCATCTTCAAAGAAATTAATGCTGTGTTTGCTCAAAGGGATATTAATTAAGCAGTACCCTGTTTTGGTTTGGTTTTCTCTTTTGGGCTTGTCCCAAATGGTGATGAAAAACTAGTTAATGAGGTCCCTGGGCTCTCCTTGAGTATGTAAGGTATGTTTGTAAATTCAGTGCTGATTTTAGATATTTGAGGTAGAACTGAGGCTTTTTACAGCAAGAACTACATCAAGGCAGTCCTTGTTGTGGAGGCAGGTGTAGCTGCTTCTGCTTCTCTTAAATGCCTGAGGTCAGGGAAGAGAATCTGGGTTGTAGTTCTACCTATGGTAAAGATTCCTGGATGTGCCATTAGTATAAAGATTAAAAAATAAATAGGTGGATCACTGGAGATACACAGCTGAAGCTCTGTAGCTCAGATGCAGATAAATGGCAGGGAATCAACACTCAGTGTGGATACCAGGAAAGCTGGGGAGGGGCTTTTCACCAGAGAGGGTGGTGATAAGAGAAGGGGTGATGGTTTTGGCTGAAAGAGGGGAGATTTAGGTCAGACATCAGGAAAAAATTCTTCACCATGAGGGTAGGAAGGTGCTGGAACAGGTTGCCCAGAGAAGCTGTGGCTGCCCCATCCCTGGAGGTGTTCAAGGCCAGGTTGGATGAGGCTTGTGCAGCCTGGTCTAATGGGAGGTGTCCCTGCCCATGCAGGGGGGTTGGATCTAGATGATCCTTAAGGTCCCTTCCAACCCAAACCATTCAATGTTTTTATGATCTTTAGTTTATAACCCAAGTGCCTTGTTGGTTTCCAAGCTGTGTATGGGAAATCAGAGGTGTTGATACTCCATTAGCCATATGATGATCTACAGATCATCTCCCTTCATTAAGCAAACTGCCCATTTATTCCTTTACTTAGTCCCTGTTAGATCTCACCAATGCTTCTCTTATTCTTTCAGAAGTTTGATTTTGTTTAAAAAACACAAGTCTCTTAGAAATCCAGCTGCAGTGGGTGCAGTCCTGCGTTCAATCCAACAGCAGTATGAGCTGCTGTTGAAAGCAGCTCAAACCACAGGCTACCACTTCTCCCTGCCTCTCCATTTTTTGCTTCTCTTTGCATTTGTGTGGCCACATAGTGAGTCGGTGCAGAGAACTGAGCTCACTGAAAATCATTCTTCCCTTCAACTTGGCAAAAGAAATGAATTTGCTTCTGTGGCTACACTAATATTGGTTGGGTTTGTTGGTTGTTGTTTTTTTTTAAGAAGGGAACAAAAAATGGGAAGAAATATGCAAAGAGAGGGGGCTGCTGGTTTGGTGACAGCTGTGTTGAAATGTTCTCTCTGTCAACTGGATTGCTCTTACTCCTGCTTGTTGACTCCAAAAAGTTTTGCAAGGTCTGGTTTGGGTTAGAAGGGACCTTCAAGATCATCTAGTTCCAACCCCCCTGCATGGGCAGGGACACCTCCCACCAGCCCAGGTTGCTCCAAGCCCCATCCAACCTGCCCTTCAACACTGCCAGGGATGGGGCAGCCACAGCTTCTCTGGGCAATGTTGACCGGGGTCTCACCACCCTCACAGCAAAGAATTTCTTCCTAATACCCCATCTAATATCCTGTCACTACACACCCTTGTAAAAATTATTTCATTTTAATTGATTAATTGAATGTATTTCATTTTAATTCATGTGCTGGAGCCTGACCCTCTCAGGCTGCTTCTCTAACACCCCATTGCTTTTTGGCCTCTCTGAAGAGCTGTTTACTTCAGATTATTCAAAAAAAATCTTGTACTGTTAATTTTTATACCTTTAGCAAGCTGTTCCCAAGTTATTTTTGGCTCGACTCAGTCTGGTTTAGCATTGAACTTGCCAAAGCTTATGTACCTTTTTCTTCCTGATTTGGAAAATACAATCTTTATCCATTTAATAGTCTCCTTCCTCTGCAGTTGAGTCATGGTGCTTTTTTGTTCTGTTTGGAGCCTCTGATATCTGTATACATCCTCTCTGAGCCTTTCATTTGGTGACTTGAAGTTGTCTTCCTGCCATCTACAAACATTTCAGAAGCTGAGCCTGTTTTCTTACCTGTTTCTTAATGCTGTGTCAACATTGAACTTGCTAACTAGCAAAATTAATTCCATTTTGATAAGACACTTGGAAACAGGAAGACTCCTCCAAACACTGGACTTGGATTTAAGAATTCTTGTGGAAATACCTGTGTGGTAGGAAATACCTTGGTTGGTGGGGGGTTGGGTTTTTTGGAAGAAAATCAGATCATGACCTTGAGCAAAAATTTTCTCTGTCTGCAAGAAAAGGGAAAGTAGAATTGTGGGAGGTTTCAGCAGGGTTGACTCTGGAAAGAAAATCCGGGTCAAATTGATTCTGCCCAGAATGGGAGATGTTTTTAGGCAGCACAGCAGTTGATGGTTGTTTGATACCCACTAGTGCTTTGTGTGTGTCACAGAAAAACTATATAATGGAAATGAAAGACGGTGTTTAATATACAGTATACAAACATAAATGTGCAAACTTAAATATAATTTTATTATATAAATATGTATGACTGAGCAGACTGTATCAATATATATTTAATGTGTATATAGAAATGCATGCCTTGTAGGTATGAAAATACCTAAAGAGATCAATATTAAAGTGTGCATACATTTTCATGGAATCATGGAGTAGTTTGGAAGGGACCTTAAAGATCATCCAGTTCCAACCCCCTGCATGGGCAGGGACACCTCCCACCAGCCCAGGTTGCTCCAAGCCCCATCCAACCTGCCCTTCAACACTGCCAGGGATGGGGCAGCCACAGCTTCTCTGGGCAACCTGGGCCAGGGTCTCCCCACCCTCACAGCAAATAATTTCCTCCTCATGTCTCATCTCAGTCTGCCCTTTTCCAGTTTTAATCCATTACCCCTTGTCCCTCACTACATCATCCTGGGGAGCTCCAAAGGGCCTTCCCCTTCAGACCTGCATTGATAAGGTCCAAGATAATTTTCTGTATGAATAATTAGTTACATAAATATAAGCAAAGAGAATGTTGTATAAAAAAACAAACTGTAAGTATATATATATTAAAGTAAGGTCAGATATATGGCATTTAGATGCCATAGGCAATTTTTATCTTCATCCTCTCAAACCAGGACAAGATAATACAAAATATTGCTAAGAAAAAATACTTTGGCTTCCATGGTTTCAAGTTTGGCTTCAGGTTTATCCATGTAACTCACTTTTATCTTCTGAAGGAAGCCTCAATAGTTGAGATTTATGGAACTGCTTCTCTCAAAAACTGGCATTCTCAGAATTTCTGTCAATAGAAGATCTGTCTATATATATTTGTACAGGATTTTTATGTATTTATATAATTATACATGTTTATACATGTGCATATACACACAAAATGTGTATATAATTATTCCAATGTATATTAGGAAGCTGGGTAGTTTACTACTTGTTGGTAATTGTTCTCTGGTCCAGATTCAGGAATGACTTACAAAGCTGAAGATTGTTTTCAGAGTATTATTTTGCTCTCTACCTCCATGAAAACTGTAATTACGAGAGTAGTTTTGGTAAGGCCAGTGAAATCTTGTGCTTTGGTACCTTGCTGAGTTGGGATCTCAGGGGAGATGAGAAATGGATATTGTCCAGAGCCTTAACCAGACCAAGCAGCACATTCAGGCCAAGGGCATCGAGACGCAAATGCCCTTATTAAGCAGAAAATGCTCATTTTTACACATAGGGGAAACAGAGGAAATATCATGTGTGCAGCTTGACTGAAGTTATACAGTAAGTTGACATTCTAACTAGAGTAAAATTCCAGTGTCCTGATCTTTATCCTCATGATGTAACTGCTAGGCCTTGCTTCAAGGTTAATAAAACATGCTGTTTGCATGTGATAACTTGTGTAAGATTCCCACTGAAATGACCGTGTCAGATCACTCTGAGATTCATGTACAGCGTCCAAGTGTCTCTTTTTGTCTGTTCCTGCTATTTGTAATTCTTTGTTTTGCTAAGTAATATTTAGGATGTAGGCAACCAATCTCCATCTCTCCCTTCTGCCAAAGCCGTGTTGTCAGTGTTCCTGAAGAACCCCTGTGGGAAGGGAATTGATTTGAAATGCTACCAGATCAACTGTGATTTTGATGGATACAGATACCACTGAATAGTTGTGTTCATGAGTGTGTAAGTTTGTGCAGCCAGAAGTTGTGTGTTAAGAGCTATGGAATCATGACAAACCTAAAGAAAGGTTTTTGTGGGAGGTGAGAGGGCGGCCGAGCGGGAAAAGAACGGGAAGGGGATCTCGGCTGGGTGTTCAAGGCTGTTGCGCCTGGAGCCCTGCGCCTCACGGGTGGCAGCCCTGGGCAGGGCTTGGTGACAAGGTCCTGCTGTCACCTCTCCATGCTGCGACTCACCAGGCAGCCGAGGTACCAGACAGCTTGGCAGCATTTGTGGTTTTGGATCGAGTCACCTGAGGAGAGGCTGTGTGAGTGTTGAAGGAATGCTGGGGTGAGGTTTGGTAATGATGAGATGAGGGGGAACAGTTCTAAGCTGGAAGAGGGAAGATTTAGGTTGGACACGAGGAGGAAATTCTTTGCTGTGAGGGTGGTGAGACCCTGGCCCAGGTTGCCCAGGGAAGCTGTGGCTGCCCCATCCCTGGCAGTGTTGAAGGGCAGGTTGGATGGGGCTTGGAGCAACCTGGGCTGGTGGGAGGTGTCCCTGCCCATGCAGGGGGTTGGAACTGGATGATCTTTAGGGTCCCTTCCAACCCAAACCAGTCTGGGATTCTATAATTTTCACAAAAAATATTATGAAATTCCAGTCAACTCCTCAAAGGCAGGTAGCCTGAAAACTATTTCTTTTTACAAGCAGCAGCTGCTGGTGCTTGAGGCCCACGAAGCTGGTGTACATCCTAGGGCTTGCTTGGCTGGGTGAGGGCTGACCAAATAATTGTGTCACAGGAGAGCTCCGTGAAAACCTGAGGGACTTTTCAGAAGTAAAGGTAGGAACCCTGGAGGCCCTGGCCTGTACCTCACCCTGGAGCTCTGTCCTGCTGCTCAAATCAGCATTTTTAACACTCGGGTTAGTTTGGTACGGACTGAGAATTATCTCACAGGTTATATTCAGAAGTTCTGTTTCTCTTTCTTGACCTCTTGTAGATGACAGCAGAGAAAGCAGTCGTGGGTAGGTCTCAGTATTTCCTAACTACACTCCCAGAGAGAAAAACTTTACTCATGGCTTGGCACTATTGCAAAATCCTTAACAACAGGAAAAGCCAAAAGGAATCCCTTGCCCTGTGGTAAAATATTTTTGGGTACTGAAGATGAAAGAATTTGGACCTGAACATGAATGTTAGGAACAAAATAAAACACCTCTAAATGCAACTAGCTTCTCCTATTGGGGTAAATTTTTATGTAATTCGTGCCATAAGGTAGGTTAATAACAACCTTTGGAACCAAAACTTTCTTAATACATTATATGTAATTTTAGTCTTTGGTAGTAAAGTTGATGAGTGTTAGCACATGTTTCTATATAATTTCAATGTTAACTATCAATTTTTTTGTTGGAAAGGAAACCTCTCTCTGAAAATGTGTATATATACAGGCAGAGTCAGTAATACTTAGCCTTTTTCTGCCCCCACAGTCTTGTAGTTTTGTAGTCAGCAAATCTGATACACCAAAACGTTTCTCAACACCATTCCCTCCACGCTGCCCATCCACCCAAAAACCAAGCAACTTTATAGGTAGTAGATGCATAAGAGGACTTCAAATATCACATATTGCAGCTCCATTTGGTTGGTTTGAATCCAACCTTGGTGTCTGGTGACAAGAACTTGTTACTATCTGATGCCTCTGGAGTTGATTTCAGTTGCAAGACAGAAGCCAAAGGGCAGGTGTGAACATAAACCAGCTCATCAACCTTGGCAGTGATTTATGGTCTGCTCTGAAGAGTGAGCAGAGAGACAAGGTTCTCTCTGCTGAGGAGGCATTTTCTGCTGATGAAGGTAATGAAGAATGTTGCCCTGTTTGCCTGGGGCACACTTGTTCTAGGGGCAGGACATCATTCTCCAGAGCTGTCTTTATTCTGAATACTTAAAAAGTACCATTTTAATACCATTCATATGTCTGAAGCTGGTATTGATGCCTGATGATAAGCTTATATAGCACTTTAGATAGTGAAATCCAATTTTCAATTGCTCATTTCAGCCTTCAGTTGTTTATGATGAAACTTTTCGTGCTGAGCATCTTCCTTAGGCTGTTTATTTTTTATTTTTTTCTCTTTTTTTTGGCACTGCTTTAATTGAAAACAGCTCTTCTGGTTCTGAGAATGAGGTTAGGGAAAAATGTTACTTAACCAATGGTGGATTCTTACATCTGTTTTATTGAGGAGTTTTAGAGCTTTCATGCCTTGGAGCAGACTCTTGAGATTTGGGAAGAGGGACAAAGGGGGGTGAAACCATAGATGAAAATGTGCCATTTGCAGTCCCTCTTCAAGTCTACTAAATCTGGCCAAGTTGCAAGGTCCTGAAACTTGCTGTTTGCATACACTGAGAAGCTTGTTGAAAAGCTGGCAGCAAAATTGTCTGAACATTGAGTTTTCATGAAGTGTGTTCCACAGAGGGTCATGCCAGTGATGCTTGGGATGTGGAGTCTGTGAGCTTGTTCCAGGACAGAATCATGGAATGGTGTGGGTTGGTAAAGGACCTTAAAGATCATCTAGATCCAGCCCCCCTGCATGGGCAGGGACACCTCCCACCAGCCCAGGCTGCTCCAAGCCCCATCCAACCTGCCCTTCAACACTGCCAGGGATGGGGCAGCCACAGCTTCTCTGGGCAACCTGGGCCAGGGTCTCACCACCCTCACAGCAAAGAATTTCCTCCTCATGTCTCACCTAAATCTCCCCTCTGCCAGTTTTAATCCCTTCCCCCTCATCCCATCCCTCCCTGCCCTTGTCCCAAGTCCCTCCCCAGCTTTCCTGGAGCCCCTTCAGGCACTGGAAGGTGCTCTGAGGTCTCCCTGGAGCCTTCTCTTCTCCAGGCTGAACACCCCAACTCTCTCAGCCTGTCTCCAGAGCAGAGCTGCTCCAGCCCTCTCATCATCCTTGTGGACTCCTGGACTCACTCCAAGAGCTCCATGTCCTTCTTGTGTCAGGGCCTCCAGAATTGGACTCAGTACTCCAGCTTAATTACTTCAATAAATATCCCAAATGTTTGTTGATAGACAAACTTGCAATAATGATATGCAGTGCTGGGAGGTCAGCTGGCTATAAATTTGAGTGTTCTGTAATGAGTCAATTTTTCAAGTACCCTCTGCTCTCCTCCCCATCTTTTGGTTTTAAAATGTCTTTGTCACATTATCCTATAAAGAAGTGCATTTAAACTCTTTTCCAAGGAGGCACAAACATGAACCTTGTTTATAATTTGTCTTCTAGCAGAGGCCAGAGCCTTAGGCTGAGATTTCTGTAGGTTTGTGTTGTGGAAGCCCCATTCCTGGAGGTGTTGAAGGCCAGGTTGGATGGGGCTTGTGCAGCCTGGTCTGGTGGGAGGTGTCCCTGCTCATAGCAGGGAGCTTGGAACCTGATGAGCTTTAAGGTCCCATTCAATCTTAACCATTCTTTGATTCTATGGTTTTAGAGAAGATCTCCAGATTATCTATTCCAAAAAGACATCCCTAGTATTAAAAACTGAACCTGTTCTCCCTCCTCTTCCTGACATAGAATTGCATGACTAGGGATAAAAGAAGTTGTGTTGGGGAAGTTTGTGGAAGAGAAGGAAAAAAATGGATCTCTTAATTTTGTTTTAAAGGTGAAACTGTGTATTTACTAGAAATAATCTGCAAAATTTTACTGTTTCTCTAATTTACACAAATTCTCATAATGTGGGTTCTGTGTGGAATAGAGACATCAACTTGTATTAGGGAGTTAAAATTAAAATAGGTTGGAAGTATTTTCCAGAGAACAGTAAATCCTGGAGATGGAATAAGTGATCCAAATACATCAGTGTTGAAGAGACTGTTGTAGGGTTAAGGATTATTAACTTAATCACTTATAATTAGCACCAAAGAGGTAGAATTGGGTAATGAAGAGGTTTTCTTCTAGACCTTCAGCAGCACTTTGGGTCATGATACTGCTTCATCCCTTCATCCTTTAGACAGTTGAGTTGTTTTTTCTTAAAACTTGCAGCTCATCTTTGCCCCAGAGTTATAGAAAGCTTTATAAAAACCTCTGTGATTTGCATTTCCCTTGGGATATACACTAGAATGACAAAAGGAAAGGAGGAAATGAAATGTAAATTGAAAATTTAAGTTTTATTCCATGTTTTTAATGATGCAGCTTAGTCACAGCTACCTATGGCTTTAGAAGGAATTTTCATCAGGAGATCTTCTTCCTTTTATTCTGGTTTTCAATGAGGTGCCAGTGAAGCTGAATCTGCAGTTCGATTCTGGGCACTTCATTTTTATATCAGTGTATTCTTGGTGTATTGAGGTAACTCTCACTTAGATCTGAAAATAAGATGGTGAAGATGATCTTTGAGGGGCTGCAACATTACTTTTGTTTAATTTGCTAAAAAATGGAAATATGGCTTAATTTTGAAATTTAAATAAATCTGAAACCAGGCTTCAAATATTCAAATATTGGGAACATGTGGAATACAGTTAGAAATGCTGCCTGGCTCTTTGTCCTTCTAAACTCTTTCTCTATTTAGCACTTTATTCTGCTGTTAATGATCAGAAACTGTTTTCTGAAGAAATGTCTCTTCTCTGGAGTAGATGGGGAACACCAACCAATAGAATCCTGGAATGGTGAAGGTTGGAAGGGACCTTAAAGACCAGCAGGTTCCAACCTCCCTGCCATGAGCAGGGACACCTCCCACCAGACCAGGCTGCACAAGCCTCATCCAACCTGGCCTTGAACATCTCTAGGGATGGGGCAGCCACAGCTTCCCTGGGCAACCTGGGCCAGTGTCTCACCACCCTCACAGGAAAGAATTTCCTCCTCATGTCTCACCTCAATCTCTTCTCTTTCTCTCTAGCTGGCCTGTGGACAGTCTTCACGCTTGGTGGGGTGGGCAGTAAACCAACACCTCAGTTGGAGCAGTGCTCCCCTCTTGCCAACCAGAGTCTCCTGCTCCTGCTAGTCTTGGCTAATCTGACTGATGCTCCAGATGCACCAAATCCCTACAGACAAGCTATTATGTCCTTCAAGAACACACAAGGTTTGTAGCTGTTTTTACTTCTAAGCATGAGCTGATGAAAATGAAGCATTAAGTTGCCTACTTAGATGTTCTCCTTCCAAAATGTGTTATCCTTTTAGCCAGTCCATTGAAGAGCAGTAATCATAGGATCACAGAATGGTGAAGGTTGGAAGTGACCTTAAAGCTCAGCAGGTTCCAACCTCTCTGCTACGAGCAGGGACACCTCCCACCAGACCAGGCTGCACAAGCCTCATCCAACCTGCCCTTGAACACCTCCAGGGAGGGGGCAGCCCCAAGCTCTCTAATAGTATCTTTTTTTCTGGGAATTTTGAGATGGAGTTGCTCAGTTGCTGGAAACTTAGTGGAAGGGGCAGGGCAAGTCCTTCAGACTTCAGAAATTTTAGAAAGCTTCATAATTTCATAAACTACAAACCTGACCTAGAAATAAGTTGGTGTCGCGATCTGCGACCTATTATATCTCCTTTTTGGAGTGAATTTAACTGATCGGGATCTGCCGAGAGGTCCGCACGCAGCGCTCGCCTCTCACAGAGGAGCAGTGAACTTCGGCACTGACTTTTCAGGTGAGACTCTTGTTCAATGCTCACTAGTGTTTCCAGTAACAGCAGCCAATCCCCAATTAGAATTTACAAATACATGGTTTATTGAGGGGAAAAATAAAACAATTTGGGGCAGGAGACTCAAAGAGAGTAATTGAAAGACATAGATCTGTAAAATATCTTTAAGACACCAAATACCAAGAACTTACATATGCTCTATTACTTATATATAGATAAGCCTTATTTACACACCTAGATTAATTATTATCACCACACAGAGGGGAAGAGGAAAGAGGGATATGCCCGACGCTTGTCCCGTACAGGGTCACGGTTTGCGTGCAGGTAAGTGAGACAGGAACACCTCAGGGAGAGAATTACACCCCAAAATACAATCCCTTACTTTGTTCCTGAGATAGTCTAGGTACTTTTACCTAGCAAAGGGCGAGGCGGGACGAGCCGGGAGCCGGGACTAGCAGGTAAACAGGAGCGGGGACCTCTGGCTGGCAGGCACCCCTAAGGCGCAGGTCACCCCCCAAAAGCAAGAAGAAGCAGAAGCAGCAGCCCAAAGCGGCATGCCCGCTGTCTCTTTTATGGGTCTCCTTTGCTCCCAATTGGCCAGTCTCTTGTTTCTGGGGCTTCTCAGCCAATCAGGCAGGGACTTTTTCCCGCCACTGCTGTTACCAGGCTGACTTGCGGGTTGCAACATTGTTGCCATTTTCCCACCACTGCTCCTCTCTAGCTAGCAGCTAGAGGCAGGCAGGAGAGGGTTTAAACTGCCACGTGGAGCAGCCATCTTTAAGCCAGTTATGACTGCTGACCTAAAGGGCATATTATGTTTGTGTGAGGAAAGGTCTGGTCCTTCACAGTTGGTTATCCAAGAGTCTGCAGGACCTTTATAACACTTGAGGAAATTCTCTTTAGCTGGAATCATGTTCCTCAGAGCTAAGTCATTGATTTGGTAACTGGATTAATTTGCTGACACTGTTCTTGTATTGCAAATATGAGGAGGAATTGGTCAATACAAAAAACTTCCATAGATATAAAAAGTTTCAGACTGGTTTCAATGCTGGCCTGGTTTTTGGAAATGTTGGTTCCAGTCTGTATATCTGGCAGTTGCAGGTGTGATCCTGACTCAGTGCCCTGGTGCAGAGGGGCTTGCTTGGGACCCAGCAATAACCTCACACAGTTAAAAAACTGTTACATGATTAAAAAAATTTACAAGACCCTATTTTGTGGCAAAAGCAGCATCTTTTCTCTAGATGGGAACGTTTATAGCATGATTTGTTGTTTCCTGTTAACTTTTTTCCACTGGCAGTGTTCATGTAACTGAGCTTAAATTGGATTCCTGTGAACATTCTGATGGGCTGGTAAAAGGAAAATGATATGAAAAAGGAAGGCTATGGTCATGATGATCTCTAGTATGTAACTATAATATGAAAACTGGCTTTTTTAATGTAAAATGATGGAATGGTTTGGGATGGAAGGGATCTGTAAAGAGACACCTTCAATCACATCAGGTTGCTCAACTGCAACCTGATCTGGAATGTTTCCAGGGATGGAGCATCTACCATCTCTCTGGGCAACCTGGGCCAGTGTCTCATCACTCTCAGCATAAACAATTCCTTCCTTACTTTTGTTGAAGTGATTTATTTAATTTAATTGAGACAAAACTAATCAAATTCAAGATAGTTTGCTTTATTCTACATGGTCTAGAATGTCTTCATTTTAATGTTGGCCAGTTTAACATTCTGTAAAATAACAGGCTAGGCTACTGTGGCTGATATTTTTTAGTACTGTTTCGTTTGAGGGTTTTTAGAGATTTTTAATACCTTTTAATAAAACAGACAGTGAAGTGCATAGAAGTGACATGATTTAAGCATCCACAGAAGTGAAGCTTGAAAGTCAATGGACAGTCCTCAACTAATGAACCCTGGCATCAAGTTTCTGCTTAATAGAACACATTGAATTGATTTGATCTTGGTATTCCCTCGTAGAGAGAAATCTGGGCCTGATGCAGGATGGTTTTCAACCAGTCTGTCCATAGTTGCACTCTACAGCTGCCTGAGAGGAGGTTGGAGCCAGGGGGGTCGGGCTCTGCTCCCCAGGAACAAGGGATGGGACAAAAGGAAATGGGCTCCAGTTGTGCCAGGGGAGGCTGAGACGGGATCTTGGGCAGCATTTCTTGCTGGCAAGGGTTGTCAGGCCCTGGCCCAGTGTCACAAGCCGGTACCAGGGGGCTCCCGGCTGTCAGGATACTTTTGCGACTGCCCCTCCCGATGTGGAGGGGCTTGTGAATGAGCCCGAGGGTCACACGCGGCGCTGCCTCTCACGGAGGAACGGCCACTGCGGGACCGTATTTCTGGGTGGTAGTTAGAAAGCCCCCCCACCCCACCACGCTCAGAAATTGCCTCTAAAGCCAAGGTTTGCTCCACAAACTAATCGGTTTATTAAGGGTTAACACAAACCGAGGGATGATGTTTAGGGACAATGCAAATGTGAATGGCTACCAGGGCTATCAATATGGATGTAGTGAGCAAATGTCCTTTAGGGAGGCAATGCAAGAGGTCCTGAGCTTTTGAGGGAGAGGGTTAAGGACCAAAGGGAGGAGGGAAGGAAACCCGACGCCGGTCCTCCTTAAGAGGTCGGGCTGTATGCGCGAGTGTGAGGGAAGGAGTGTGTGTGTGTGTGTGTGTGTGTGTGAGGTGATGTTACCCTCCGGCAACTTGTCCAGAGTCGGTCGGTGGCCAGAAGGCAGGACGGCAGGTCCGTGGTGTCGGAGGGGCAGCCTCTCGGCAGCGGGTGCAGCGCCTGTTGGTTTCCCCTCAAGCGGCAGCAACACGGGGAGGGGGCTCCGGCCCCGACCCCAGGGCTCGGGACCCCGGCATGCTCAGCGCTGAGGCTCAGGCTGGACCCGGGGCAGGGAGGGTCCCAGCACCAGTGTCCGCAGCAGGGGGGTGTCCCACACAGAAAGCGTCCGAATGGGCCTCAGGGAGGAGGGAAGGGCCCACCTGCTGCCCTCGCCACATTCGATACCCCCTGACCCACCTGTCCAGTCAGTGTCACTGTCCAGAGCCAATGAGCGTCCATGAGCCCCACGTTAGGGCAGTGGCTACCAGGGGCACAGGATGGCTTGTCGTCCATCCTTTCTGTCCCGGACCACATCTGTTGTTTTGGGTTCAGTTGTCCTTGAGAAGCAAGTCTGTTTTAGTCTGTTAGCTGGAGGGGTTTCCAAGCCGTGTAGATGTGGTGCTGAGAGCCATGGGTTAGTGGTGGCCTTGGCAGGGCTGGGGGAATGGTTGAACTTTATGATCTTGGAGGTCTTTTCCAACCAAAACAATTCCATTATTCCTGAAACCATGTAGGGCAGTTTCCTCCCCACTCCTGCAGGCAGGGAAGTATTTGCTCCAGTCCCTCCTGCTGAGCTCAGCTCAATGGCTGGAGCTGTTGCCCCTTGCCCAGGCCAAGAGAAGCAGCAGCTTCCCAGCACGCTGGCTCCTCCAGGCCCCCAGAAGCCCAGTGGGAGCCAAGGCTCCATTGGGGCTCCTCTAGGTCTTCCTATCACTTTTTCTTCCCTAAGAGGATGTAGATGTTGTTCAGAAATAAGTGACAATTATCACATTCTTCCACGCTGAAAGCTAATTAGAAACTTTGCTAAGAACACAGGCTAAAAAGAAAAGGCAATACAAGATATCCACATAGAAACATAGAATGCTTTGGGTTGGAAAGGGCCTTAAAGGTCATCCAGTTCCATCCCCCCTGCATGGGCAGAGACACCTCCCACCAGACCAGGCTGCTCCAAGCCCCATCCAACCTGCCCTTCAACACTGCCAGGGATGGGGCAGCCACAGCTTCTCTAGGCAACCTGTTCCAGTGGCTCACCACCCTCATAGCAAAGAATTTCCTCCTCATGTCCAACCTAAATCTCCCCTCTCCCAGTTTTAATCCATTCCCCCTCATCCCATCCCTCCCTGCCCTTGTCCCAAGCCCCTCCCCAGCTTTCCTGGAGCCCCTTCAGGCACTGGAAGGTGCTCTAAGGTCTCCCTGGATCCTCACATGGGAGGACAACCTCAGCTTTTTGGCACAGCTGAAGCATCATGAGACCCTATGAAGGTTTATGACCAGTAGTGATAAGAGTTAAGGATGAGTTTTATTTCCTTGTTACTGTGCTATCTGTATAAAATATTCCCCCTCTGAGATGGTTATAAAATTTACAAACGTCTGGACATTAAATGCCTTGGTTAAAGAGTTTTGGTTTTTTTTCTTTATTTCAGATAGCTCTGCTTTCTCCTCATCAAATGCCCATGCTTTCCAGATTAATTTTAACAGTTTATACACAGCTCTGTGTGAGCAGCAGAAATCTGATCAAGCAACTCTTCTGTTGTACATGCTCCTGCATCAAAATGGCAACGTCCGGACCTACGTGTTGGCACGAACCGACATAGAAAATCTTGTAAGTCTTGCTCTGCTTGCTCTTCTCATCACCAGGGGTTGGTTCTGGAAGCTTGAGGGTCAGCATTGTTTGCTCTTTGGTAGGGACAGTAGGTTCTGGCTCACTGATTTGCCAGGTCTAGCTCTCTCATTTTTATTACATCATCTCTGGAGTGTGATGTTAAACATGACACTGCAGGAAAAGCTGCTACTGATCAAGCTACTAGGTTGTTTTTGAGTCCCTCTTTCTCAGTTCCACTCTCTGGTCCAGGTCACACCTGTTGATCTCTGGTCATGGTGGAAACAAACTGATTGCAGGTATAATACTACTCATTATATTATATTTAGTTTATTTACATTCAGGCCAAAAACTTAAACAAATTACTGCTGCATAACCTGCCTGTTTGCTGCTTTTGAGGCAGTCTGGCCAGCAGGGCCAGGGAGGGGGTTGTCCCACTCTGCTGTATTGAGAACCTCATGCAGGGCTGGGGCCAGGGCTGGGGTCCCCAACACAAGAAGGACATGGAGCTCTTGGAGTGAGTCCAGAGGAGGCCACGAAGATGATGAGAGGGCTGGAGCAGCTCTGCTCTGGAGCCAGGCTGGGAGAGTTGGGGTGTTCAGCCTGGAGAAGAGAAGGCTCCAGGGAGACCTTAGAGCACCTTCCAGTGCCTGAAGGGGCTCCAGGAAAGCTGGGGAGGGGCTTGGGACAAGGGCAGGGAGGGATGGGATGAGGGGGATGGATTAAAACTGGCAGAGGGGAGACTGAGGTGAGACATGAGGAGGAAATTCTTTGCTGTGAGGGTGGTGAGACCCTGGCCCAGGTTGCCCAGGGAAGCTGTGGCTGCCCCATCCCTGGCAGTGTTGAAGGGCAGGTTGGATGGGGCTTGGAGCAACCTGGGCTGGTGGGAGGTGTCCCTGCCCATGCAGGGGGGTTTGGGACCTGTTGATCTCCAAGGTCTGTCCAACCCAAACCATTCTGGGATTCTTTGCATACAGGGCTGCTAGTTAACAAAATGAGCTGTTACGTGACTAATCTCCCAGATGTCTTAACAGGATTGAGCTGAGGTTGAAACTCCTCAAGGAGCAGCTGAGGGATTTTACAGAAATGCAACTGTAGTGACTTTTTAGCTGCTTTAAATAGCACTGTTGTTAGAGGCCAGTACAACAGACACCTGGTACAGTTTTTGTAGGTTAGAAATTAGCTTCCTCTCCCCACTCCATTTAGTTATGCTACAAACCACTAACAAATCTTACTTATTAAAAAAGCATCTCCTTTAATAAGATAATGGCTCTCTGGGGGAGTTGGTAACAAATAGGGAACCCTTTCCATTTTAATATTTGAAATCTTGCCAGGTAATTGGATCCCTTGCCTGTTTGATAAGAGATATGGAATGAGTTTGGTCTCAGTCCAAGTTCCAGTAGATGTATTGCTAAAATCAGAGTTAATAGACACCACTGCTGGCAAACTAGGGTGAGATGTTTGGTATTGAATTGATATTGAATGGCCATAAGCTCTTCAGAAGGGACAGGCAGGGAAGGAGAGCTGGTGGAGTGGCCCTGGATGTCAGGGAGGGTTTTGCTTGCATAGAACTTGACAAATGTGATGGTGACATCAAGTTCCTATGCGTAAGGATTAGAAGGAAGGCAAACAAGGCAGCCATCCTGTTGGGAATGTGTTGCAGGCCACCCAACCAGGATGAGGAGGCTGATGAGATGTTCTACAGGCAGTTGGCAAAAGTCTTCAAGTTGCCAACCCTTGTCCTTGCAGGGGACTTCAATTCACCAGAAGTCTGCTGGAAATAAAGCACAGCAGAGTAGAAACAATCTTCAGAGGTTCTTGGAGTGTGTGGAAGATGACTTCCTGACACAGCTGGTAAATGAGCCTACCAGGGGAGGTGCCTCTCTAGACCTACTGTTTACAAACAGGGAAGGACTGGTAGCTGATGTGGTGGTTGGAGGCCATCTTGGGCTTAGCAACCATGAAATGGTAGAATTCTCAATTCATAGAATCGTAGAATCCCAGAATGGTTTGGGTTGGAAGGTACCTTAAAGCCCATCAGTTTCCAACCTCCCTGCTATGAGCAGGGACATCTTCCACTAGACCAGGTTTCACAAGCCTCATCCAACCTGGCCTTGAACACCTCCAGGGAGGGGGCAGCCATAACCTCCCTGGGCAACCTGTTCCAGTGCCTTCCTACCCTGATTATGAAGAATTTCTTCCTGATGTCTAACCTATATCTCCCCTCTTTCAGTTTAAAACCATCACCCCTTGTCCTATCACTGCCCTCTCTGGTGAAAAGTCCCTCCCCAGCTTTCCTGGAGCCCCTTCAGGCACTGGAAGGTGCTCTAAGGTCTCCCTGGAGCCTTCTCTTCTCCAGGCTGAACATCCCCAACTCTCACAGGCTGCCTCCAGAGCAGAGCTGCTCCAGCCTTCTAATCATCCTTGTGGCCCTTCTGTGGACCCTCTCCAACAGCTTCATGTCTCTCTTGTGCTGAGGGCTCCAGAGCTGGACACAGCACTCCAGGTGGAGTCTCACCACAGCAGAGTAGAGGGGCAAAACCATCTTCCTGGCCCTGTTGGCCCACAGTTTTTGGGGAAGTAAGGATGGGCATCAGTAAAAATGTTACTGTGGACTTCCAGAGGGCAGACTTCAGACTGTTTAGGACACTGGTTGGGAGTGTCCCTTGGGAGACTGTCCTGAAGAGCAAATAAGCCCAAGAAGGCTGCATGTTCTTCAAGAAATAAGTCTTAGAGGTGCAGGGGCAGGCTGTCCCCATATGTCCTAAAATGAGGTGTCAGGGAAGATGACCAGCTTGGCTGAACAGGGAGCCCTGGAACAAGGAGCCCTGGAAAAGGCTGCACAGGGAGGTGGTGGACTCACCATCCCTGGAGGTGTTCAAGAAGCATTTAGATGTTGCACTTCAGAATACAGTTTAGCAGTTGTGATAGTTGGATTATGGTTGGATTCGATCTTGAAGGTCTCTTCAAATCTTAATGATTTTATGGTTCAAAACTGAACTCCTCCTGTGTAGTCCAGTGCAGACTGTGTAGCTGAGGTCAGGAATTCTGTGAACAAATGGTCATTTTTAATTTTCAGGGCTGTTAGTGTGTGATATGACATGTTTGACACCTGCTCACCTTCTTAATTATCTTCAGGGAAATCAAGTTGAAGTGTGTGAATTGTGTGAGAATTATGATGTCTGTTCCACTGTAAAACTTGCAGGAAAAGCAAGAGGTGCATGTGTCCAAACAGCTCCAGATGCTCTTGGGGGATATTTTCATATATTATCACCAATCTTCCTTCCCCTTCCAAACAAAACAAATCAGAAAATCCCAGAAATAATGTGACATTAACCACTTTGTGGGGAACAAGCTGAGAGAATTGAGAAAAGCATCACTGAAAAGTCAGCAGCATGTTGGCATATTTTGTATTTAATACTAAAATTGGAAACTCTCTTCTCTCCTTGAACTCTTCATGCTTTTTGTGATGACTCCTGACATGTTACACCTTGGTCCAATCCTCTTGGTTTCTGCTGGCTGGTAGGTAAGGATGAGTGGCAGCCAACTGAGAGGAGCAGCTTGAATTGTTTAATCATGCAAACACAGAAAGGACTTGGGGGGGTGGGAGGGTTACTGGGCAGAGCAATCATGATCTCCTAATTACAACCATGTGGTGAAAAAGGCTAATTTAGTAAATGAGACAAAGGGGCAGGAGTAATGAAGCTGACTTTTTCCTTCCCTATATGGCAACTGCAAGAGTGGTGAATGCTATTCTGGTGCTGTGGTACCAAACTTCCTAAAATATTTACAGGCTCTTGAGAAATGGAGAGAATGTAGAGAAATATGAGGGGGTTTTTGGGCTTTAAAATGAACAACAAAACTGGGAGAGGCTTACAAAGCTAATGTTAGTTGAGTTGGTCAGAAATGAGCTTGAGAAGCATCAGGATCTGTCCGTGACTACACGAGGAGAAAGCTTGGAAGGGAAAGGACTCTGCTTGTTGAGGGAGGTGTGCTGAGAACTGAAGGCTGGAGGTTGAAGCGCACACCAGAGGAATCCAATGAAGGTAATGAATTCAGAGGCAAAACACTGCTCTCTCTGGGTGTCTTTGAGTGAGGGTGGGTGGCTTTTTGGAAGCTTCTTCATACTGAGGCAGTTGGGTGAAGTGTAAGAGCCTGTGCTACATGAGAAATGAGGCCAGCTGAGTGCTCATCTTAGACTTTGAAGGGATTTGCAGGTTGTTTCTGTCACACTGCACTCAGTGTGTCACATGTGCTGTGTTTTTTCCACTATTTAATAATTCCTGGTTTTGGTGCCCAGGAAGCATCACTAGCAGATGTTGAGGGACATTTCCTAGGAGAGGTTTGAAACGTCTTTGCTCTTTTGTAACTTCAGTTTTATTTGTAAATGGATTCAGTGTGATTTTATTAGCTGATGGAATAGGTGATGTCTCAGCTTGCTTCCTCATTTGCATATGAATCTGCCCCTGTCAGTTAGATGTAAAGACCTTCATCTTCTGTTGTGCTTTAGAATGCTTCATCATTAGTAAGGGAATGCATCGTTTTTGCTCTTACAACAGACTTGGTAGAATCACAGAATCATCGAGGTTGGAAGGGACCTCTGGAGATCATCAAGTCCAACCCCCCTGCTGCAGCAGGAACACCCAGGGCAGGTCACACAGGAATGTGTCCAGATGGGTCTGGAAAGTCTCCAGAGAAGGAGACTCCACAGCCTCTCTGGGCAGCCTGTCCCAGGGCTCTGTCACCCTCACAGGAAAGAGGTTTCTCCTCCTGTTGAGGTGGAGCTTCCTGTGTTGTCACTTGGTGCCGTTTCCCCTCGTCCTGTCACAGGCACCACTGAACAGAGACTGGCCCATTCTTGACACCCACCCTGCAGAGATTGATAGACATTCATCAGGTCCCCTCTCAGCCTTCTCTTCTCCAGACTCTCAGCCTTTATGAACAAAAAGGATATTTGTGTGTCTTCCACAATTTGCAGCATGTCACTTGGTGTCATGTTCTAAAAGAACTGGGCTAAGTACCTGATGCCATTAGGGATCTTCACATCTGGAATTTGGCACTTTGAAATTTGGGATTTCAGTCTTATTGAAAGTACCTGCAAGGACCCCCATCCCTGGAAACATTCCAGGTCAGGTTGAATGGGGCTCTAAGCAACCTGATTTAGTTGTAGATGTCCCTGCTCATCGCAGGGGATTGGAATAGGTGGCCTTGAGAGGTCCCTTTCCACCAGATCATTTGATGATTCTCCAGGAGGTGGTGGGAGTGGTGAAATAGGGGTCAATGAGGAAAGCTTTTCAGCAGTAGAGTGTCGTGGTCTGTGAATGGGAGAAGGTTGAGCTGCCTTCTGTTTGGAAGAGCAGGTAACACTCAGATGGTAGGTGAAGATGCCAGTGAGATACCTGCTTGTAGGAAATGAGCTGTTGCAGTGTTTGCTCAGGCTGCTGAGCTGTGCTGTACATTTTGTTGCTGGTCAATGAGTCTGGACTGAAATAATGGATGTGCTGCTGTATTTCTCTATGGTAAAGCAGTATGTTTTCCTGTGGTCTAAATGTGGCTTAAGCAGGTCACTCATTTGGCTTTGCAGCCTTGTATTTTATTGGATACTGAAGACATACTATTTTCAAACTCTCTGCTGGGGAAACTGTTCTTGGCCTTGGACTGAATGTAGCACCTGCAGTTTTCAGCATCTGTTTTTACATGCTGCTTTTTTGGGGGATTAAAAGTTACTACTTCATAGAATCCTAGCAAGCCATGTTGGAAGGAAGCTCGAAGATCATCTGGTCCTACCTTTCTAGGTACTACTGTACTTTATATGAGGTGGCCTCAGCACCCTTTCAAGCTGAGACTTAAACTGTCCAATGTGGAGGGATCTACCACTTCCCTTAGGAGACTATTCCAATATTTGATTGTCCTCATGGTGAAATTTGAATGGTGTCTCTGTCTTGCCAGTTAAAAGCTGCTCCTGATAGAGGAGTGTTAGTAATTGTCTAGTAACGATGGGTCACACATTGAATTGATTTGATCTTGGTATTCCCTCGTAGAGAGAAATCTGGGCCTGATGCAGGATGGTTTTCAACCAGTCTGTCCATAGTTGCACTCTACAGCTGCCTGAGAGGAGGTTGGAGCCAGGGGGGTCGGGCTCTGCTCCCCAGGAACAAGGGATGGGACAAGAGGAGATGAGCTCCAGTGGTGCCAGGGGAGGCTGAGATGGGATCTTGGGCAGCATTTCTTGCTGGCAAGGGTTGTCAGGCCCTGGCCCAGGCTGCCCAGGGCAGGGGGGGAGTCCCCATCCCTGGAGGGGTTTCCAAGCCATGTAGATGTGGTGCTGAGGGCCATGGGGCAGGGGTGGCCTTGGCAGGGCTGGGTTGGACTTAGAGGTCTTTTCCAACCAAAGTGGTTCTATGATTCTAAGTGGCTGCCATCAGTACCTGGATGGGCAGTGTCAGTGTCTAAGAAGACAGAAGTCTAAGAAGAACATAAAAATCTGGAAATACATTTTTCTTACAAGACTTGGTTACAATTCTTGATAGTTTTTAATATAGTTCAAATTTTAATCTCCCAACTCTTTTATTTTCTAAGTAGTGGCTTGTCAAATAGTTGTTTTTTTCTGAGCACAGAGATATTTTTCCTAAAGATGTGTTCCTTAGGAATCAAAATACAAAGGAGAAATGTGTTCAGAGGAGGAAGGGGTCTACGAACTGGGTGAATTGGTGCAGTTTTCATGTGGAAATGGCAGGGGGAGAGAGTTGCTGTTTTTATCCTTGAGTTTGGACAGGTATGTTATGGAGAGGAGTCTGAATAAGAGGTGGAAAGGAAAATGTGACCATGGAAGTAGAGATGGGAAGAGACTTGAAAATTCCTTTAAGCTCATGCAATGCAAAGCTCTGTCCACTATAAATATTGGAAATGGAAATAATTTAAACAGTGGACAGTGATGTCGGTTTCTTTTTCCCACATCTAAAGGGAAGGACTGATGATTTTTGATCTGTGCTTAGATAACTCTAGGATGACTTAGTCTTTGATCTCAAGACATCTATTCTCCAAACACAAGGAGGCCAGCTCCAGTTTTACCTGAGGAGAGATGCTTGTGGAGGATCCTGTGAAATGGTGAAGGGAGGATGTTTGAAAGAGGGGAGATTTAGATGGGGTATTAGGAGGAAATTCTTTGCTGTGAGGGTGGTGAGACCCTGGCCCAGGTTGCCCAGAGAAGCTGTGGCTGCCCCATCCCTGGCAGTGTTGAGGGGCAGGTTGGATGGGGCTTGGAGCAGCCTGGGCTGGTGGGAGGTGTCCCTGCCCATGCAGGGGGGTTGGAACTAGATGATCTTCAAGGTCCCTTCCAACCCAAATCATTAAATGATTCTATGGAGGAATTTTGCAATGAGGAAGTATTTTTGCCCCCTGCTTTTGTTGTGGTATCACCTTTGACCCTGCCCAAAGCATCTGTCAGAAGGTCTTGTGTCCTGCAGCATTTACCTCAATCTCTTTGGTTCTAATAGAAGCTGGTGTGTGTTTTCATATGTTCCAACTGTTTTGGGACTGATTGGTCATAAGAGAACATTCTGGTAACTTCAGAGGCTTTTGAAGCACTTGGTGTCTTGGCCCCTCACCAGAATAGGTTTCACATTATTCCCCCTGCTGCAGTCAGCCTGTTATGAAAAACAGTGAGTCTTTAGGTGTCTGGAAGCTTCTTGGAACAAATTCTACATTTCATCCACTATGGATGGAGTGGAGAGTTTTCCTCCACTTCCTTTTTTTCCAGGGTATTTTGTTCTTTATGTCTATTTCTGCAGCCTGGGGAAGCCACGTTGTACTGAGCCAGTGGAAAGCTAATTTTCAGTTGGTAGAGAGACAATGTTTGCATCTGGATTAACTTTAGACTAGCATTCAGGTATGCTTGCTAGTGTAGTGAAATCTCATGTTCATTATTATTGCAAGACTTTGGCTTAAGCTGTTCATCCTGGTGGAAATGTTGCAAGAACTTGGGCTGAACTCTCATCGTAATGTCAGTTCTCTTTGGCTGCCTCTTATCTAGAATTGGAAAACCAGGCCTTTTCTTGTCTTCACCCACCCCAAACTGATTCTTTTCTGGGATTATATCTCCACACAGCAAAATGGGATTTGAGTTGCAGGTCTCCAGATGCCTTTGTGTACCTCAGGTCTAAAATGGCTGTTTATATTTGATGAGAAAAGTCATAGAATCATAGAATGATTTGGGTTGGAAGGGACCTTGAAGATCATCTAGATCCAACCCCCCTGCATGGGCAGGGACACCTCCCACCAGCCCAGGTTGCTCCAAGCCCCATCCAACCTGCCCTTCAACACTGCCAGGGATGGGGCAGCCACAGCTTCTCTGGGAAACCTATTCCAGTGTCTCACCACCCTCCCAGCAAAGAATTTCCTCCTCATGTCTCACCTCAATCTCCCCTCTTCCACTTTAAAGCCATCCCCCTCATCCCATCCCTCCCTGCCCTTGTCCCAAGTCCCTCCCCAGCTTTCCTGGAGCCCCTTCAGGCACTGGAAGGTGCTCTAAGGTCTCCCTGGAGCCTTCTCTTCTCCAGGCTGAACACCCCAACTCTCTCAGCCTGTCTCCAGAGCAGAGCTGCTCCAGCCCTTGGATCATCTTTGTGGTCCTCCTCCTTTCAGACCAGGCTTGTGCTAGCACCAGTGGTTAAAACCAATTATTTTCCTGCTTGAGTGTTTGAAAATCTTGTTTAACAATTGTATTTTCCCATAGTCTAGAGGGGAACTAAAGTTTTCAGGGCCTATGGTAAACGAGTATGGCTGGAAATCTCATTAGGAATTGAAATTCCATGCCTGACCACAAGAAAGAATTTGTTTTGACTCTTGTGCAGGCAGAATAAAACAGATGGAAGGTGCTTAAACAATGCACGTCATTATTTAGGGGTGGTTATTTCAAGAGGGAGAAAGTGCTAAAGGGAGAAAGTGATATTGCTGAGGACAGGGTGATGCACAGGAGGTTTGGATGTCTCCTCTGTTCGTCTGAGGTATTTGAAAGACTAAACTAATCCACAGGTTTTTCCTTCCCTACAGGTTCTGCCAATTCTGGAAATCCTGTATCACGTCGAAGAAAGGAATTCCCACCATGTTTACATGGCTCTGATCATCCTGCTGATCCTGACTGAGGATGATGGTTTCAATCGGTCCATTCATGAAGTGGTGAGTTGTTGTTTTGGTAAATAAGTCTTCACCTCTAAAAACCCTTTCAATATTTATTTCTGTAGAGATGCATCTGTCTTGTTTCCTCAGCAAGAGGCTGTGGTGGTCCAGATTTGTTGGGATATACATATTTGTTTCTTAGGGACTAACCCAAATGTCTCTTCTTGAAGAGGAGATGCTGCATATACCTCTTTTTCTGTCTTTTTGGTGGTTTCTCTTGCAAATGAACATAGTAATAGCCAGGCAGGCTGCCTCAAAGGTGTTGGGTGTTTGCCATGGAAGTGGTGGGGCTAGAAAAACACAAAAAACAGGAACCTTTTTTTTTTTTTTTCCTCTGGAAAAATGTTGCCTAACCAGTTTGATGCAGCTGAGAGAAGCTTTGAGTGGAGTTTTATTTTCCAGCCTGAATGTTTCTTCCTTCCTTGGCATTTCCTTTTCTGCCTTTCTTCTAGATTAATATCTATTTTATGTTGTCCATATAAATATGATCCAGAAGTTTACTAGCTCTGATGGGCCTTCACCATCTGTGCTGGAGAACACCTTAGGTAATTCTGTCCTAGTGTCCTGGCTTCTAAAGCTAGGATAGTGCAGAATAAATCTGCATTGATTATATTTAATTTTTGGACTGGGACATGGAAACTCTCTTATTTTGTTTCAATTCATGAAATGCAAAAAGCTGGAAGCAAGTTTTGAGGTATCTAAACAGAACTTTAGTCCCAGGTAAATTTCCAGCCTGTTTTAGGAGGGAATTGTCTTGCATGGTTTTGTTTTGGTTTTTTTTGGTGCGAAGTGGCAGAGACTTGGAGTATTTAGTCTCTGCAATTTCAGATGATTTCCTAAAGCTCTGTACATGGAAAGCAAGAAGAGATGATGTTTAGATATGATTTCCTAGGAAGAACTTATAGGAAGCAGCTTCTAGGAGAGGCACCTGGAGTAGCCATGTAAATCATTGAAACAGCTTTTTCCTGCAGCTTCTCCTGCCTCATCTTTTTGTGCCTTGAACCTGCACATAAACATCTACACCTGATGTATGTTTTTGGCTTCTGTAGCTCACAAAGTGAGCTTGTTGGGACTTAGGGTACAGCAGACAAGGTTCCTCTCCTACCTCAGTCTCTTCCCCCATTCATTCCTCATTCATTTTCAAGTCTTTGCACATGATCTTCCAATAAATTCCTTACTGGATAAGTAAAAGTGGGAGATTTCCCTCCAATTATTAACAAGGCTCCAGCTGTGGAATGAAAACATAAATCAAGTTTTTCTCTCCAGTTTATTCTTGCCTTTGTAACCAACCCTGCCAGTGGAATTGTAGTGTTTTCTGTGCAACGTGAATATGAGTTTACTGCTCTCAAAACCAACACCCACCTTGTTCCTTTTACTGTGCACTGATTTTTTTTTTTTTTTCCCCCTACTCCTTTGTTTCTTCCATCTTCTTCACCGTTTAATATTTGAATTTAATCCAGGTTTTCATTTACTGCTGCTTCCTTTTAATCTGTGGTTTTGTTTTCCCATTCTGGAGTATCTGGTGAGAAGCATCCATTTATTCATAGTGTTCTGTGGCCAGAGTTTTGCTTCTTAGTTGGATGATGACAGGAGGCTGTGAAGGATTCTGTAGCTTTTCCTCTCAGCCCTTCTGCAGAAAAAGCTGGGAAAACTGATATTTGACCGTTAAAAACCAATGGAGTTCTATGGCACTACAGAGGATAGGTGTGGAATCACCTCAGTTCTTTCTCCTGTGCTCCTCTTTTCCTTACTGTTCTTTCATAGAATCACAGGGGCTGGAAGGGACCTCTGGAGATCATCAAGTCCAACCCCCCTGCTGCAGCAGGAACACCCAGGGCAGGTCACACAGGAATGTGTCCAGATGGGTCTGAAAAGTCTCCAGAGAAGGAGACTCCACAGCCTCTCTGGGCAGCCTGTCCCAGGGCTCTGTCACCCTCACAGCAAAGAAGTTTCTCCTCATGGTGAGGTGGAACTTCCTGTGTTGTCACTTGGTGCCGTTTCCCCTCGTCCTGTCACAGGCACCACTGAACAGAGACTGGCCCATTCTTGACACCCACCCTGCAGAGATTGAGAGACATTCATCAGGTCCCCTCTCAGCCTTCTCTTCTCCAGACTAAACAGCCCCAGGTGTCTCAGCCTTTCCTCATCAGGCAGATGTTCCAGTCCCTTCATCATCCTTGTAGCCTCCCTTGGACTCTTCCCAGCAAATCCCTGTCCCTCTGGAACTGGGGAGCCCAGAACTGGACACAATCCTCCAGATGTGGTCTCACCAGGGCAGAGTAGACGGGGAGAATCATAGACAAATCACTTTCCCTTGGCCGTCTTTTCAAATTCTTTAAGCAGATGTTTCCAGGTATGAATCACCAAGTTACTGTTTAAAACCTACAGCTTAAAAGAAATCAGCCATACACTTCCTTAAATATTAACTCCACATCTCCTAAAGGAGGATGTTAGAGGGCAGCAAAAGGAATGGAGTCAGGAAGGGTCTGTAGGTATTTCTAGTGCCAGTTACACAATCATCTCTAAGGTCTCCCTGGAGCCTTCTCTTCTCCAGGCTGAACAGCCCCAACTCTCTGAGCCTGTCTTCATAGTAGAGCTGCTCCAGCTCTGTGATCATCTTTGTGGCCATTCTCTGTACCTTCTCCATGTCTTTCCTGTGCTGAGTACTCCAGAGCTGGACTCAGTACTCCAGGTGGGGTCTCATCAGAGCAGATATGGTAAACAAAAACCAGTATTGAGCTGTGTGGGCTCTAGAATAACCTACCTAGTGGAAGGTTGATAGCTTGAGTCATGCAAAGCAGAACTAAAAAGATGATTTAATTTTTTTAAGTCATTGTTTCAGTGTAGGCTCTGAAGACCAATGGTGTTTTGGCAACAGGATGGGATCACTCACTTCTTTCCAGTTCCAATACTATGCTGTGGTTCATAATTTCCATCCCAGTTATAAAACAAATTAAATGGATAGTTCAATGTGTTCAGTGTGTGTAACATTGGGGGAAAAGAAACCCCAGGCTTAATGACTGGTGCAAAGTTAATACCATGTCTTCTCTTTGCAAGCTCAAGTATGTTCTCTTTTCAGCTCAGCTTTCAAACTCCTTGGCCTTTGTTTCTGTTCCTTGTCCAAAAAACCTGACCTGCCAAGATGCAAATTGAATATCAAAGTAATTCCAAAATGTTTTTCACAGATCCAGGCTTTAGGCTGAATGGAAGAAGCTGTGTTAGTAAAATAGTTCTTAGTCTCCCATTTCCTTCTCAAATCCACACACATTTCCTCTGAGCTGAGCATTGGGTGTGACCATAACTACTAATCCCCTTAAATATGTAACATAGACAATTTCAAACCATAAATTTACATCTGTGGAAGGGAAGAATTTGGGGTGACCATTTGGGATTCTGGGTTTGGGCTCTGTTAGGGAGTAGCAACCAAGTGACTGCACCATTTGTGCAGGATTTAGACTCATCTCCAGGTGCTGTTCTTCAAATATTCCTGATGTTAACATCTAAATATGATTTTAGTTTTGCTTTCCAGATGCCCCTTCTTTTTCCAAACTAGAATTATGGATCTTTCCAGCAGGATTATCTGAATGTCTCAGACAGGAGGAGTAAATGGTATAAAATCAATCACTTCCAGCATTGCCTTCCCCTTTGTCTTCTGCAAGTCAAGCAGTGGCTAACTCTCTCCATCTCCTTAGAGGACATTGGTTGCTACTTCTCCATCCTTCTCTCTTCCAGAAAGAAGAGGTTTAGTTGATTGAGCTTGTTAGTGGGAGGATGAAGGAATTGGAAGAGCAGAAATGATGTAAAACAAAGGGTGTCACTTCTTTTTACTCATCCAAAGAAGAGGTGGGAAGAAAGTTGATAGTCAGAAGTGGGTTTATGTAACTTGCTGAGAGAAGAAGTGAATAAAGGTGATTAGTGAGGTTGATTATGAGCCTGTGGTTATGAGGTTTGGATTGAAATGTCATTTATTTTCATTGAGCATCAAGTTTCAATGAAATGTACTTAATACGCCAAAGATGACATTATACAGTGATACCTTTGTGTGCAATAGTCCTTGTTAAACAAATTTCTATTCTGACCCAGAATAACCCTGAATTGATAGAGGACCTTCTCCATGCTTTTAGGGCAGTTCCTGTTGGCTCGTTTTTTACCAGTCCTTTAAAGCTTTTTTTGTGCTTATATTTGCCTCACCACCCTCACAGGAAAGAATTTCCTCCTCATGTCTCACCTCAATCTCCCCTCTGCCAGTTTGAATCCATCCCCCCTCATCCCATCCCTCCCTGCCCTTGTCCCAAGCCCCTCCTCAGCTTTCCTGGAGCCCCTTCAGGCACTGGAAGGTGCTCTAAGGTCTCCCTGGAGCCTTCTCTTCTCCAGGCTGAACACCCCAACTCTCCCAGCCTTTCTCCAGAGCAGAGCTGCTCCAGCCCTCTCATCATCTTTGTGGCCTCCTCTGGACTTGCTGCAGGAGCTCCATGTCCTTCTTATGTCCTTATTGCTCCATGTTGATCAGCTGAATGTTCTAAGAGGAAAAAGTGGATTGATTCTCCTTCTGCATTAAACTCAGTCATATCGTAGAATGGTTTGAGTTGGAAGCGTTCTTAAAGACCATCCAGTTCCAACCCCCCTGCATGGGCAGGGACACCTCCCACCAGACCAGGTTGCTCCAAGCCCAATCCAACCTTCCTTTCAATACTTCCAGGGTGGGAAGTGGTAGTAGACTTCAGCCTGGTAGTGGAGAGCACTGGAAGATATGAAGCTCTTAACCTTGGCTTTCTCTAGCCTCTCAGGGGAAGAGACCTCCCATCTGGCATGAGAAAGGCTTTGTCAACAGTTAACTTCTCCATCTGCCCCACGACCTTCAGTGTGTGTGCTCTTGCCTATCAGTCAGAGCTCGTGCATGGTGCCTCTTGCCCAACTTGCCATGAGGGAAAATGGGAGGGAATTGGCAGCATTATTTGGCTATTTTGGTTGGAACTGGAGACTTTGGAAAGGGTATGATCAAAAAGAAGAAAGGAGTGTGATGGCAAAGGGCCTAGGAATTAAGGAATTGCCAGATTTAATCAGCTTTCTCCACTTAGGGTGTTTTCACATGGCTTTAAATAAAGTTGATGAGATCTACCAGGTGATAATACTGCAGAGATGTCTTATTTATTTATTTATTTTTATTATTCTTTTAGAATAGAATAACTTAGCTCACATTGAAGGCTGGAAGCTAATTTACATGACTTAAGGATTGCAAGAGTCCAGACAATATTCAGTGTTCTTCTTCAGACCTCCATGCTGAAGAACCTTGTCCTTTTTTGTTTTTTTCAGATATTGAAAAATATCACTTGGTATGCTGAACGTGTCTTAACTGAGATCTCACTTGGGAGTCTCCTGATATTAGTGGTGATAAGAACCATCCAGTACAACATGACACGGACCAGGGTAAGTTCTTATGCACCTGGCGTGGGTTTCCACCTTCAGGGGCATCAATTCCACTTCAAACAGGGTGAGGGCTTTTCTTCAGTCTGTTGCAACCAATTGGCAGGGATTTCCAAGCCATGTAGATGAGGCACTTCAAGACACACTCTAGTGGGCAATTTATTTTTTTTTAATTACTTTTTTGGGGCGAGTTTCATGGTTGGACATGATGATCTTGGAGGTCTTTTCTGACCATGACAGTTCTGTGATTGATGTTTGTACACAAACTCTATATGAAGCAATCCCTCTTTTATAAGCCTTATAATTTAAGAGAATGTCTTGAAACCATCACCAAGTAGATACACTTGAAATATCTTCTCTTTGCTTTTGACCACGTCCTTTACAACAACATGTATCAAAGCAACAATTTGATGTCTTTTTAAATTTTTATTTTTTTCTCTTTGTTTCCTGACAGGACAAATACCTTCACACCAATTGTCTGGCAGCCTTAGCAAACATGTCAGCACAGTTCCGCTCACTTCACCAGTACGCTGCTCAGAGGATCATCAGGTAAATATGAACCCTCAGAAAGAAACTTCACTTGAAAGCCACTTTTGCTGCAACTCAAGGGTAGAGGAGCTTGAGTTTTAAATGCCTGAATAGGTACTAATGAACTAAACAGCTGAAATGATAACTGGGTAATGAAATGATCCCAGAATAAATCGTGTTTGCTTTAAACTTGAATCTGAGTCTGAAAAACTTTTGACTTGGAGTCTCTTAACTCAGGAGCTGCTTTCAACCTGGAAGTTTTTCAGGGATTGGTGTGAATTTTGCTTTTCCTAGTCATGTATCACCTTATTATAGAAATGCTCTGAGTGGTGGGTCTCAAATACTATGCAGACTGGATTTTCAACTTGCTTTGCTTCTTTCTGCCATGTCTGCCAAAAGGTCTGTCAGTTAAATCAGCCCTAATGCAACAGTCATTTGGTGATGAGGCCCTGCAAATATGAGCAATAAAACTTACACGTTTGCCCTTGGGCTGATCAGGTTTATTAGCTTGTATAGTTATTAAATAGTTAATATCTGATGTGGTTGTGAAACAGGGACATAACTTTAAAGAAGTTGATACTGAAGTTGGTTCTTCCTATGTTGTGTCTGCCACTTTGTAAGGCAGGTAGCCCTGAGTCAGGCATCTTTCTTGTCTTGGCAGCCAGCCCTGCTCCAAGGGAAGCCAGGAAGGTCCTTATTAATGTGCTCTGGAATCGAGTGTTAAAATGCTTGTCAAGTACAGAGAGTTCTCCAAAAATAAGGAAGTTATAGTTTTGTGCCTGTACACTTTGTAAAGGGCTGGGTTAATAGATGCCTCTTGTTCTTGAACCACTGCTCTCGAGGATTTAATTCTGTCTGAGCCCCTTCTCTTTTGGAAATGCTTGGTTTTAAGTATCTGGACAAGTAACCAGGATTAATACATTCTGCTCTTACCTTTTCCCCTGTTGATACCCTCTTTTCATCCCCTTGGCAGTGATGACCAGTGTTCACAATGGGAACTGAAGCTGTTTTCCCCTTGCCTATCACAGGCATTCTCTGAAATAACTCTTCATTTCTCAGATCATAGACATGGGGTCTGAGTTTTCCAAGCATTTGCAAACGTTGGCCTCTGAAATAGTAGCTCCTGGACTGGTGTGAGATGTGCTACCTTGATGCTCAAAAACTTGGTCTGGTTTTCATAGAATCATCTTGGTTGGAAGGGACCTTGAAGAGCATCAAGTCCAACTATAACCCATCCCATTTCAGTGGGATGCTCTGTTTGCCACTTCAGAGCTGTTTCCTGTGGTCCCTGATTTTATTCCAATTGCTTCTACTGCTGTTCTGACAGTGACATGTGCTTCTCTTGTTCTGTCTGGGCCAGGAAGGGGTTATTTTACTAGTCCCAGTTGTTACCACCATTCAGTGATCCTCTAGTCACCTAGTGTAGCTGCGTGTGTGGCTTGGCTTTTGGTCAACGTGCTCTGAGTTTATGGACATCTGCTGTTCAAAAATTTAAACTCCTGGTTCAAAGTAGGACCAGCTGGATTATTTTTATGTAATTGAGTTATGGAATGACTAAGCATGTGCTCTGTTGGCATACCAAGAGAGGTGGCAGCCATCAGTAGAGGAGCAGCAGCCTCAGCACCTTTGCACAAACATCTCACCTCAACCTTTCAAGGTGGAAATGTGCAAGGAACCTATACGTGCTCTGAGGCTCTTCCCTACAGCAGCCTCTTCCAGCCTTCTCACATGAGGTTTTCACCATCTGTAACTTCATCTTTGAGGCAAATTGACTCCCTTGTGTGTTGTGTCCATCTCAAAGCCCAAAGAAGGCTGTGAAGCACCCAGAAATTCTCTTGCACTCCTGGTCTGCAGCGTGTCAGCAGTCTGCTCTGATTTTTGGGTGCCTCATTTGTCATCTGTCTAGACAAGCGTAGCTACAAGGTGACTTCACCATTGCTGCTTGAATGTGTTTGTGAAAGAATTGGGTCAACATTCTTACTGGCCGTGGGGAGACCTGCTGGCTCTCCAGCTGCCTGAGAGGAGGTTGGAGCCAGGGGGGTCGGGCTCTGCTCCCCAGGAACAAGGGATGGGACAAGAGGAGATGGGCTCCAGTGGTGCCAGGGGAGGCTGAGATGGGATCTTGGGCAGCATTTCTTGCTGGCAAGGGTTGTCAGGCCCTGGCCCAGGCTGCCCAGGGCAGGGCTGGAGTCCCCATCCCTGGAGGGGTTTCCAAGCCATGTAGATGTGGTGCTGAGGGCCTTGGCAGGGCTGGGGGAATGGCTGGACTTGATGATTTTAAGGTCTTTTCCAAGCGGAATATTCTATTCTATGATTCCATAACTTAATCTGAGATATCAGAGCCTTTGGAGAATCGCAGAGGTGGTAGTTTGGAAGGAGAGCAGTCTGAGAGGGGTCCGGGTAACCCAGCCATTGGCAGCAGGGTTGGAGCTGTATTGTTATGGTTGGGTGTAACATAAGGGTAGGTACAGAAAATGCACGTAGTCATCAACTGGAAAAGCAAAACAAAAAGGCATGATGGAATCAGAGAATCATCAAATGGCTTGGGTTGGAAGGGGCCTTTAAGGGTCATCTAGTCCAAACCCCCTGCAGGGACGTCTTAGGATAAGATGATACACACTGTATCATATATAATGTGATATTCTTATATAGACCAAAGGTATTCCACTCTGTAAAATATCCTGTGGGGCTTGGACATGGGCAGACTGGAAGGAAGAGTCAGTCAGTTTCAGGGGCAACCTGTCTTCTGGAAGACTTCACTGCTGGTATGCTAACAGTTTCTTCTCAGGAGCTTCACAACCTTGGCTTTGTTGGCAGGCTTGAAAGAACTGGTTTTATGCTGAGGGTGGTGAGACCCTGGCCCAGGTTGCCCAGAGAGGTGGGAGATGCTCCATCCCTGGAAACATTCTGGGTCAAGTTGGACAGGGCTCTGAGCAACCTGATCTAGGTGCAGATGTCCCTGCTCACTGCAGGGGAGTTGGACTGGATGGCCTTGAAAGGTCCCTTCCCACCCAAACCATTCAATGATTCATAGTATATTAATCTGCTTTCCTCTCAAAATACACAGTTTTGTTGTAAAGTTCAAGTTATCAAGACAAGCAATGGGAATAAACTCTTATGAATACATGGATTTCATAGGAAATTCATGTTTTCATGGAATCCTAGAATCCTAGGGGTTGGAAGGGACCTCGAAAGATCACCCAGTCCAACCCCCCTGCCAGAGCAGGATCACCCAGAGCACATCACACAGGAACGTGTCCAGGCGGGTTTTGAATGTCTCCAGCCAAGGAGACTCCCCAGCCTCCCTGGGCAGCCTGTCCCAGGGCTCTGTCACTCTCACAGTAAAAAATTTTTTTCTGATATTCACCTTAAACCTCCTGTGCTCCAATTTGCATCCATTACTCCTTGTCCTATCACTGGTCATCACTGATAAAAGCTGAAGTCCGTCTTCTTGACACTCACCCTTTACGTATTTGTAAACATTGATGAGGTCACCCCTCAGTCTCCTTTTCTCCAAACTGAAGAGACCCAGCTCCCTCAGCCTTTCCTCATCAGGGAGATGTTCCACTCCCTTCATCATCTTTGTGGCTCTGCCCTGGACTCTTTCCAGCAGTTCCCTGTCCTTCCTGAACTGAGGGGCCCAGAACTGGACACAATACTCCAGATGCAGCCTCACCAAGGCAGAATAGAGGGGGAGGAGAACCTCTCTTGACCTACTAACCACACCCTTTCTAATGCACCCCAGGATGCCATTGGCCTTCTTGGCCACAAGGGCACACTGCTGGCTCATGGTCATCCTCCTGTCCACCAGGACCCCCAGGTCCCTTTCACCCACACTGCTCTCCAGCAGGTCAGCCCCCAACCTGTACTGGTACATGGGGTTGTTCTTCCCCAGATGCAAAACTCTACACTTGCCCTTGTTAAACTTCATCAGGTTTTTCCCCGCCCAAGTCTCCAGCCTGTCTAGGTCTCTCTGAATGGCAGCACAGCCTTCTGGTGTGTCAGCCACTCCTCCCAGCTTGGTGTCGTCAGCAAACTTGCTGAGGGTACATTCTGTGCCCTCATCCAGGTCGTTGATGAAGATGTTGAACAACACCGGTCCCAGTACCGACCCCTGAGGGACTCCACTAGTCACAGGCCTCCAACTAGATTCTGCCCCATTGACTACAACTCTCTGCCTCCTTCCTTTCAACCAGTTCTTGATCCACCTCACTTCTCTATCCACTGTTGCCACTGGGTTCATTTTAAATCTTCAGAGTTATTTTATCTGCATGGGTGATACTGCCCTGGTGCATGGGTGTATCACCTGCATGATACAGCAGCAAAGAATTTCCTCCTCATGTCTCACCTAAATCCCCTTCATCCCATCCCTCCCTGTCCCAAGTCCCTCCCCAGCTTTCCTGGAGCCCCTTCAGGCACTGGAAGGTGCTCTAAGGTCTCCCTGGAGCCTTCTCTTCTCCAGGCTGAACACCCCAACTCTCCCAGCCTGGCTCCAGAGCAGAGCTGCTCCAGCCCTCCCAGCATCTCCGGGGCCTCCTCTGGACTCTCTCCAGCAGCTCCATGTCCTTCCTGTGTTGGGGACCCCAGCCCTGGCCCCAGCCCTGCAGGGGGGTCTCAGCAGAGCAGAGCAGAGGGGACAATCCCCTCCCTGGCCCTGCTGGCCACGCTGCTGGGGATGCAGCCCAGGACACGGGGGGTTTCTGGGCTCCAGCGCACAGTGCCGGCTCATGGGGAGCTTCTCATCACCCAGCACCCCCAAGGCCTGCTCCTCAGGGCTCTTATTGCTCCATTCTCCACCCAGTCTGTATTTGTGCTTGGGATTGTGCCTCCCCAAGTTCAGGACTGTGCAGGACAGTTTAATTTCTTCAAACTATTTGGACACATTTAATCATATCCATATCATATATCAAGTCTGCTTGCTGCGAGGACATAGAGAGGGGAGTCTTTCTCTGAAGGGCTGCATCCTGACATCTCATCTCCATATCTTTCTAATAAAATCAGTGACAAGTAGACAACTGATTCCTTAAGGCAAATGCTTTTCCTACACCTTCATCTATTGGAATGTTTGCTGGGTTCTAACCACTAGAGGTTGCCATACACCTCCCTAATTAGACATACACATTTAACATTAAATTTATGAGGCTAGAAACATTCTGCAGTTTTCCTTTTTTTTCTCTACTATGAACTCAACCATTCCCATGTAGGGCTGTGTAAGCTGCTAAGAACTTGCTTGCTCTTCTTCCCATGAGATGACTTCAGCATATTAAGGGTGGCACCTAATTGTATCAGTGTCCTGTTTGGTTGGTTTCTTTGGCTGTTGTGGACAATTCACTGGGATTCAGGGAATGGTATGAAGAAAGGGGGTTGGGTCATCCTCCTGATGCTCATGGGAGTCAGGTAGAGTTAGGAAAAATGTTGTGCTTCAAGGGGATACAGAATGGAGACTTGGATTTGTGCCTGCTGTAGGATGTAGGATGTTGGACCTGAGGGTCCTCCCAACCCTGCTGTGAGAGCAAAGCCCAAGACCTCCATCCAGCCCCTCTGATTGTGTTGCTGTCTGGAAGAAGCAGAGGTAGAATCATAGAATCATTTTGGTTGGAGAACAAGTCCAACTTGATAGTAACCCTGCTTGACTGGAAGCTTAAAGCTGGTGGTGATGAGTATGCTGGAACATGATGCAGGGCACTGGAGTAGCTCAGTGTTTGGTTTTCCCTTCTTATATTCCTTTTGTTTTTCAATAGAGTTGTGAGTAGCATTAAATATCCATTCTTCATTAGTAAAGGCTGCTTGCGTTGCTGCTGTTGTCTAAGTCTCTCATCTGAGAGAAGCTGAAGCTCTTCTTGCCCTTCACACTCTTCAACAAAGTCTTCATCATTTGGTAGAGTCAGTTATGGAACTAAACTGAAAGAGGGGAGGATTAGATGAGTTTTTAGGAAGAAATTCTTGGCTGTGAGGCTGGTGAGACCCTGGCCCAGGTTGCCCAGAGAAGCTGTGGCTGCCCCATCCCTGGCAGTGTTGAAGGGCAGGTTGGATGGGGCTTGGAGCAGCCTGGGCTGGTGGGAGGTGTCCCTGTGGCAGAGGGGATGGAACTAGATGATCTTCAAGGTCCCTTCCAAACCATTTCATGATTTTATGATTCTGAGAAAAAGCTTTATGCAACAGCAAGATGTGTGTGATCTAACCTGCTTGTTAGGGGCCACGTTCAGCTGAAAACACTGAAAGTTCTAGTGTGTGAATGTGCTGAAATCCCAATTTGCCAGTTGCTTAGTAAAAGATTTTACCAGTGCTAATAATGAGATGTAATTGCTGGATTGAAACTTGTTAGGCTGCTCACATAGGAAGATAAATTTCTCTCCCACATGGCTTTGGTTTCTGGGAGCATTCTGGTTTTCCTGCCTTTATTGTTTTTTCTACCTTTGATGTCCACAGTGCTTTTGGGAAGCTCTTTAACATGTAGCTCTCTCATTCATTGGAGAATGGTGATGGGACAGCTGGAGCAGAAAACTAAGTGAAATGAAGTTACCCAAATCAAAGATATTTCTTAACGAGAAAAACTTGAAAAAATAAAATAAAACAAAGCCACATTCCTGCAGGCATGCTTCAAAGCTTTTTGGATTCTAATTTATTTCTCATTTGGAAACCTAAGTGTAGGAACAGAAGAGTTGCTTCTCATACAGGAATCCTGGGTTTTGAAATTTTAGCTTAGCAGGCATTTCAGTCTTGAAATGAGGTATGTAAATTGAGCAGAAGAAACGAGGTGGATGGAGTATGCAGTTCTGTTCAATTCATCTTCACGGCTTTTTTCTTACAGGAGGGGAACCTCTCCCTGGAGGTGTTGAAGGGCAGGTTGGATGAGGCCTGTGCAGCCTGGTCTGGTGGGAGGTGTCCCTGCTCATAGCAGGGAGGTTGGAACCTGATGAGCTTTAAGGTCCCTTCCAACCTTCACCATTCTGTGATTCTATTCTGTGAATGGTGTTCAATGAGAGCTGTTTTTGAGGTAGAAAATGTCCTAAAATTGTTGTCAATTTAGGGATATGAACCCTTTGACCCAGTGAAACCTGATTTTGCAGAAGTCTTATTTTAGAAATAATCGGCTTTCAATTTTCAGGACTCAAATCACCATCACACAAGTAAGATGTCAGCAACAGAGTTATAGAATCATAGAATCATTAAGGTTGGAAGGGACCTTAAAGATCAAGTTCCAACCCCCCTGCCATGAGCAGGGAACCCAACCACTAGACCAGGTTGCACAAACCTCATCCAACCTGGCCTTAAAAACCTCCAGGGTTGGGCATCAACAACCTCCCTGGGCAACCCATTGCAGTTCCTCACCACCCTTAGAGTGAAGAATTTCTTCCCAATATCCAACCTGAATCTCCCCTCTCTCAGTTTAAAACCATCACCCCTTGTCCTATCACTGTCTTCTCTGATGAAAAGCCCCTCCCCAGCTTTCCTGGAGCCCCTTCAGGCACTGGAAGGTGCTCTAAGGTCTCCCTGGAGCCTTCTCTTCTCCAGGCTGAACACCCCAACTCTCCCAGCCTGGCTCCAGAGCAGAGCTGCTCCAGCCCTTGGATCATCTTGGTGGCCTCTGGACCTCTCCAACAGGTCTATATCTTTCTTGTGCTGAGGGCTCCAGAGCAGGACACAGCACTCCAGATGGGGTCTCACCAGACAGAGTAGAGGGGCAGAATCCCCTCCCTTGCCCTGCTGGCCACACTTTATATCCAGGTAAGGTAATAAAATCTAAAATTATATTGTTTATGATAAACTGATTTGTAATGACTTTTCTTGCCCCTCTCCATGCAGTGCAGTGTGTTACATGAATGATAATCCCATTTTTATTGGATGTTCCAAGTCGGGTGAACACTCATGGCTCCTCAGAAGAAGGACCTTACTGTTATTTGTATATTCAGGCTGTGTTTGAAAGAGGACACTGGGGAAATGGAACAGCTCCAAGCTACTGAGTCTGAAGTTTGCTTTTCATCTGTGGACTGTCAGGGTAGAAGTTGTGTGCACAGCAGGAGACCTGGTGTCAACTGGTCACCCTTGGGTAGCTTTGGCTTGCTCATTCATGAGCTGTTCCCAGGCACTGGTCTACTTGCAGATGCTTTTTCTGCTCTTCATCCTCCACTCTTGTCACTGTTACACCTTCTACAGAAGTTCCTGAATCTGTGGAGTGGCTTTTGTTGGGTGACAGAAGCAATTTAGAAAGATCTCAAGAGCGTTCCATAAAAGAAACATATGCTGGCCTTATTAGGAGCTCGTTGACCTAGATTTGCTGTGTGGAAGCTTCTAAGCTGATCAGCCATTCCAAAATTGGGAGGTGTCATTGCAATTAGTAGGAAAGGCTGTGACAAAAGGGGAGACAACAATGGTTCAGATAAGGGAGAAGAAGATCTTAGAGGCAAACGTGTCCCCTTGCTGGTATCAATTAGCAATGTCAATATAATGAAGTTAAGTTTGAAAAGGAATGAAGCATCATTTGTTACTTGGCATTGAGAGTTGTGGTCAAATGTATGAAAATGTTGCTTTAGTTGGGTCAACAGAAAGAGGACAACTCCATGTGGGCTCAGCCTGTTTTTGCCTGTGTGTAACATATGGAGGTGAGGTTTTAGGTGGATATCATCTGTTTCCAAGATGGAAATGTCATTGAACTTGATTTAAGCCTGGTGGAACCTTCTGGGGATTTTGAGTGGGCACCTGATGGGACAGTAATACCCTTGTTCCCCATCTGGTGTGAGCACTTGAGTGTCCTGCATGCTGTTAGAAGTGTTTGGAGCCCAGGACATCCGAGCTCATGGGTGGAAATTGCCCAGATGGACAGACTCACAGCTTTATTTTGAGATAGATTGGGTCAGTATGAACCACAGAGGTATTGTGGACAAAGTGTTGTTTGCTCTGTCTCAGTGTCTTCTCACATCAAGCAGAGTGGTTGCACTGTGATCTTCTGCTCTGCATATCATGGGGCAGGACTCCATAATAAAAATATCACTGTTGATTGCTGACATGGTTCTTCATGAGAGAGTTGGATTTGTTCAGCCTGGAGAAGGGGAGGCCTGAGGACACCTTAGAGCAGCTTTCCTGTACCTGAAGTGGGCTACAGGAAAGCTGGGGAGGGACTTTATGGACAAGGGCAGGGAGTGATGGGACAAGGGAGACTGGATTAAAACTGGAGGAAGGAGATTTGAGACATGAGGAGGAAATTCTTTGCTGTGAGGGTGGTGAGACCCTGGCCCAGGTTGCCCAGAGAAGCAGTGTTGAAGGGCAGGTTGGATGGGGCTTGGAGCAACCTGGGCTGGTGGGAGGTGTCCCTGCCCATGCAGGGGGTTGGAACTAGATGATCTTTGAAGTCCTTGCCAACCCAAATCATTCTATGATTTAAAAAGTTCTTCATATCTAAATATATCCCACTCTAAAAGCTCAACTCTGGACAAGATGCTTCTCTCTTCCCTTGACCATGTGTGTGTCTGTGCTGACATGTAAGGCACAGCCATCATGGTAGTGCTGTCATTTTCTGGGGGGAAGTCATTAGGGCAACTCAGTAATCTTCTCTCATCAAGGAGATAATGTGGTTCTCCAGTGTCTTACAAGCTGCAAGTCATCACCTGTAATTAAATGAACATGATGCAAATTAGCACAGAATCTTGGCCCTGGAGATGAAGTTGCTCTAAGTCTTGTTGCCTGTTTCAGAGAATCTAGAGCATCCCACAAATACTTGCAGTGGAGTGTTGCAGTTCGGAGATGAATGGTCTCATTGTCCCATCTTTAATTATTTGATCAAGTCATTCTTAGATTATGATGAATGACCCATTCCCAGTTATTGATCCACATAAGCTCTTTGGAAACAGTGTGGGGTTTTTATAATAATCTTCAACTTGAGAAGTTAAAACTTTTTTTTTTTTGTGGGACGTTCCAGCTTTTAAATCATCCTGGGTCGTGTCCCACTCTCTTATTTGGGTCACTAATAGACAGGATACTGAAGATTTGAATCTTACAGGTTTGACATTTTAAAATAGCAATAAATTGTCTTGCTGAAGATTTTTCTGAGATTTTTAAAAACAAGGGAATTCTCATTGTGGTTGAGAAACTATTATTTGCTCTTCTAGTGGAATCTTGGAAACTGCCGTCTTGTCTTCTCAGTGTGTTTTGGATGGAACATCTGTGCAGGACAGTTCCTGAGCAGAAGCACAGGTGACTCAACATCATGACTTGCTTGAACCTGTCTTTGATCTGGAGTTGCAGGATTTTTGGCTCATTAACCACCTCATTCAGATACAAAATGGTCTTTTCCCTTTCTAGACTTTTTCTCTTAGAATCATAGAACCATTCAGGTTGGAAAAGCCACTTGGGATCACCAAGTCCAATCATCATCCCTACTCTACAAAGTTCTCCCCTAAACCATCTCCACCAACACCACATCTTTGGAGATGAGATGGTGGATTAGGATCTAAATATATGAGAAATGAACTTTAAAGGATTTATCTGAGAACCTAAAATGGTGTTGTGGCTGTAAGCAAGCATTAATATGAAACAAAAATACAGCATTGATTATAAACCTATATTTTTTTTTCTTCTCAGAGTGCTGCTTATTTCACATTTTAATGAATATCATTATAAATGTCTCAGATCTTTCCAGCTTTGCAGTCCAGTGAATTAATTTCTCACTCATGGTGTGTGGAGCCAGGATATGTACAAATGGCTGTAAGGAGGGAAGTAGAACAGTTACTGGCAGCACCCAACTGAACTGGGTTGGTGCCCTCCAAATTGCTCCTGAAAACCTTCCTTTCCACCAAACATGGACATTTTGAGTTCCTTCAGACCCACACTTCAGTGAGGATTTTCAAGCAGGCTTTTCTAACATTTTAGGGATATGAGATCCTAGAATCCCAGACTGGTTTGGGTTGGAAGGGACCTTAAAGATCATCTAGTTCCAACCCCCCTGCATGGGCAGGGACACCTCCCACTAGACCAGGTTGCTCCAAGCCCCATCCAACCTGTCCTTGAGCACTTCCAGGGATGGGGAAGCCACAATTTCCTTGGGCAACCTGTTCCAATGTACCATTCTAATGGAATGGATGAGCTAGTAACTAGTTGTCATAATTGATGGAGTATTTGAGTGCAGGAGGTCATTTACTTGGGTTTGCCTTTGGGAACACAAGAGGAATGACTAACAGGACTTCCTAGAACGTAAGATCCCTAACAAAAACAGTAGTAAAATCTTCAGAGGACGTCACAACGTTGTCCCATGCAGATAGTTTGAAGCTGGTGACTAATATGTGCTGGTTTAATTAGCTCATACTTTCATTTTTGTTGTTTTTTAGAGACTTTTGTATTGCCTTTCCCATCGAGTCATGGTGTAGGATGATTTCCTTTGGAAAGTACAATGATGAAGTCTCCAAACCCAGGAAAAGATGGGTTTTTAATTCTGCCACAGAAATAATATGACCTAAATATTTAATCAGGCTTAGCAGAATTGGCATTATTATTATTATTATTATTATTATTATTATTATTATTATTATTATTAATTAATGAATATTAATTTATCTGAACTAATACAAGGGCATCTATGTCTTCAAGACCTTCCTTTTTCTCAATAGTGTTAAAGATTTATAGCCTTGATCAAATCTGGCAGACAGTGAGAGGAAGATGATTAATTAAAATGACTTAAACATTAACCCTGGAAATTCATCTTTTAATTCTGTTTCAGACCAGGTTGGATTGAATGGAGGGATTAGTGAATACTGGGCTTATACCACTTTTTTAGACCAAATTTGCTTCATTTCTGGAGGTGTTAGAAAGATGTTGGCCTGATGCTGGTTGGGGTTTGGGGTTGGATGGATGGATTTAAAAATTGCAATTTACTTCAATAGAGAAAAATACCAACATTCTGGTTTACATATATAAGGACTTAAGTCGCTTTGCATGTTGTTATCTCATTGAAATGTGTTCTTAAATTTTTGGATGAAAAAACGAATGTGAACTTCAGTGCTTCTTATTTTGTAACACTTGTTTTTGTTAAGTGTTTTGCCTTCTCTACACCTCTGGAATGATGTGGAGTTAATAATTGGAAGTGATGTGATCCCTTTAACCAAAATAGCCCTTGGGGATATTGAATGTTCTTTAGACAAAGACAAGAAGCAGCAGGTTTGGAAGAATCATGAAGCAAAGTCTCATTTGTGTGGTGGTTTTTATCATCTTGGTGTTTCACACAAGGTCCTCAGAGGGCTTCCAGACAAGCAGGAAGAGCAGTAAAGCTGCAGGAAGCCACAACATCCATGGGAAGCAGCTCTGCTGTCACACCAGCAAACCTCCAGCTCCCCAGTGGCTCTAGACATCAAAGTCAGGTTGATTTTCTTTGATGCTCTTGTCTAGCTCCTGTTATCAAAACACCTTTGCTGATTGGGATTGCCTGGACTCCATGGAAGACAGCCCTTCCATGGTGTTACTGAATGGGTTGGAAGGGACCTTTAGAAGCCATCTAGTCCAACCCCCCTGCAGTGAGCAGAGAAATCTGCAGCTAGATCAGGTTTTCTTTGCCTTCATCAAATCTGCAGTAAATTACCAATCAATACAGATATATTTGGTTCATTTTTATATGTATATAAACATTTTCTGCTTCCCCTACGTGTACCTGTGTGGCAGGTAGTGAAGAGTGTGTCCAGGAAGGGTCTCTGCCTTCTCTGAGGGCAGAGTGATGATGAAAATGTTCATTTTAACTACTTGCTGGTTCAGCCAAATCTAAAAAGCTCTTGAGAAGAGAAAACCAAGAGCTCCAGGATTACAGGAGTTTGGTATAAGCAGATGAGAGTGTCCTCATGGCAGTCAGGTGTAGAGGTTCACCTCTGAAGGTCTGTGAGAACATCTTGGCCTTGCTGGGAGACAGGGAGAAGGACAACTCCAGAAGTTGGAGAGAGTTATGGGGATGAGCAAATTGTCTCTTGATTAAATTTACTTCTTGTCTTTCTCCTAACAAAGTTTGTTGGGTTTTTTTCTCTTCCCTTTTTTCTCTCATTTGCCAATAATGAAGTTTCCTCCCTGCATTTGTAATTTATAGCAGTTGCTGGGCATGATCAGACAATGCCAGGAGCACGCGGCAGCGGTGAGAGCTGCTCCTTTAATTACTGAGGATTAGAGAAGAGACCGGGCTTCCCGGAGACGGCGAAGCCGGAGCAGAGCGAGGAGACCCGAGTCTGAGCGGGAATCCTGAGAGGAGCAGGAAGGCTGACGTGGCAGGGGGTGTGGCTGAGAACGGCAGCAGGTTTAAAAGCGGCCATCTCGGCAGCTCCTCAGAGCGCGCGGCAGCGGTGAGAGCGCAGAGCGGCAGCGGCCGTCACAGGAAGTGAAGTAGCGCGAGGGCAGGGGGAGAGCGGAGTGAGTGGAGGCAGGAAGCAGAGAACACCAGTAAATTTCTCTAGCATGGTGGCAACACGCCCTAGAACTGTATTGAAGAAGGATATGGGAACTCAGACGGAGGTTCTGAGCAGGCACGCAGCCATGCAGGTCTCTGGCTGCAGCGAGTGCCTGAGCCTGGCACTGGTGCCAGAGGGAGCCAGTGGCACCGCGTGTGTGCGGTGCGAGCAAATCGATGATCTCCTCAGGCAGGTGGTTAGACTGACAGAGGAGGTTGAAAGACTGAGAATTATCAGAGAATGTGAGAACGAAATAGATTGGTGGAGTCAAACCCTGAGGCAAGGGCAGGAGGAAGAGATGCTAGAACAAGTGATGGATCCCCTCCCCTCCTGTCCTCAGACAGAAGGAGAGAACTTTAGGAACATGGAGGAATGGAGGGAGGTCCGTCCTCGGAGAGGCAAGAAAAAACCCTCCCAACTCCATCCATCCTCCGAATTGCCCTTGAAGAATAGGTACGAGGTCTTGGAACTTCAGGGAAAGGAAAATGAAGCTGGAGTGACAGATTTGTCTAGTGAACCGCCTATGACTTGTCGCTCAGCTCCACAACTTAGGACTTCTTCAACTAAGAAGGAAAGGAGGGTAATTGTGGTGGGAGACTCCCTTCTGAGGGGAACAGAGGGGCCCATCTGTAGACCTGACCCATCCCACAGGGAGGTCTGCTGCCTCCCTGGGGCTCGCATTAGAGATGTTAAAAGGAAACTCTCTAGTATGGTAAATCCATCTGATTACTACCCACTGCTGATTTTTCAGGTTGGCAGTGACGAAATTACTACAAGAAATGTAAGGGCAATGAAGAGAGACTTCAGGGCCCTGGGACGGCTAGTTAGGGGGTCTGGAGCACAAGTCGTGTTTGCCTCCATACCTCCTGCAAGAATGGGTGGAGAGATAAGCAGGAAGAGTTTAATGATGAACGAATGGCTAAGAGACTGGTGCCAAAGGCAGGGCTTTGGTTTTTTTGATCATGGGCTGCTCTATGAGACACCTGGCCTGATGGTGGCGGGTGGGATGCACCTGTCCCAGAGGGGGAAAAGGCTTTTGGGGCAGGACTTAGCAGGGCTCATTGAGAGAGCTTTAAACTAGATGTGAAGGGGGAAGGGGAGAAAACTGGGTCTGTTAGGGACAAGCCCAAGAGGAACATACCAGGGCCTGTAGGAGGATGGGCTAAGGAGGATTTAGTCCCACCAGTGTGCTCTACTTGCTTCCTGAAATGCCTGTACACCAATGCACGCAGCATGGGGAATAAACAGGAAGAGTTAGAGGTCTGTGTGCGGTCTAAGGGTTATGATCTGGTAGCAATAACAGAGACATGGTGGGACAGCTCACACGACTGGAATGTGGCCATGGATGGCTATGTGCTTTTTAGGAAAGATCGGTCGGTGAAGCGAGGTGGTGGAGTTGCTCTTTATGTGAGAGAGCAACTAGAATGTATCGAGTTTTGTACAGGGGCTGATGAGGGGCGAGTTGAAATTCTGTGGGTAAGAATTAAAGGACAGGGTAGTATGGGTGACACAGTTGTGGGGGTCTACTACAGACCTCCTGATCAAGATGAGGAAGTTGATGAGGCTTTCTACAGGCAGCTGAAAGCAGCCTCACAACTGCAGTCCTTGGTCCTCATGGGAGATTTTAACTATCCCGATATCTGCTGGAAGACTTATACAGCCAGCCTTTCACAGTCTAGGAGGTTCCTCCAGTGCATTGATGACAACTTCTTAATGCAAATGGTGGATGAGCCGACTAGAAGAGGAGCGCTGCTGGATCTTGTGCTCACCAACAAGGAGGGCCTTGTTGAAGCAGTGGTGGTCAATGGCAACCTTGGCTGCAGCGACCATGAGATGGTGGAGTTCAGGATCCTGTGTGGGAGGAACAGAATTTCCAGCAGGACCAGAACCCTGGACTTCTACAGAGCAAACTTTGGCCTCCTCAATCAATTGTTAAGGGAAGTCCCATGGGACAGAGTGCTAGAAGGTAAAGGGGCTCAAGATAGCTGGACAATATTCAAGGACCACTTCTTGCAAGCACAGCATCAGTGTGTCCCAATGGGTAGAAAATCTAGTAAGGGAGCTAGGAGACCAGCGTGGTTAAAAAAGGAACTGCTGGGGAAACTCAAGTGGAAGAGGAAAATCTATAGATCATGGAAGGAGGGACTGGTCACTTGGGAGGAATATAGGAATGTTGTCAGGGAATGTAGGGAGGCAACTAGGAAAGCTAAGGCCTCCTTGGAACTTAACCTTGCAAGTCGGGTTAAGGACAATAGAAAGGGCTTTTTCAAATACATAGCCAACAAAACTAACACCAGAGGCAATATAGGCCCACTGCTGAATGAGGTGGGTGCCCTGGTGACAGAGGATATGAAGAAGGCAGAGGTGCTGAATGCCTTCTTTGCCTCTGTCTTTACTCCTGCAGGCTTTTCCCATGAGCCCCAGATTCATATAACCCCAGAAGTAGTCAAGATAGGTGAGGACATAGTAGATGAGGATTGGGTTAGGGATCAGTTGCATAATCTGGACATCCATAAATCGATGGGTCCGGATGAAATGCATCCAAGGGTGCTGAGGGAGCTGGCGGAGGTCATTGCTAGTCCACTCTCCATCATCTTCGGTAAGTCATGGGTAACTGGAGAGGTGCCTGAGGACTGGAGGATAGCAAATGTCACTCCAGTCTACAAGAAGGGCAAGAAGGAGGACCCGGGTAACTATAGACCGGTCAGCCTCACCTCCATCCCTGGAAAGGTAATGGAACAACTTGTCCTTGGCACTATCTCTAGACATATCAAGGAGATGGGGGTCATCAAGAGCAGTCAGCATGGTTTTACCAAGGGTAAGTCCTGTTTGACTAACCTCATAGCCTTCTATGAGGAAATTACTAGGTGGATAGATGATGGTAGAGCGGTAGATGTGGTCTATCTTGATTTCAGTAAAGCATTTGACACCGTCTCCCACAGCATCCTTGTAGATAAGTTGATCAAGTATGGGTTTGAGGATCAGGCAGTGAGGTGGATCAAGAACTGGTTGAAAGGAAGAAGTCAGAGAGTTGTAGTCAATGGGGCAGAATCTAGTTGGAGGCCTGTGACTAGTGGAGTCCCTCAGGGGTCGGTACTGGGACCAGTGTTGTTCAACATCTTCATCAACGACCTGGATGAGGGTACAGAATGTACCCTCAGCAAGTTTGCTGATGACACCAAGCTGGGAGGAGTGGCTGACACACCAGAAGGCTGTGCTGCCATTCAGAGAGACTTAGACAGGCTGGAGACTTGGGCGGGGAAAAACCTGATGAAGTTTAACAAGAGCAAGTGTAGAGTTTTGCATTTGGGGAAGAAAAACGCCATGCACCAGTACAGGTTGGGGGCTGACCTGCTGGAGAGCAGTGTAGGTGAAAGGGACCTGGGGGTCATGGTAGACAGGAGGATGACCATGAGTCAGCAGTGTGCCCTTGTGGCTAAGAAGGCCAATGGCATCCTGGGGTGCATTAGAAAGGGTGTGGTTAGTAGGTCAAGAGAGGTTCTCCTCCCCCTCTATTCTGCATTGGTGAGGCCACATCTGGAATATTGTGTCCAGTTCTGGGCCCCTCAGTTCAAGAAGGACAGGGAAGTGCTTGAAAGAGTCCAGCGCAGAGCCACAAGGATGATTAAGGGAGTGGAACATCTCCCTTATGAGGAAAGGCTGAGGGAGCTGGGTCTCTTTAGTTTGGAGAAAAGGAGACTGAGGGGTGACCTCATCAATGTTTACAAATATGTAAAGGGTGAGTGTCAAGACGATGGAGTTAAGCTTTTTTCAGTGAAGACCAGTGATAGGACAAGGGGTAATGGATACAAGTTGGAGCATAGGAGGTTTAAGATGAATATCAGGAAAAATTTTTTTTACTGTGAGAGTGACAGAGCACTGGAACAGGCTGCCCAGAGAGGTTGTGGAGTCTCCTTCGCTGGAGACATTCAAAACCCGCCTGGATGCCTTCCTGTGTGATGTACTCTAGGTGACCCTGCTCTGGCAGGGGGGTTGGACTAGATGATCTTTCGAGGTCCCTTCCAACCCCTAGGATTCTATGATTCTATGATTCTATGATACCAGGAAGTGAAGATACTCTCAAGTAGTACCTAGTTGACAAGTCTCTTTACAGATGTCTCTGTTCTGGCTTTGGTAGCATTAAATTATTTTGGGTTTGTTTTTGTTCAAAAATACCCATTTTTCACTGTGAGCAAATGAGCCTTTTCTGTGTTGGTTTTGGTGTTTTGTTCAGTTTTGGTCTCTCTTTCCTGCTATGGCAAGTAAAGTGAAAACCAAGCAAGAAACCCCCCCAAAAAACTCACCCTTGGAGACTTGTAAATACCACTTTCTGACTTGGAAAGGATTGAATTTGGTGCTTTGACTTTATCCTTGTCAGTTTTGAGCATCGTCACTTATCGTTGTGTAATTTCTTGTTATATAAAAATATATTTGTTCATTCTTTTGTTGTTGGGATCAGTCAAGTCCCCATTGATTTCCCAGACTTATGTAACCAGACGCTCTAATTTTAGCTGCTGGAAGTTGGCACCGATGTTTCCTTCTCAAAATTGGAAATGTTGATCAAATGGCTTTTACTTTTTCTAAGAGGGACTTCTAATCTTCTTCTGGAGTGGGGTTTTAGGACTGTGGGAACTAAAGGTTTGTCCTCAGGGTAAACAGCAGAGATGCACACACACACCATCAGGTAGATATTATGTTGAATTTTTCAGTCTTGCACTGCAGTTGAAGATTGGGGACAGGTGATCCATGGGACAGCAAGGTGCCCTTGTGGCCAAGAGAGCCAATAATATCCTGGGGTGCATTAAGACCAGTGTGGTTAGCAGGTCAAGGGAGGTTCTCCTCCCCCTCTACTCTGCCCTGGTGAGACCACATCTGGAGGATTGTGTCCAGTTCTGGGCTCCCCAGTTCCAGAGGGACAGGGATTTACTGGGAAGAGTCCAAGGGAGGCTACAAGGATGATGAAGGGACTGGAACATCTGTCTGATGGGGAAAGGCTGAGAGACCTGGGGCTGTTTAGTCTGGAGAAGAGAAGGCTGAGAGGGGACCTGATGAATGTCTCTCAATCTCTGCAGGGTGGGTGTCAAGAATGGGCCAGTCTCTGTTCAGTGGTGCCTGTGACAGGACGAGGGGAAACGGCACCAAGTGACAACACAGGAAGTTCCACCTCACCAGGAGGAGAAACCTCTTTCCTGTGAGGGTGACAGAGCCCTGGGACAGGCTGCCCAGAGAGGCTGTGGAGTCTCCTTCTCTGGAGACTTTCCAGACCCATCTGGACACATTCCTGTGTGACCTGCCCTGGGTGTTCCTGCTGCAGCAGGGGGGTTGGACTTGATGATCTCCAGAGGTCCTCATGGCTGCATGAGACCTAAAAAGGCTTGAAGTAAGGTGCAATTTTCTAGTAACAAATCTGATAAAATAAACTACATGAGAACAGTGGACTCCTAGTGGACCATCTAAATCTTCTATGCATCATCATTCTTAAAGATGCTCTTCAATCTGGGTTTGAAAAATATTCTGTGGCCTCTGTGGGTAGCTTGTGTGTTGAGGGTTCCCCTCAGCATGGCATCCTGGAAATACCATTGTGTATCTTCTCCATCCCCTGCCAGTGGATGGAGCAAAACATGCTGTGGTCAAAAATAAGGCTTGATAGCTTAAGGAGTTGCCTCCTTGCAGCTGCTTCCTCCCCTGAAAACGAGTATATCTGCAAATGAAGTGTCAAAAGGGACTGGGTGTTCCTCAACTTCCAGAGCAAAGGCAGGTGACTGAGGTTAAACCATCAGTGAGAGCTGGTTAAATTAAAGTGATGGGACACATTGGTTTTGATCAAGTCTTGGACTTGGAGCCCCACTGATGGGACCAAGGATGAGCTGTTGGTGGCACTCTTGAGTCCTGTTCTTTGCCAAGGTAGATGAATAATTTGATCTCCTAAAAGAGTGTTTGAGTCACATGTGTCCAGTATAGGGATTTTAGAGAGATACTGACCCCTACAGTTAGGCCATGTTTAGTAACCAGGGGGTTATCAACTACTGGAGTAGATAACCCATGGGCCAAGTTTCAGCTTGTGAAGCTATGAAATTATGTTTCTTTATATTAACAAGGAGGTTTAGCCTAGAGTTGAGGTGTTTGTTGATACACATTGTGCTTGGGGTACCAGTCAGTCTGGCAGAGGGATCTTGATGCTTATGAAGAGCTGTCTTATTTATCTTACAGACCATTAGGCTGTTGAAGGTACTTTCTAGAGGACTCTCCACACTCCCTGTGAGCTGGGCTGTCACGTGTAGATTTTACCCCGTGATGCAGTGAAGTATTTTGTGTGCAAAGCTGATAGTAAGAAAGATTTGAGGTGATAGGATAGATGTCCTTCAAAGTTCAGCAGGAAGGCAGTGAGATGTCAGTTTCTATGAAGATCAGTTACATTTTGTGAACACCCTCAGGTTTTTTAGAAGGGGAAACTTTGTGAACCAGGTTCAGACTCATGTGTTTATATCTTTTAAAGGAGCCTACAGGAAATCTAGGGAGGCACTTTTTGCAAGGACAGGCTCCAGGAAGACCTTAGAGCACCTTCCAGTGCCTGAAGGGGCTCCAGGAAAGCTGGGGAGGGGCATGGGACAAGGGCAGGTTGGATGGGGCTTGGAGCAACCTGGTCTGGTGGGAGGTGTCCCTGTCCATGGCAGGGGGTTGGAACTAGAAGATCTTTAAGGTCCTTTCCAACCCAAACCATTCCATGAAATTGTCATGGCCCTTGATGACAAATTAAGTAAGATCTGTCTTTTGATCTGCCTCATCAGTTTGGATGATACAGAATAAGAATGGTGAGAACCTATTGACCCAAAATGACAACATAAAAATCCATATTCACAATGCAGAGTTAGAAATGCTCTACAGTAACTATCAAGTAGAAAAGAATTGAAAAATAAATTCTAATTCCAATATCCCAAAGATTTTCTCTGAGCTGTTTTACCCCAAGTAAAAAAATGTCAATTTGACTATTTCACCGTTGACACTGTGGATAATTAAAAGATATTGAACTGAAGCTTTAGGAAAACAAGAGGAAAAAATGGCATGACAAAATGGGTCAGAACATGGCAAGCTTCCAGGGTGGAAATGCAGCTTCCCAGCTAAGGCAGGATACAATAGCAGGAAGACCACACAGTAAACATAAGTAAAACCAGATTGATTGTCAAGGGAAGAAAATATGACATGCAAACTGAAATAGCTCTTTTTTGTAGCAAAGGAATGTTCTAGTAGTGCAGAATGATGGAGAGTTGCACTGAAGGATCTCCACAGGAGATGAAAATCCAGCTGTCCCGGGGGAATTCTCCAGTTTAATTTGGACCAGGGCTAAGGGATTAGAGTGTGCAAAAAGTCAGGTTTCAAAGGCATTATTTAAAAATTATTAATAAATGATGAGGGCAGCCCACACCAAAAATCTTGTTTGAGCTGGAGAGTTTTATGTGGAGGAATGAAAACATGTTGAAATTATTCCAGCTTGTTTCCCTGAAATCCTGGGAATTCCCTACAACATGCAATTGGCCAAATCATCCTTTGGAGTCTATTACTCCATGGATCTTACATCTTTCAGGTGGGTTTCTGGATGAAAATAAGCACTGATAACCCTGCACAGCTTTTCATGGAATAAACTGGTGACATTTTTGGAGCAAGAAGTTGGTCCCCAGACTGAAACTGGTAGGGAAATACTTTCCAGGCATTACTTTCTGAAATGGGAGATAGGCATCACTTGAGATGAGAGTATATCAACCTGGGAGGTTGGAAAACCTCAGGTTTTTACTCCAGGCTGTCCTTTCCATCAGATAGGAGGAGGACAGAAGAGTTGAAATAGAAATTGCAGCTTGAAAACTACAGAAGGAGCAGTTTTTAGTGGTTTATTTGTTGTTCTGGTAAAATGGGATTAGAAAAGTATGTGCTCAACAAAGTCACCTGCCTAAGTCTGTAAATAGCATCAAATGCAGTGTCAAAAAATGGGTTTTGGTGGGAATCCAGACAATCCCTCCTGTGTCAAGTCCTGCAGTATTCTAGCCTGTGGACAGCCTGCTTAGGAATGAGATGGAATGCATAAATTAATAAAGGAAGAGGATAATTAATGATGGCAATTTATAAATCACAACCCTCCCATCCAGGCCTCTTTGCAGGACTCCTGGTATGAATATAAGACATGGCCCTGAGTAATGGTTGGTCCCACTGTTGTCCTGATACCTGCAGATGTTGCTGCCTCTTTTGTCCTCTCTCTCCCTGCCCTTGTCCCAAGTCCCTCCCCAGCTTTCCTGCAGCCCCTTCAGTGTCCTGGTTTGAGCCAGGATGAAGCCAGTTTTTCTTTTGCTGATTCCTTTTTTCATTTCAGTGAGCTTTCTTCAACTAGCAACTGCGTGTTCTGCTAGGTTGATAAGACACTGGAATGTTTTTGTAATTGCTGGGCCCTCAAGGTCGTGCCTTTGCTCTGCCGGCTCAGACACTGCGGGGGGATCTGTGGCCCCCCGTGGGAGGCTGGGTTAGACGAACAGCAAAACTGGCCAGAGATATTCCATCCCATATATCTACGTAGGCTCGGGGGAAGGTCGGAGATGACAGAAGAAAACTTCCTTCCTTCCTGCTTCGCTCTCTCGCCGCTTCGCTTCGCCTCTCTGTCTGCCTTCCTTCTCTCTCTCTCTCTTTCTTTTGTTCGTGGCCGGCGTCTGGGAAAACACCACCTGCCCATCATCGTCGACCTCAAGCCCTCCTGACCCTCGTAACTCTCTGCCTTTCTCCAGGAGCAGCTTCGGGATTCCTCGGGATTGTCTCGACTGAGGGGAGTGCTGTGGGAGTTGCTGGGGGTGGGGGGAGGCGAGAGGCTTCTACCCACACCTTTGTATAATCACATATATATATATATATATATATATATACACACACATATATATCTCCTCTCATATCACACATTAGTATTCTAATTAAAGCTGCACGGTTCAGTTTTCAATCCAGCCAAGTCTCTCTTTTTTTTTTTTTTCTCTCTCCTTCCCTACCTGGGTGGGAGGGGGAGGGGATCAAGAGCATTGTTGTCAAACGGTGACAACAATTTATGGGCGCCCAACGTGGGGCTCGAATTTTAAGCCCAGATTACAAATTCCATCTCTGATGGGAGAAATCCTTCAGATAGCAATGGCAAGCAATTTTGCTGAATTTCCTGATGGATTGAAAACTGAACAGTCATTTGCTGCAATGAATCTACTGGATTTTCTGTCAAGCCTGCAGCTGTACATGTGGTATGCAGCCGAGAGCATTCTGCTTTTTGTGGCTGCTCTTGTGATCGTTTTATGGTTTATTGATAGAACTGTAGCCATTATCAACCGTTTAATCACTGGCTTGGTTATTTTAGGGATTATGATACTGTTCTTTATGGGGGCACTGTATGTGTACAGCCACAGTACAAGTTCTAGCTGGTCCAACTTTAAACCTCTGTTTTCTTTCAAGTTGAATCTCCCAGCTTTTGATCTGAATAGCATTGTCACAGTAGGGATGTTTTTGCTGAATGTTTATAATATAATGTGGATGCGTAGGGCCAGCTGCTGTTCTGCTCACTGCCATTCCCCCACAGGCAATGCTGCTGCCACTGCTGCTGCCAACACCACTGCTGCCAATACCACCACTCCTGCTGCTACAAAAACAAGTGCTCCTACAGAGATAGAGTCTGATCCATCACAAATCAGGCTAGTTGATCCTGTGACCAGGAGCAAGGCAAAGGCAAAGCGCTCCACCCTTTTCACCTGCTCCTGTCTGAGATATTCAGAGTTCCTTAAAGCAGCAGAAGGTGAGGGTGAGGAAGAAGAGGATTCTAATACAGTTGATGGAGCGGGTGCCTCTCAGATGGATAAAAAACCAGACCACTCTCAAACGGATAAAGCGACAGCAGGCCCTCCTCAATCAGATGACGACGATGACGACGACGACGACGACCTTTTCTATCCTTACTCTATGAAAGAACTGCGCCTCATGAGAAAGGACTTTACCCGCATTGAGGGTGAGGGAATTCTTCCATGGTTGCTCCGATGCGTTGATAGTGGTGCTGAAACCCACAACGTGGACGAGAGAGAAGCCAAGCAGTTGGGATCCCTGGCCAGAGATGCTGGTATTGACAGAGCACTTATTACTAAGGTGGGAACTACCACCCTGTGGGACCGACTTCTTTCAGCTGTGAGAGAGAGATACCCCCACAAGGGTGACATCGAATGGCGCCGGAGCAGAACACCCAGTCTTGAGAAAGCCATCACATACTTGAGATAGCTGTGCGAGAAGTGATCTATGATAAAGATGGACTTACAAATCCTGATGATGTTGAGTGTGACACACGGATGTTCCGGAGATTTGCTCAGGCTGTGCCAGCAGCACATGCCCATATATTCTCCTTCATGGGATGCTTTGATGAAGGCGCAAGACCGACTGTGCGTGAGGTGGCTTTCAAAGCACGACAGTATGGAGACATCATCTCATTCCCTTCAATTCCAAACCTCAGCCATTGAAAATGTGACTGACAGAAAGAATAGGATGCCAAATGGATGGGGAAGTAAACCCCAGATTCTCCCTAGAGACGACGGGCCACGTGTTGCAGTCATTAATAAGAGACGTCCTGCTACGAGACAGCAGCGAGGAAGACAGGACTCACTGCGACGCCACCTGTGGTCTCTCTTGAAAAATCATTTTAAAGAGGACATGAGAGTCTGGGATAAGAAACCCACTGATATTCTCCAGTTGCGTGTGCAAGAGCTACTAAACAGAACAAACCCAGGAGATGGTTCTTCCAAGAGGAAGGTTGCATCGGTCAATAATCAGGATGGTTCATCGAGTTCTACTGCTCAGCCCTAGAGATGCCCTGCCTCCGGCCAGGAGGAGGAGAGGGATAACCGAGTTTATTGGACTGTGTGGGTTCGATGGCCTGGCACATCAGAACCACAAAGATATAGAGCTTTGGTGGACACGGGTGCACAGCGCACACTGGTGCCGTCGAATCATGAGGGAACAGACTCCGTCACTATCTCTGGAGTGACAGGAGGTTTTCAACAGCTGACTGTTGTGGAGGCTGATGTGAGCCTCACTGGTGAGGAGTGGCAGATGCACCCTATAGTGACTGGCCCAGATGCTCCGTGCATCCTTGGCATAGATTATCTTAGGAAAGGATACTTCCGTGACCCAAAAGGGTACCGGTGGGCCTTTGGTATAGCAGCTGTAGAGACTGAGGACACTGAACAGCTGTGTACTTTGTCTGGCCTATCAGATGACCCTTCTGTAGTGGGGTTGCTGAAGGTTGAGGATCAACAGGTGCCAATGCCACTTCAACGGTGCATAGACGGCAGTATCGCACCAACAGAGACTCTGTGATCCCTATGCACAAGCTGATCCGGCAATTGGAAAGCCAAGGTGTGATCAGCAGGACTCACTCACCCTTCAACAGCCCTATCTGGCCAGTGCGAAAGCCTGATGGCGAGTGGAGGCTGACAGTGGACTATCGTGGCCTGAATGAGGTGACACCACCGCTCAGTGCTGCTGTACCAGACATGCTAGAGCTTCAGTATGAGCTGGAGTCAAAAGCAGCTAGGTGGTATGCCACTATGGACATTGCACATGCATTCTTCTCTATTCCCATAGCACCAGAGTGCAGGCCACAGTTTGCTTTCACCTGGAGGGGAGTCCAATACACCTGGAATCGACTGCCCCAGGGGTGGAAACACAGCTCAACCATTTGCCATGGACTGATTCATGCTGCACTGGAGAAGGGTGGAGCTCCGGAACACCTGCAGTACATTGATGACATCATTGTGTGGGGTGACACACCAGAAGTAGTTTTTGAGAAAGGTAAAAAGACCATCCAAATTCTTCTGGATGCTGGTTTTGCTGTGAAAAGAAGTAAGGTCAAGGGACCTTCACGAGAGATCCAGTTCCTGGGAATCAAGTGGCAAGATGGTCGTCGCCAGATCCCAATGGATGTGATTAACAAAATAACAGCTATGGCCTCGCCATCAACTAGAAAGGACACTCAAACCTTTTTAGGGACTGTTGGTTTCTGGAGAATGCATATTCCATGTTACAGTGAAATTGTGAAACCTCTCTATGAGGTGACCCGAAAGAAGAGGCAATTAGGAAAGCTAAGGCCTCCTTGGAACTTAACCTTGCAAGTCGGGTTTAGGATAATAGAAAGAGCTTTTTCAAATACATAGCCGACAAAACTAACACCAGAGGCAATATTGGCCCACTGAGGAATGAGGTGGGAGCCCTGGAGACAGAGGATTTAAAGAAGGCAGAGGTGCTGAACACCTTCTTTGCCTCTGTCTTTACTCCTGCAGGATTTCCCCATGAGCCCCAGATTCATATAGCCCCAGAAGTAGTCAAGATAGGTGAGGACATAGTAGATGAGGATTGGGTTAGGGATCAGTTGAGTAATCTGGACGTCCATAAATCGATGGGTCCAGATGGAATGCATCCAAGGGTGCTGAGGGAGCTGGCGGAGGTCATTGCTAGGCCACTCTCCATCATCTTCAGTAGGTCATGGGTAACAGGAGAGGTGCCTGAGGACTGGAGGATAGCAAATGTCACTCCAGTCTACAAGAAGGGCAAGAAGGAGGACCCGGGTAACTATAGACCGGTCAGCCTCACCTCCATCCCTGGAAAGGTGATGGAACAACTTATTCTTGTCTCTATCTCTAGGCATATCAAGGACATGGGGGTCATCAAGAGCAGTCAACATGGTTTTACCAAGGGTAAATCATGTTTGACTAACCTCATAGCCTTCTATGAGGAAATTACTAGGTGGATAGATGATGGTAGAGCGGTAGATGTGGTTTATCTTGATTTCAGTAAGGCATTTGACACCGTCTCCCACAGCATCCTTGTAGATAAGTTGATCAGGTATGGGTTTGGTGATCAGGTAGTGAGGTGGATTAGGAACTGGTTGATGGGAAGGAGTCAGAGAGTTGTAGTCAATGGGGCAGAATCTGGTTGGAGGCGTGTGACTAGTGGAGTCCCTCAGGGGTCGGTACTGGGACCGGTGTTGTTCAACATCTTCATCAACGACCTGGATGAGGGTATAGAATGTACCCTCAGCAAGTTTGCTGATGACACCAAGCTGGGAGGAGCGGCTGACACACCAGAAGGCTGTGCTGCCATTCAGAGAGACCTAGACAGGCTGGAGACTTGGGCGGGGAAAAACCTGATGAAATTCAACAAGGGCAAGTGTAGAGTTTTGCATTTGGGGAAGAACAACACGATGTCCCAGTATAGGTTGGGGGCTGACCTGCTGGAGAGTAGTGTAGGTGAAAGAGACCTGGGGGTTCTGGTAGACAGGAGGATGACCATGAGCCAGCAATGTGCCCTTGTGGCCAAGAAGGCCAATGGCATCCTGGGGTGCATTAGAAAGGGGGTGGTTAGTAGGTCAAGAGAGGTTCTCCTCCCCCTCTATTCTGCATTGGTGAGGCCGCATCTGGAGTATTGTGTCCTATTGGAGCATAGGAGGTTCAAGGTGAATATCCGAAAAAATTTTTTTACTGTAAGAGTGACAGAGCACTGGAACAGGCTGCCCAGAGAGGTTGTGGAGTCTCCTTCACTGGAGACATTCAAAACCCACCTGGATGCGTTCCTATGTGATGTACTCTAGGTGACCCTGCTCTGGCAGGGGGGGTTGGACTAGATGATCTTTCGAGGTCCCTTCCAACCCCTAGGATTCTATGATTCTATGAAGAGTGATTTTAAACGGGGTCCTGACCAACAGAAAGCTTTTGAGCAGATTAAAAAAGAGATTGTGCAGGCAATGGCCCTTGGACCAGTTTGAACGGGGCCAGACATCAAGAACATGCTCTACACTGCAGCTGGACACAACGGTCCCAATTGGAGCCTCTGGCAGAAAGCACCAGGGGAGACCCGAGGTTGACCCTTCGGATTCTGGAGCCGGAGCTACAGAGGTTCCGAGGCCAACTATACAACAACTGAGAAGGAGATACTTGCACCATACGAAGGAGTTAAAGCTGCTTCAGAAGTGATTGGCACTGAAGCGCAGCTTCTCCTGGCACCCAGATTACCAGTGCTGAGATTCATGTTCCAGAATAACCTCTCTCCTGTCCATCATGCCACCGATGTGACTTGGAGTAAATGGACTGCTTTGATCACCCAAAGAGCCCGAATAGGGAAACCTAACCATCCAGGTGTTGTGGAAGCAATTACAAACTGGCCAGAAGGCACCCACTTTGGAATGCCACCACAAGAAGTGGTGAGACGAGCTCAAGAAGCTCCACCATATGATCATCTACCAGAGACTGAGAAACAGTTTGCCCTTTTCACCCATGGCTCCTGTCGTCTTGTAGGGAACTGCCGGCAGTGGAAAGCTGCCGTGTGGAGTCCTACACGACTGGTTGCTCAAGTAGCTGAAGAAGGTGAATCAAGTCAATTTGCAGAGGTGAAGCCATCCAGCTGGCCTTGGATATTGCTGAGCGAGAGGGGTGGCCGAGACTCTATCTCTACACTGACTCGTGGATGGCAGCAAATGCCTTGTGGGGTTGGCTGAAGCAGTGGCAGCAGAACAACTGGCAGCAAAAGGGTAAACCTATTTGGGTTGCTGACCTGTGGAAGGACATTGCAGCTCGAGTAGAAAATTGGTGGTAAAAGTACGTCATGTAGATGCACACGTGCCTCTGAGTCGAGCCACTGAGGAACATCGACACAACCAACGGGCAGATGAGGCTGCTCAAGTGTTCCAAGTAGACTTAGACTGGGAACACAAGGGTGAGCTCTTTCTGGCTCGATGGGCCCATGATGCTTCAGGTCATCAGGGCAGAGACGCAACATACAAATGGGCTCGTGATCGAGGGGTGGATCTAACCATGAGCACTATTGCACAGGTGATCCACGATTGTGAGATGTGTGCTGCAATTAAACAGGCAAGACAATTGAAACCGTTGTGGTATGAGGGGAGGTGGTCAAAGTACAGGTTTGGGGAGGCCTGGCAAGTTGACTACATCACACTGCCTCAGAGCCGCCAGGGTAAGCGCTGTGTGCTTACAATGGTGGAGACAAGTACAGGATGGTTGGAGGCATCTCCTGTGCCTCATGCCACAGCCCAGAATTCTATCCTGGGCCTTGAAAGGCAAATTCTGTGAAGACATGGTACTCCAGAGAGAATTTAATCAGATAATGGGACCCATTTAAAAAATAATCTGGTTACTGACTGGGCTAAAGAGCATGGTATTGAGTGGATCTACCATGTCCCGTACTATGCACAAGCCTCAGGGAAGATTGAAAGGTACAATGGTCTGTTGAAAGCTACCCTAAAGGCAATGGGTGGTGGAACTTTCAAAAACTGGGATAAAAATTTGGCAAAGGCCACCTGGTTAGTTAATACCGGGGGATCGATCCATCAATCGGGCTGGGGCTGCTCAATCAGGCCTTTTGCATACTGCAGATGGGGATAAAGTCCCTGTGGTATGTGAAAGAAACTTGTTGGGTAAAAGTGTCTGGGTCTATCCTGCTTCAGGCAAAGGTAAACCTGTCCGGGGTGTTGCTTTTGCTCAGGGACCTGGACATACTTGGTGTGTGATGATGGAGGATGGTGAGGTACAATATGTACCTCAGGGTAATTTGACGTTGGGAGAGAACTCTTGATTTAGCAACTGGTAAGGTATAGAGCCTGTACGTAATGTATGGTATGGAATAGGGGGTGGAATGTCCTGGTTTGAGCCAGGATGAAGCCAGTTTTTCTTTTGCTGATTCCTTTTTTCATTTCAGTGAGCTTTCTTCAACTAGCAACTGCGTGTTCTGCTAGGTTGATAAGACACTGGAATGTTTTTGTAATTGCTGGGCCCTCAAGGTCGTGCCTTTGCTCTGCCGGCTCAGACACTGCGGGGGGATCTGTGGCCCCCCCGTGGGAGGCTGGGTTAGACGAACAGCAAAACTGGCCAGAGATATTCCATCCCATATATCTACGTAGGCTCGGGGGAAGGTCGGAGATGACAGAAGAAAACTTCCTTCCTTCCGGCTTCTCTCTCTCGCCGCTTCGCTTCGCCTCTCTGTCTGCCTTCCTTCTTCTCTCTCTCTCTTTTGTTCGTGGCCGGCGTCTGGGAAAACACCACCTGCCCATCATCGTCGACCTCAAGCCCTCCTGACCCTCGTAACTCTCTGCCTTTCTCCAGGAGCAGCTTCGGGATTCCTCGGGATTGTCTCGTCTGAGGGGAGTGCTGTGGGAGTTGCTGGGGGTGGGGGGAGGCGAGAGGCTTCTACCCACACCTTTGTATAATCACATATATATATATATATATATATATATATATATATACACTCTTATATCACACATTAGTATTCTAATTAAAGCTGCAAGGTTCAGTTTTCAATCCAGCCAAGTCTCTCTCGTTTTTTTTCTCTTTCCTTCCCTACCTGGGTGGGAGGGGGAGGGGATCGAGAGCATTGTTGTCAAGCTGAGTCAAACGGTGACTCTAAGGTCTCCCTGGAGCCTTCACTTCTCCAGGCTGAACACCCCAACTCTCTCAGCTTGTCTCCATAACAGAGCTGCTCTGGAAGGGACTTTTTACCAGGGTGTGTAGCAATAGGATGAGGGTTACTGGTTTCAAACTGGAAGTAGGGAGATTTAGTTTGGACATTAGGAAGAAATTCTTAACAGTTGTGGTGGTGAGACCCTGGCCCAGGTTGCCCAGGGAAGCTGTGGCTGCCCCATCCCTGGCAGTGTTGAAGGGCAGGTTGGATGGGGCTTGGAGCAACCTGGGATGGTGGGAGGTGTCCCTGCCCATGCAGGGGAGTTGTCTAACCAAAATCTTCCTTATTCCAATTTTAACTCATTCCCCTTTGTCCTCTTGCTAACTCTGGTTAAAGTGGGGCAGAGTGGAGGGACAATGATAAATATTCCCATAACACTGGATCTCCCAGCAGCTTTAATTGGGATTTAATCCCAGTGTTGCTTTCAGTGACTTTTCTAAATTAAAAAACCAGAGGAGACTCAATACTTATTAAGTAATGCAACACATGAACATAAATATTGAGCCTGGGTTTGTCATCTGTCATTGCTACTGTCTAATAATTCTGTTGTGGCTGTGCTATGTATTGATCATTGCAGTAAGTGTGCTTCATGAGGTGAAATATGTTCTCCTCTTACCATCCTGGTTTCCTTTCCAACTGCACATTCCTTGTCTTGATGTTTTAATGCCCCTGTGTCTTTCCCCTTTTGGTTTCCAACCTCTTTGGCTTGCACTCAATCTCAGGGAATTGGGTTTGGGAAAGGAAACAGGCTCAGTGAAGAAACCAGCACAAGGCAGCTAACAAGCAGCAATTTGTTTTGGGGATGCTGAACAAATTACAAATTACAAATTTCTTTTCCTACCTAGCTTGACATGGTGTGTGTGAAAGCAGGAAATCTGGGTTTGCTGAGCCTTGTAAGTTGAGTAAACGTGATCATGAAGCAGTCAGAGCAAAAGGACAAATTATATGGATTCCTTAGAATTAAGTTTTCTGCCCACAGGTGAAAGACAAAAAGACAATCAATGTTCATGTAGAAAACTCCCCATCAATCCATGCAAGTAAAATAGTCACTACCTGTAGCTCTGCATGAGGACCAGCTGGGTAACAGAAGACCTGGGTGTTCTCTCCAAGAGCTACTTCTGTCTCCTTAAAGCAGATCCTTTAATATTTTCCTGCTGTTGCCAGCTGAAGCTCTCCAAGTTAAAAAGTTATAAATAACTTCTTGCAACAGTGGCTGAGGGAAAGGCTGTGGATGTTGTCTACCTAGACTTTAGGAATTCCTATGACACTGTTTCCAACAGCATTCTGCTGGAGAAACTGGCTGCTTGTGGCTTGGATGGGCATGACACTTCACTGGGTGAAAAACTGGCTGGCTGGCCAGGCCCAATGAGTTGTTGTGAATGGAGTTCAGTCCACCTGGTGGGAGGTCACCTGTGGTGTTCCCCAGGGCTCAGTGTTGGGGCCAGTTCTGTTTAATATCTTAAACAATGATCTGGAAGAGGGGATCAAGTGCTCCCTCAGTCAGTTTGCAGGTGACACCAAGTCTGATGAGAGTGTTGATCTGTCTGAGGGTAGGAAGGCTCTGCAGAGGGACCTGGACAGGCTGGATCAATGGGCTGAGGACAATTGGGTGAGGTTCACCAAGGCCAAGTGCTGGGTCCTGCCCTTGGGTCACAACAACCCCAGGCAATGCTCCAGGCTTGGGGAGGAGTGGCTGGAAAGTGCCCAGAGGAAAAGGACCTGAGGGAGTTGGCTGAGAGCAGATGAATACGAGCCAGGGTGTTCCCAGGTGGCCCAGAAGGCCACCAGCATCCTGGCTTGTGTCAGCACTGGTGTGGCCAGCAGGAGCAGGGCAGGGATGGTCCCCCTGTGCTGGGCCCTGGGGAGGGGGCACCTGGAATCCTGGGGTCAGGTCTGGGCCCCTCAGGACAAGAAGGAGATGGAGGGGCTGGAGCGTGTCCAGAGAAGGGCAAGGGACCTGGGGAAGGGGCTGGAGCACAAGCGTGAGGAGGAGCAGCTGAGGGAGCTGGGGGTGTCCAGCCTGGAGCAAAGGAGGCTGAGGGGAGACCTGCTGGCTCTGCAGCTGCCTGAGAGGAGGTTGGAGCCAGGGGGGTCGGGCTCTGCTCCCCAGGAACAAGGGATGGGACAAGAGGAGATGGGCTCCAGTGGTGCCAGGGGAGGCTGAGATGGGATCTTGGGCAGCATTTCTTGCTGGCAAGGGTTGTCAGGCCCTGGCCCAGGCTGCCCAGGGCAGGGGGGGAGTCCCCATCCCTGGAGGGGTTTCCAAGCCATGTAGATGTGGTGCTGAGGGCCATGGGGCAGTGGTGGCCTTGGCAGGGCTGGGTGAATGGTTGGACTGGATGATGTTAAAGGTCTTTTCCAACCAAAGCAATTCTGTGATTCCATTAAAACAATGTATATAATTTCTGATACTTGCTGTGTGTGATATTTTAAATATGAAGAACCAAACATTGATCCTCACTTCATTGGGCGCTTATCCTATCAAAGCTGATACTGAAAATTTTCTCCATGTAAAGACAATCAAGCCATTCTTGAGAAATCAGAACAACTAGATCATAAACATCAAGGAGGTGGGACAACACATAAACACAGCAACCAACAAGAGGAGCACTTTTATTTGGGCTTTAATGATTATTTAAATGGGAAGGTCTGTGTTTGACATCACACCTTGGGCAAACACACGGGGTTGTCTCTGCAAACAAGTCTCCCAAGCAAAGTGAAGTCAGTCACAGGACCTGTTGTGGACCTTTGGTAAATAGCTTGAGAAAACTCTCTGAAAAAGGAAAATAAGTTGTGGTGTAGTAGTTGGAACTTAGGAAGAAGTCTTTGAAGTCTTTATAGGGTTTGAACAGCTTGGTTTTTTGAATGCTTTATGAATAAACCCTCCTTAGATCATGGGATTAGAAGAAGGGACATGGCAGAGTCTGGGCCTGTCACTGGAAGAAGCAGCATCACTTCATTTATCACTAGAGGGAACTATTTTTTGAATGTTAGATAACTTAGGTTAATTATTTTTTTATTAAATAGCTATCCAGTGACAAAGTCTAAATGTCTTGGTAAATTTAAGTGCTTTGTAATAATAAATTAACTTGATTAACTTTAGACAAAAGTGATTGCAATCTTTTTATTCTGTGGGGTATTTTAAGAAGATTCTTCACCTTGCCTCCAAAACTGACATCTCACCTACCACTCTGCTGGTCCTTTTCCTTGTTCCTCCTTGTTCCTCCTTGTTCTTTGTTCCTTGTTCCTTTTTTCTCCTTTCTCCTTTTGCATTTCCCTTTTCCACTGAGAAATTCCAACTGCTGAAATTATCAATGTTGAGCCTAAAGACTCAAAGATGTTTTGTTTTCCTAACAGGTTTAATACTCCTTGTTTTTCTTTTCAATGCAAGCTCAGTGCTGTGGGTTGCTGTAATGAGAATGGATTTCAGTGATTATGGGATGTGCATTTTTAATTCCACTCCTAGATAGGCCATGGAACAGCTGAGAGAATTTAATTAACTCACTTAAGAGGTAAGTAAAAGTGAGCAAAGGAAAGAAGAGACAATCAAGCCACATGAATATTTCTTGGAGGACTGATAATATCAGCGGGCTGGGATTTTTATAGAGCAGCCTCTTAAGTTTTTCTGGAAACTGTTCTCTGAGCTTCCACTCAAGATGTTTAGTGTGGACTTAGTTCCCAATTTGGGATCACAGGTCAGGAGATGAGGCTTTTCCTTTGGCTACTTGTGATGGTTGTGGAACAACATTTCCTGCCATCGAGCTCATTTAATTATTTTCAGAGGCCCGTTGAATGAACAGAATTTCAGGTTTTATTGCTTTTTACTTGTGAATTTTAGTCAGCTGCTAATAATTTTATTGAGCTGTTGGGGTTTTTTATTATGGCAGGATCATGTTACACACAACGTTGAGTGACTTGGCAGAGGGGGGTTGTTTATAAATAATTCTGTGGCAAATGCTTTGGCTTCGTACTGCGCAGTGGGTCGTTCAAGAAACCGATGAGATAGAAAATCAATGCTGAGGGTGAAGAATTGTCATGTAGGTCTCAAAATGCAGTTTAACTGGATTCTCAACTCTACATTTAGTGGAAACCCTGATGCGTTGGTTTGTTAACTCCTGCCCTGTTTAAAATAATGGATCAAGGAAAGTTTTTAAGGAAAGAGTGAGCAGTGAAGGGGAAAGATTGCTGCTATCAAAAAGAACCAGAGAATCCCAGACTGGTTTGGGTTGGAAGGGACCTTTAAGATCTTCTAGTTCCAACCCCCCAACAGGGGCAGGGACACCTCCCACCAGACCAGGTTGCTCAGTAGCTGGAAATTGAAGCAAAACCAATTGAGGATGGTTCTTGGTTTTATTTTTTTTACACGGTGAATGATTCACTGGAAAGGTTGAGCAAGAGCTCTGAGTTTCCCCAGATTGGAATTTTGAAATGAGATTGGATGTTTTCCTAAAAGATATGGCCAAGTCCAGCCACAGCTCTTGGCCTTGAAGGGGGAAGTAGCTGAGGGAGTTCTTATGGCTTGTGTCACACACTCTGCTTTTGGCATTACAAAAACCCAAGTGGCAGGCAGATTGCCACACAGGATTTGGGCTTTTGGCTTGTCTCACAGACTTCTTTAAAAGGCTGCACTTGGATTTCATAGAATCATAGAATGATTTGGGTTGGAAGGGACCTTAAAGATCATCCAGTTCCAACCCCCCTGCATGGGCAGGGACACCTCCCACCAGCCCAGGTTGCTCCAAGCCCCATCCAACCTGCCCTTCAACACTGCCAGGGATGGGGCAGCCACAGCTTCCCTGGGCAACCTGGGCCAGGGTCTCACCACCCTCCCAGGAAAGAACTTTTTCTTAATGTCTAACCTGAATCTCCCCTCTTTAAGCTTCAAACCATTGTCCCATGTCCTCTCACTACACACCTATGTAAAAAGACCTACCCCAGCTTTCTTCCTTTTTCCCCTTCCAAATGTCATCTTCCCAGGTAGAATCCCCCAGGTGACCCTACCCAAATAGTACATACCAGCACAAGTTGCCAAACCCCTCCATCCTCACTCACCAAACAGAGCAATTAAATGGAAAAGGAAGAATTGCAAGAGCTGTTTTGTTCCTATAAAATAATCTTTATTCCTCCCACCCTGGTAAAAATGGATCAGACATGATCTAGACACGTTCTGCCACATTAGCATGTGGAAACTAAAACACATCTCCCATCAGATGGAATTCTTTGTAATTGAAGGCTTATGAACCCATGTTCCCAGGAGATGGGATTGGAACAAAATGACTTTCACACATTTCCATTGTTGCAGGATGTTCAGAGTCTGGAGGGTTTTGTGTTCATACGTAATGTCTGGCAATTAATCAGGATTGGGGAGGGTGTCTTATTCTTTTAGAAGTATGTAAATCAGCTATTGTTTGGAGGCTAAAAAGAGAGAGATCCTATAGCTTGCCTAAAGAGTTCAGGAGAATGCTCATTCAGTGCATGTCAAACTGAATCTAATGGTTTATAGCTGAAAGCAGAAAGGATTTATGCTCATTTAAACTCAACTTCTGCTTAGAGCAGAAGCTTCCCTGAGGTTCAGCTCCTCTGTAGGATCTACTGCTGTTCCTGGGGTGCAGAACATCACTCTCCAGCAGTTTCCATAAGTCATTCTCCTTGGCAGCACGGAGTACAACGTGGATGCTCTTTGCCCATCCAGGTGTGCTCTGTTGCCTGGTTTGGTTTCCCAAACGGCATTCCATGAACTTTGGCTAGTGAAGGCAACTTCGTGCAATGTGTAATTATTGCCTAAATATAGACAATTATCCACTTAGCAAATAACAAACATATGTGACTGATTCAAAACATCTTCCAATTTGTCAAATTAAAGCAGAGATTCTCACCAAAGCTCCATCTTGGCTTATGCAGAAGTCCTCTTCATCAGGAGCTCTTGTTGCAAATCAACAGTGTATGATTCCAGCCCTGATTCTATTGGGATGAAACTAGTGGAAAGTACTGGCTGCAGCTGGAATGATCACAATTGCTAATTGTGATGAAGATGTTCCAACCAGAATGTCTCAAGTTAAGCATGAAAATGTACATTTTGGGTGGTTTGTTTCCTTTTGAATAGTGAGCAGTAGCTGCATCTTGCAATGAAATGAGATCTAAATATTTAAGCCATACATGTGGACGTCTAGAGAGAAATCTGAGCGTCTACCTGGACCTGGGTGGTGCCTCAAGTACTAAAATATTTCAGAGACCTTTGCAAACCCACTTAACAAATGATCTGGAAGAATGGTGGAACCAGTAACTTTGGAGATATCTCTTGGAAATAGAGATTAGAGTTGATTGAGGGATTCAAATCATGCAGAGGAGCAGTGGTGTCCTGGTTTGAGCCAGGATTAAGCCAATTTTTCTTTTCACTGATTTTTTTTTCCTTCAGTAAGCTTTCTTTTAACTAGCAACTGTGTGTTCTGCTAGGCTGATAAGACAGTGGAATGTTTTTCTAACTACTGAGGTTTCAAGGTTACACCTTCACTCCGCCGGCTCAGACACTATGGGGAGATCTCTGACCCCCCCGTGGGAGGCTGAGTTAGACAGACAGCAAAACTGGCCAAAGATATTCCATTCCATAGAGCTACGTAAGCTCAAAGGAAGGACAGAGATCTTAGAAGACACCTTCCTTCTTCTTCTCGCCTTCTCTTCCGTCCATGGCCGGCGTCCAGGGAGGACTCTGCTCATCCATCACCGCCGACCCTTAGGCTCGAGCTCTCCTGACCCTCATAACTCTCCACTTTCTCCAGCAGCAGCTCCGGGATTCCTCAGGACTCTTCCCAGATCAGGGGAGTGCTGTGGGAGTTGCTGGGGGTGGGGGGAGGCGAGAGGCTTTTGCCCATATCTGAATATATCTGTATATAATTGTATATATTTTCTTGTGTGATTCATTAGTGTTTTAATTAAAGCTGTGTAGTTGAGTTTTCAATCCAGCCAAGTCTCTCTCTTTTTCTCTCTCTCCTTCCCTGCCTGGGTGGGGGGGGGAGGGGATCGAGAGCATTGTTGTCGGACCCGAGTCAAACGGTGACAAGTGGTGATGAATGAAGTTTTGGGAAAGGACTCAGAAGAACAGAGGCAACAAGAGATGTATTCATAGAATCCTAGAATGCCAGCTTGGAAGGGATCTCAAGGACCATCTGGTCCAGCTTTTCTAGGTACTACTCTAGTTGATAGGAGATGTTCTTAATATGGGAGACAAGATGTTGGCTTTTAAGGTTGGATGCAAAGCATCCCACTCCATAAATCATAGAACCTTTTCATTCAGCAGTAGTTTTTAGTCAAGAAACCCAACATTGTGTTGTTGCAGTTGGAAAAAAAAAACACCGAAACCAAAACCCAACAAAACAAAAGCTCACAACATGTTCTTAACATTGTAGGTGACTCCCACTTGAAATGTCATTTGATTATTGAGATATTATGGCTGAGTAGAGAGATTTGGGGCTGATGGTGCAAGGTTGTTCTACACACAGGTACTGGCTGACTTCAGGACACTTAATAGTGTGGTAGTTGCAAAGTGATGAGTTCCAGAGGTCAAATATGAAGTAAAACCCAGATTTTTTTTCACTTAGCCCAGACTGTTTCAAAGCAGATGTCATGACATGTGCTGCTGAGATGTTCTGCACAGGAGCCACGGGGTGGAGCCGCTTAGTGAAAATACCTGGGAGTTTTCATTTTCCTAATTCATTGCAGCTCCAAGTAGCATGAATGTCAAAAAGTCCTTTAAAAACATAATTAGAAAGCTTCTTTATTTAATATTTTCTTGAAAAAATAAATAGATAGAAGTGATTAGAAGCATCATCTTGATGGTTCTTCTGGAGTAGGTCTGGGTGGCCTCTAGTGTCCAACTCTTCAGTTTAAATTAGTGATTCTAATTGCAACATCAATGAGGTGTCATAAGCACATGGCAGTGAAGACAAAGCCCCCTCAGACCTGACTGGGCTCCCCTGGAGGACACAGAGCCTGCAAAGCCCCCAGGTAGATTGGGGAGGAAAGGATCTGGATTGAGGGAACAGGGAATGTTGTTACTTGGTTAACAGAGGTGTAGCTGCTAAAGCCTTGGAAACTGGCATCCAGATCCATTCATACTGATCTGAATGACCCAAAATATTCCAGTTTTGCAGCATTAGTAACACTGTAAGGACTATTTCTTCTGTTCTGCTCATTCCAGCTTCTTACGAGAACACCCAACTACAAGAACTGTCATTTCTTCTCACATTTGGGTATCACCATTCCTCACCACAGCCTGTTATACCAAGAAATGCAGATGTGGGAGGGAGAAAAGAGGGGGAAGAATGAGTCAGCTTTTTCTTCTAATCCTCCAAAGGTTAGATTTGAGTTGTGTAAGGAGGTTTTGGATCTCCACTCTACAGCAGGATGTAGGGCTTGGGAGCTGTGAGCTATTCTGAAGTGTTTTGTTCTTTCAAGTGTTTGGGAGCTGAATTGGTGAGAACACATTGATGAGAATGGTCTCAGCCACAGATCAGAAAAAAGCAGTGGGAGAGGAAAATAAGAACAACCACAAGAGGTTTCCAAAGATGACTAATCCTGCAGCCCCAGTGTAGCCTCCAGGATGGTGATTAGTGTTTGGCTTCTAAATGCTGGAAGAGTTTTCTGGAGCATCAGCCTAGCTGAAAACTAGTTCAAGACATGGACAATAATGAAAGAAGATTTTAAAGTTTCCATTTTAATGGGCCTGCCTCACAGACGTGGTGATTTTAAATACTTCTTAGAGCATAATGTTTGGTATCACAGCTCATCTCTGTTCCTTACTAGTTATCAGAACATTTTATGAAAGAGAAGAATCCAATTTCATAGGTAGGATAAAAATAAGGTAGGTCCAAGAGATGTGACCTCTCAGGCCAATTGAAGAGTCAAGAATAGAGTTATAGGGTTTTTTTACTTCCAGTGGGTGGAAAATTCAACTCTGACATTCATCCTTTGCATGGATTGAAGTGCAGTCCAGCTTAGTGGTCTTCCTCTGAGGAGTGAGCCTCAGAGGAGCCTCTACCCTGCTGAAGCTGAGCATCTCCCCTACTGGCTGTTAGATACCACTGAAGCTCTTCAGATGTGTTTGGTAGTGCATGGTCCTACAAATTGTAGACTCGCAGATGGTTTGGGTTGGAAGGGACCTTGAAGATCACCCAGTTCTAACTCCCTGGCATGGGCAGGGACACCTCCCACTAGACCAGCTTCCTCCAAGCCCCATCCAACCTGGCCTTCTGAGAACCTTTATACTCCTTGTTTAGTTGATCACATTTACAAATTGCTTTAGCATCCAGCATGGTTTTGGCCTCAGCTTAATCTAGGTTACACCAACAGGGCTGTGAAGACTCATCTTTGCACACCCTTTGATTGTCACCTGGATAAATTTAAATTCAGAAAGGTGCCTGTATGTGCCTAGAAAGCCATGTCATTTCTCTCCTGAGTAGCCAACTGAAATACAGTTTGGTCCCGTGCTCCAGCTTGGTCATTTCTTTCCCAAGGTGTAGGGGAATTAAAATCCCAACCCCTGAGGGTTATAGAAAACTGTTGGTGTTTGAATCACAGAATCACAGTTATTGAGGCTGAGATCATCAAGTCCAGCCTATGACCAACACCACCACAGCAGCCAGACCATGGCACTAAGTGCCACATCCAGCCTTTCCTTGAGCACCTCCAGGGATGGTGCCTCCACCACTTCCCTGGGCAGTCCATCCCAATGTCTGATCACCCTTTCCATGGGAAGTGCTTCCTGATATCCAACCTAACCCTCCCCTGGAGCAGCTTCAGGCCAGGCCCTCTCATCCTGTCACTGGTTGCCTGGGAGAAGAGCCTGACCCCACTTGACTCCAACCTCCCTTCAGGGAGTTGTAGAGAGGGAGAAGGTCCCTCCTGAGTCTCCTCCAGGCTAAACAACCCCAGCTCCCTCAGCCTCTCCTCCTTTGCTTTACAATCAGACTAATTAAGTTCTTGGAACTATTTTCTTGGCTCTGAGAAAAACAGAATGATCTGGAACATCACAGAAATTTGTCTTCTAAAAAGGAACATTTTGCATATGACTTTTTTGGGGGGTTGTTTTAGGGATTTGGGAGGATTTTTTTACTTGATAGAGGCAGAAAAGGATTACCCAGGGGAATAAAATTGATAAAACTGAGTGGGAGGTAAAGAGGAAAAACACAACCTCTTTTCTCTGTGGGAATGAGGTTAATTTCCAACTAAATTGAAGACAATGTAAATTTAATTACTGTGCAACTTGGGACTGAGACTTAAAAAAAAAACAACCATATATATCATGTTGGTTTGCAGGATGGAAAAAATATTACACAACTGCAAGTATCTGAAATGAGTCATGAAATCAAATCTGTATCAGTTGTCCCACCAATCCTAAGTCTGGAGCGTGTTGGTCTGATGGCAGTGAAAGAACCTCTCTTGAGAATGACAAGTTCAGTGGTGAACAAGGTCATTCAGGATGGAAAATCATGACCCTTTTCCTACTGAAAAAGTAATGAACAATAACTTTGAACTGTTACCTAAAATAAAATCTGCTTTCTCTTGCAATAAGGGCTCTTCATGCCCATGTCATGTTTCTAAATCCAGTTAGGTCTGTAACACCTTTTTTCACTGGAGATCAAAATTTAAACCCCCTGACAGGCAAAAATCTGTGAAAAACCCTTATTTCATTTTAGCTCTGTCAAGGTTGGTTTATAAAACATGGTTAAGACAGGCTTTTTTGCTAAATATGGGATGTGTTTGTATAGAAGATGAAGGGATGGTCAAAGATGGAGGTTCTTGAGGATGCTGGCAAGACTCTTCCTGCTGTGAGCTGCCAGGATAGGCAACCTGAGCCAGTGTCTCACCACCCTCAAAGGTTGCCCAGGGAAGCTGTGGCTGCCCCATCCCTGGCAGTGTTGAAGGGCAGGTTGGATGGGGCTTGGAGCAACCTGGTCTGGTGGGAGGCGTCCCTGCCCATGCAGGGGGTTGGAGCTGGATGATCTTTAAGGTCCCTTCCAACCCAAACCATTTTATGGTAAGACAAAACTAGTATTATCTGTTCACTGCATGATAATGTCCTCCTAGCAACTTGTTTCTTGTTGTTCTGCTTCAGTATTGGAACTCAGTCTTTTGAAGTTAAGATAAAGCCATGATATTATTTCCAAGGTTCAAGGGAGGCTCCAATGAAGGATTCATTATCAGCATGTCTGAAAAGCTGAACCCTCACTATGCGGAGCTGCTTTAAGGACAGGGTGTGGGCGATGTGTGGTGAGGACTCTGGGTGACAGAAGCATGGTTTTATTTAAGTCTTAGCCTGAAGAGAGCTGTTAGCAACAAACATCCTGTGATCTTCTGTATATGGAATCAGTGTGTTAACTCTCTGGATTTAATGTTGGAGCATGTCCAGAGAAGGGCAAGGGAGCTGGGGAAGGGGCTGGAGCACGAGTGTGAGGAGGAGCAGCTGAGGGAGCTGGGGGTGTCCAGCCTGGAGCAAAGGAGGCTGAGGGGAGACCTGCTGGCTCTGCAGCTGCCTGAGAGGAGGTTGGAGCCAGGGGGGTCGGGCTCTGCTCCCCAGGAACAAGGGATGGGACAAGAGGAGATGGGCTCCAGTGGTGCCAGGGGAGGCTGAGATGGGATCTTGGGCAGCATTTCTTGCTGGCAAGGGTTGTCAGGCCCTGGCCCAGGCTGCCCAGGGCAGGGCTGGAGTCCCCATCCCTGGAGGGGTTTCCAAGCCGTGTAGATGTGGTGCTGAGGGCCATGGGTTAGTGGTGGCCTTGGCAGGGCTGGGTGAATGGTTGGACTGGATGATCTTAGAGGGCTTTTACCGCCAAAGCGGTTCGATAGCTCCTAACATGGATCCAGATTCTTTCCTGTCAGTGTGAGCACAGAGATCCCAGCAGTTTTCTTTTTAATTGTAACAATGATCCAAAGATGGAGACATACACATCTTTCTGCACACCCAGTGTGTTTGAGCCAAGCTCTGCCAAATAGAAGCTGCTCAAGGACTAGAGATTTGGACCCTAGGTTGCATGGCAGTGATGGCTTCTTAATTTTCTTCTTGTTGTTTCATTGTTCTGAGTATGTCTTTGGGTTTTTGGGTGGGAGTTTTGCTCAGGCTGCTTTCTCCAGCAATTTCCTCTAATTCTCACCCACAGAGTTTTGTCCTAATTTAAGACAAATGTCTTCTCTCAGCAGCTCTGAAATACTTCTCCTGTTGAATTAAAAGCAAGTGGATGAAATGGAAATACTGCAGCTCCCATTGCCCTCTCCATATTCTTATAAATTATTAACAGGACAAAGAACACTAAAAGGATTTACATTCCTGCCTTGGGACACCTAAAACAAATTCAGGGATATTTACCTCAGAATAAACCTTCTAATTAGTCTGAGCTTTACAAACATGTATTCTCTTTATCCTAGACTGCATGTATTTTATTTTTTTTGCCATAGCTTTAACCTTTCCTGAATGTACTTTGCCTCATAAAATCATGGAATAGTTCAGGTTGGAAGGGACCTTAAAGATCATCCAGTTCCAACCCCCCTGCATGGGCAGGGACACCTCCCACCAGCCCAGGTTGCTCCAAGCCCCATCCAACCTGCCCTTCAACACTTCCAGGGATGGGGCAGCCACAGCTTCTCTGGGCAACCTGGGCCAGGGTCTCACCAGCCTCACAGCAAAGAATTTCCTCCTCATGTCTCACCTCAATCTCCCTCTTCCAGTTTTCATCCATCCCCCCTTATCCTCTCCCTCCCTGCCCTTGTCCCGAGTCCCTCCCCAGCTTTCCTGGAGCCCCTTCAGGCACTGGAAGGTGCTCTAAGGTCTCCCTGGAGCCTTCTCTTCTCCACGCTGAACACCCCAACTCTCCCAGCCTGGCTCCAGAGCAGAGCTGCTGCAGCCCTCTCAGTATCTCTGTGGCCTCCTCTGGACTCTCTCCAACAGCTCCATGTTCTTCCTGGGCTGAGGGCTCCAGAACTGGACACAGTACTGCAGGTAGGGTCTCACAAGAGTGGAGTAGAGGAGTAGAGCACCACTTTGTGGTTTGATCTAATTTTTAATGAATTACAGAAAAATAGAGAGTGTGCTGGCCTGAGGACTACCCATGTACTGGATAAGATGCCTACACAGACATTTAAAAGCAGAGGATTTCAGTAAAGCATTTGACACCGTCTCCCACAGCATCCTTGTAGATAAGTTGATCAAGTATGGGTTTGATGATCAGGCAGTGAGGTGGATCAAGAACTGGTTGAAAGGAAGGAGTCAGAGAGTTGTAGTCAATGGGGCAGAATCTAGTTGGAGGCCTGTGACTAGTGGAGTCCCTCAGGGGTCGGTACTGGGACCGGTGTTGTTCAACATCTTCATCAACGACCTGGATGAGGGTACAGAATGTACCCTCAGCAAGTTTGCTGATGACACCAAGCTGGGAGGAGTGGCTGACACACCAGAAGGCTGTGCTGCCATTCAGAGAGACTTAGACAGGCTGGAGACTTGGGCGGGGAGAAACCTGATGAAGTTTAACAAGGGCAAGTGTAGAGTTTTGCATTTGGGGAAGAAAAATGTCACGTACCAGTACAGGTTGGGGGCTGACCTGCTGGAGAGCAGTGTGGGTGAAAGGGACCTGGGGGTCCTGGTGGACAGGAGGATGACCATGAGCCAGCAGTGTGCCCTTGTGGCTAAGAAGGCCAATGGCATCCTGGGGTGCATTAGAAAGGGGGTGGTTAGTAGGTCAAGAGAGGTTCTCCTCCCCCTCTATTCTGCCTTGGTGAGGCCGCATCTGGAGTATTGTGTCCAGTTCTGGGCCCCTCAGTTCAGGAAGGACAGGGAACTGCTGGAAAGAGTCCAGGGCAGAGCCACAGAGATGATGAAGGGAGTGGAACATCTCCCTTATGAGGAAAGGCTGAGGGAGCTGGGTCTCTTTAGTTTGGAGAAAAGGAGACTGAGGGGTGACCTCATCAATGTTTACAAATATGTAAGGGGTGAGTGTCAAGAAGATGGAGTTAAGCTTTTTTCAGTGATGACCAGTGATAGGACAAGGAGTAATGGATGCAAATTGGAGCACAGGAGGTTTAAGGTGAATATCAGAAAAAAATTTTTTACTGTGAGAGTGACAGAGCCCTGGGACAGGCTGCCCAGGGAGGCTGGGGAGTCTCCTTCACCAGAGACATTCAAAACCCGCCTGGACGCCTTCCTGTGTGATGTGCTCTGGGTGACCCTGCTCTGGCAGGGGGGTTGGACTACATGATCTTTCGAGGTCCCTTCCAACCCCTAGGATTCTATGATTCTATGATTCTATGACCTGAATTGCTCATCTGCTTGAAGATGGGCACATGAGAGGTCACATCAGAACAAATGCACCAGGCTGTTTCATGTAAAATCCTTGGGGAGGGACTTGGGACAAGGGCAGGGAGGCATGGGATGAGGGGGAAGGGATTAAAACTGGAAGAGGGGAGATTGAGGTGAGACATGAGGAGGAAATTCTTTGGTGTGAGGGTGGTGAGACCCTGGCCCAGGTTGCCCAGGGAAGCTGTGGCTGCCCCATCCCTGGCAGTGTTGAAGGGCAGGTTGGATGGGGCTTGGAGCAACCTGGTCTGGTGGGAGGTGTCCCTGCCCATGCAGGGGGGTTGGAACTGGATGATCTTTAAGGTCCCTTCCAACCCAAATCATTCTATGATCCTATGGTTTTAAATGTTCTTTAAACATACAGGAATTAAGACACAGTTTTAACTTTTCAACGTCAGGTTTCAAAATGTAGATATTTTTTATACTTTCTATATAAGAGTTGTTGTTTTTTCTGATATCTTTGTGGTGGTCACACATTATAAAATCCTATTGTTTAAGGAGCATTTGTATAACATATTTTTGGTGTTTTGAGCTTACATTTAATTCCTGAAAATTGAGAACAATGGTCCATTTGGCCTGTATATGAGAGCAGGGAGAACAAACAGCACAAGGTGTTGCTGAATTGTTTCAAAACATTCTTCATCCTAATTTGTGATCCATGGAGCTCTTTTTTTCCATCAGCAGATAGAGTGTTGTGTTTGTATGCTGCTCAGTTTGTTTGCAGTGAACTTCTCAACTAGGAGAGGAGAAAAGATTCCAAACAGCTGAATTTCCAAGTGCTCAGCATATACAGAAAGTTTTGGAATACTCAGGTTATGTGATATTTTTCTCCTTGAGAGGCTCACTAGTGATTTGGGTTGGGGAAGTCCCACCCTTCTTCCTTTTTTCTGTCAATTAACTCAATCGTGACCTTTTAGGATCTGCTGGGTTGGTTTCCCACTCTCTAACTCTTGGTTTTTTGTGGAATTCCAGAGTGGTTTGGGTTGGAATGGACCTTAAAAGTGAAATCAGTATGGTTTATGTTGTCAAACCTTCAGTCCGTTCCTGGCCATCTTGGAGTCTGTCACCGTTTGACTCAGGTCCGACAACAATGCTCTCGATCCCCTCCCCCCCCCACCCAGGCAGGGAAGGAGAGAGAGAAAAAGAGAGAGACTTGGCTGGATTGAAAACTAAACTACACAGCTTTAATTAAAACACTAATGAATCGCACAAGAAAATATATACAATTATATACAGATATATTCAGATATGGGCAAAAGCCTCTCGCCTCCCCCCACCCCCAGCAACTCCCACAGCACTCCCCTGAACTGGCAAGAGTCCCGAGAAATCCCGGAGCTGCTGCTGGAGAAAGCAGAGAGTTATGAGGGTCAGGAGAGCTCCAGCCTAAGGGTCGACGGTGATGGATGAGCAGAGTCCTCCCCGGACGCCGGCCATGGACGGAAGAGAAGGCGAGAAGAAGGAGGAAGCTGTCTTCTAAGATCTCTGTCCTTCCTTTGAGCTTACGTAGCTCTATGGAATGGAATATCTTTGGCCAGTTTTGCTGTCTGTCTAACTCAGCCTCCCACGGGGGGGTCAGAGATCTCCCCATAGTGTCTGAGCTGGCAGAGTGAAGGTGTAACCTTGAAACCTTAGTAGTTAGAAAAACATTCCACTGTCTTATCAGCCTAGCAGAACACACAGTTGCTAGTTAAAAGAAAGCTTACTGAAGGAAAAAAAAATCAGTGAAAAGAAAAATTGGCTTAATCCTGGCTCAAACCAGGACATAGTCTGAAGAGCAAGAAGGTGAAAATAGAGATTTTATGGGTGGTTGCCAACTCTCCATCAGCAGGTGCAAGGTAGGGTAGAGTCTGTAAAGATGGACAGTGAAATCATAGAATGTTTTGGGTTAGAAAGATGATCCAGTTCCTACCCCCCTGCATGGGCAGGGACACCTCCCACCAGACCAGGTTGCTCCAAGCCCCATCCAACCTGCCCTTCAACACTGCCAGGGATGGGGCAGCCACAGCTTCCCTGGGCAACCTGGGCCAGGGTCTCACCACCCTCACAGCAAAGAATTTCTTCCTGTTTGGCCCTATGAAGAAAAGTTGTTTCAGGATTCAAGATCTGCTTTCCTATGCTGATGAGATCTTCTTTTGAAAGAGTCTCAGTAGTTGATCCATTATTATGCTCTGGCTTAACTGGCATGTCCTTTTCTTGCATTTTCCTTTTTACTTTCTTAAAATAAGATGCACCACTACTTTTTATCCTTCTTCTCCAAAGCTTCCAGAAGGCTCCAGTTGTTGGCAAATTCTAATTTTGGATTTACATCCATCCTCTAATTTTAATTCTCTTACTTTTTTTCTAATGTTTTAGTTTTAAATGGTGCATTTTATATATTCCTTTCTTGTATGTGAGAAATACCCCTGGAGGTGTGTGGAGAGCTCCCTGGAGGTGTTCAAGGCCAGGTTGGATGAGGCTTGTGCAGCCTGGTCTGGTGGGAGGTGTCCCTGCTCATAGCAGGGAGGTTGGACCCTGATGATCTTTAAGGTTCTTCCAACCTTCACCATTCTATGATTCTACACTTTATAGGCTCATTTTGCTCTAAATCAGACTTTCTATAGAACTTGCAGAAGCTTCTTTTTTTTCATGATTGTTGCCTTGTGATTTTTGGTGGACCAAGAAGAAAGTTCATAAAAGAATTTTCAACACTACTGACTGTTGGGTTGGGTTTTGTTGTGTTTTTTTTTTTGATCCACTGTCTTTGTGGAATGGGTTTGTTGAAAGCCTTTAAGTTTTATATTACTGGTTTGAATTTTACTGTGTGTGCAAATAACAAATCATCGCATCACTTGTGTTCATGCAACCATTAGTGTTTAATCTGGACAAGTTTCTTTATTGATTGAGGTTCAGCCTTGTGTTAAATTCAACAGAAATGCTTCATGGTTATTAAGAGTTAAGAAACCCGTGCTTTCATAATTCATATAAAATCAGAAATATGAGACCTTGAGGTTGAGCTCATCCGTGGTTTGATGATCTGTCATAGACATCAGTTAGTATTTCATCTTGCTGTGATTTCAACCTCTTCATTTGTTTCCTAAACATTGGTCCATAAATACTTCTGGAATGAGAGATGGGTTGAGGTATGAACACATATTTCTTGTTCTGAACATAATTTATAACTTTTAGGAAGTGTCCTTCTAATGGTTGATGACCCCATGGCAGTCAGTGGAGAAGAACAGAAGAAAGAGGAGAAGTATTCTAGTAGAAAACTGTATTCTGAGTGTGGCCAACAGGTCAAGAGAGGTGATTCTGCCTCTTTACTCAGCTCTTGTGAGATCCAACCTGAAGTATTGTGTCCAGTTCTGGAGTCCTCAGCACAAGAAGGACATGGAGCTGTTCGAGAGAGTCCAGAGGAGGGCACAGAAATGATGAGAGGGTTGGAGCAGCTCTGCTCTGGAGACAGGCTGGGAGAGTTGGGGTGTTCAGCCTGGAGAAGAGAAGGCTCCAGGGAGACCTTAGAGCACCTTCCAGTGCCTGAAGGGGCTCCAGGAAAGCTGGGGAGGGGCTTTTCATCCGAGAAGACAGTGATAGGACAAGGGGTGAAGGTTTTAAACCGAGAGAGGGGAGATTCAGGTTGGATATTGGGAAGAAATTGTTCACTCTAAAGGCGGTGAGGAACTGGAATGGGTTGCCCAGGGAGGTTGTTGATGCCCAACCCTGGAGGTTTTTAAGGCCAAGCTGGATGAGGTTTGTGCAGCCTGGTCTAGTGGTTGGGTTCCCTGCACATGGCAGGGGGGTTGGAACTTGATGATCTTTAAGGTCCCTTCCAACCTTAATGGTTCTATGATTCTATGACAGCATCTCTAAAATCTGAGCCTTCAGAACCACCAGTGAGCCAAAAAGTAGCTCTGCTCCTTCACACTGTGGGCCAGTTTCTAAATCCAGATTGTGCTCAGAATGAAACTTTCAGCCTGTGGATACAACAGCAGATTATGGGAGGGGGGAAAAGGTGGGAGACCTACTAGTAGATCTTATTGCTGTGTGTGGCTTCTTCCCTTTTTAATGGGAAATGTTGGGAATGTTCTGGTGGTTTTGACTAATAGCTGAGTTAGTGGGAGGTTGGCATTTGGTCCCAGGAATGACACGTCTCGTTGAGGCTGTGCTGGTGAGCTAGAAGGGAAAAATAAGCTTCCAGTTTGCATGACGTCAAAGGCATTGTGTTATCCTCCAGACACCAAATGTTCTACTCCCTCATAACCACCACAGAGGTCTTGTCATGTCACCTGATGTTCTTGCTGTATTGGTCCAGTTGTGGTTGTCACAGCACCAGCCGTCGTGTCTTAGTGCGGCAGCCAAGGCATCAGGCTGTGCCATCTTGAGCCTGTTCCTCGTGCTGGATGAACCTTGAGGATGGTAGAACCTACCCAGGGGCTCTCATGGAGGTTAATTAGGTGCCTTAAGTGTGGTGAAGGTTGTCCTTAAAAGGCTGTTAATCTGTTCTAAGTATCTGACTGAAGATTTAGCTCTGGGACAGGCTGCCCAGAGAGGTTCTGGAGTCTCCTTCTCTGGAGACTTTCAAGATGTATTTCTGTGTGACCTGCCCTAGAATTGGTCCTGCTCTGGCAGGGGTGTTGGCCTCAATGATCTCCAGAGGTCCTTTCCAACCCCTAAACAGTCTGTTATTCTGTGAAGAGGTGTTGGGAGTGGTGGAATTTATTGAGTTGGCTCTTGAGGGGTGAGATTTGGCCTTGAGAAGTGAAACTAAATCCTTCTGCTGGTGAGAAGTGTTGGAGAAGCCTTTTCCTGAGGCTCTTGACTAGCAACAAAGGGATGAGCACTGATGCTCTGAGGAATCTACTCCTACCCACTGTGAAGAATATAAGATCAATGGTCTATTTCAAGTAAAAAAAATTAAGAGGACTTCTTCAAATGCTGAGCATCATTTCTTGAGGCAGAAAAGCTTTCCAAGCCCTGAAGTTGTCCTTCAGTTCCAAGAAATAGACACTATGTAGAATATAACACTGAGGTAGTATTTTACCACTTTTTTTTTTAATTAATTAACTGATTTTAGGGTTTTGTAACTGAATCTGCTGACCCAGAAGTTTGTCACTGCTCCTTGGCCCAAGTCTCACCAGCTCCAAGAGCATCATTCATGAGTTTTGTTGGTGCTTACTTGTCAAGGACCAACACAGTCATCCTAGGAAAGCTTTTAAATACAGAAGTCTTTCTAATTTAGGAGCTTTAACAATCTGGGGAGGAGCACAGTGAGTTATCTGGAAATCCAGAATGATCTGACTCCTCCAAGTCACTAAGCACTGGCTGGTGGCCTCAGTCTTGCGCTTCTCATACCTCCTTCCACCATGGCAATCAAGTTAGATTCTCCACGTATATCAGATGACACTATCCTTCCAGTGTCCTTGCTATGTTGTTTTTTCTTCTAAATGCACCAAAAAAATGTTCATTTGTATGTATTTGGCCCTCTGATTTCACAGATAATTTATAATTTTAATTTAAAATAAATTTGAAAAGAATATGAGTCAGGTACAAAATCTTAGCCTCCAAATACCCAAAGCTTCTGTGATGCCCTTGGATTCTTTCTACTAAGCCATGAAGTTATTGAGCTGGATAATGCACAGGGTCCTTCAGGATGTTTTGCATGAGACATTGCACTGAAAAATTGCATTTTAGCCAACTGGTGATGAACTAAAACTGCATGTTTTCCATTCCTTCTGTGCTGGTTTCTCCTTCTAAGGATTGACCCACAAGCATCTGATGCTCTTCAGACTTTATTGTAGAGAATATCTCTGCTTCAGGTTCTCCTCTTGCACAGCCCAGGTGTTAAATAAAGAAAGAAATGCTATAAATGTGCATTGCATTTGAAAAAAAATCTCTTTAATAAAGTTTGTGTTGATACCCTTGGTAGTGGAACTGTTTCATGGTGTTATTTTGAAGTTGTTCTAATTATTTTTCCCTTTTTTTCTCCTTCCAGTTTATTTTCTTTGCTGTCTAAAAAACACAACAAAGTTCTGGAGCAAGCCACACAGTCCTTGAGAGGATCCTTGGGTTCAAATGACTCTCCCCTTCCTGATTATGTGAGTATCAACCTTGATGTTTTAGTAGGTGTTTCAAAATGGAAGTAGCACATCCTGAAATCTGCAGAGATTTAGCAAAGGATGTGACAGCTCAGCAACCACTGCCACCAAAATACAGGAACCTGCAGGAATGATGGCATGTCTGAAATGTCTTTATTGAAAGAAATACACACAAAAAAAATAATAGAATCATGGAATAGCGAAGGTTGGAAGGGACCTTAAAGATCATCAGGTTCCAACCCCCCTGCCATGAGTAGGGAACCCAACCACTAGACCAGGCTGCACAAAACCTCATCCAGCCTGGCCTTAAAAACCTCCAGGGATGGGGCAGCCACAGCTTCTCTGGGCAACCTGGGCCAGGGTCTCACCACCCTCACACCAAAGAATTTTCTCCTCATGTCTCACCTCAATCTCCCCTCTCCCAGTTTTAATCCATTCCCCCTCATCCCATCCCTCCCTGCCCTTGTCCCAAGTCCCTCCCCAGCTTTCCTGGAGCCCCTTCAGGCCCTGGAAGGTGCTCTAAGGTCTCCCTGGAGCCTTCTCTTCTCCAGGCTGAACACCCTAACTCTCCCAGCCTGTCTCCAGAGCAGAGCTGCTCCAGCCCTTGGATCATCATGTCCTACTCTGGACCCTCTTCAACAGCTCCATGTTCTTCCTGGGCTGAGGGCTCCAGAGCAGGACAGAGCACTCCAGGTGGGGTCTCACCAGAGCAGAGTAGAGGGGCAGAATCCCCTCCCTGGCCCTGCTGGCCACACTTCTTTTGATGGCAAGAAAAACCACAACTGTTCATAGCTGAGAGAATTTCTGTACTCTGCCAACTTGCACTTCTCAAGGCATTTGTATTTCAGGAGATTTAAATCCTCCAGTTGAAAGAATTAATTTTAAGAACAGGGCTTTGGCCTCCACGGTAGATTAAAAATGCCTAAAAGTGATTGAAAACAATTCCCAGTGATCTTTTGGGAATTCCTGCAGGCAATTTGGTATGTTCTGAACACAGGGATCCATCCAGGTTCTGTAGTTTCCTGAGCCAGCAGCCACAAATAGGCAACAATTTTGTAATTTCATTGCATGGCTTGCTGGAAAATCTCTAGTTTCAGTACAAGAAGACACTTTCCAAGGGCTTGAATAATATCTTTATACTCCTGAAGTATCTTTGGACCCATCTGAGCTCTCACTGCTGCACTGTGTAAGGAAAAAGTTGATTTATCAGTTGCTGTGGATTTTTGAGGATTAAACTGTAACAACTGTTTTATTTTCAGCATTAATCCACGTTCCAGGACATGCCTGCTGGAGACTTGATGTATCAGATGACTCTAGCATGAAGTATAAAAATACCTCAAAATATCATTGGATATCACAATGACTTGAACTAACCAGGTTTCTTAACCTGCATCTTGTAGTTTTGATTGGTGACTTGTACCATACAAACTAGAGGCCCATTTTATTTAGAGAAACTTGGGTTTATAAAGCAAATTGCAGGTTTTCCCTGTGTATTCCCACTGTCCATGTCCTGATGGATGTATAGCTCCTTCCAATCCTTGTGCTTTTAGGGTTTCTGGTTTCTCTCCTAGAAGTTGCTGTCTGACCTTTAATTTTTTGGAACTTGAAACATTTCAGCAAGAACCTTCTCAAGTTAGTTTGTGTTCAAAGAGCAGGAGAACCCACTTCTCCTAAGAGCAGGAGATCCCATTTTCCTGGGAGAGCGATACACAAGCTGGATAAAGTTCTGCCATCTCCATGGGCATGAACAACTGAAAGCTTCTGAGACTTCAGAGAAAGGTTTTGGTGGCCCTTTCCCATGGGTTGGCTTCTCAAGGAATAGGAGCTCATGGTGTTAGAGCTTCCACTGTTGTGTTTTTGGATGCATTGAGCTTTTCTGAGTGTTGTGATTGATAAGGCTCTTAGGGGCCTGTTTATCAGAGGTGATTAACTCCAGTGTCATGCCAGCTATAAGCAGGAAGAATTGTCCAGAGAGGTGGGAGATGCCTCAACCCTAGAAACATGCCAGCTCAGGTTGGATGGGGCTCTGAGCAACCTGATCCAATGGCAGAAATCCCTGCTCTCTGCAGGGGGTTGGGACTAGATGACCTTGAAAGGTCCCTTCCAACCCAAACCATTTGATATTTCTGAAATTCTGCCTGTATCCTCATGGCTGAGCTGTTCTGGAGAACTGGGGGGTTTCCAGTTGACTTCCAGGGCAAAGGGAGACTGGAGCTGATGGCTTTTCATACCTGAAATACACCATATCATGAGATAGTTCTGTATGACATGCAGGATTACAGCCCAGAGGGTTGGAGGAAGTGCTTGGGACAGGGTTCATGGGCACAGGGCCTCCATAAACTTTAAACTGGAAGAGAGGAGATTCAAGTAAGACATGAGGAGGAAATTCTTTGCTGTGAGGGTGGTGAGACCCTGGCCCAGGTTGCCCAGGGAAGCTGTGGCTGCCCCATCCCTGGCAGTGTTGAAGGGCAGGTTGGATGGGGCTTGGAGCAACCTAGGCTGGTGGGAGGTGTCCCTGCCCATGCAGGGGGTTGGATCTAGATGATCTTGAAGGTCCCTTCCAACCCAAACCAGTCTGGTGTATTTCTATATCTGTGGGTGTATATATATGTATATATATTTCCGTGTGTGAATTTGGTCCTTGTAAACTATTTTACAGATGTTGGTTTTCATTTTAACTAAGCTAAGAAGGACCCAAGGTGCTCACAGGACTTGGTTGTCCTCTTAGAACTGGAGACAACTGGGAAATGCAGCTCCTGGAGCAGTGCTGGGGAAGCACCCTGGATTCCAGCCCAGGAACTAAAATACTTCCCAATTTTTTTTCCCTTTTATTGTTGCTGTGACGTAGGGAGGGGAGGAGGACAGCAGTTGGAAAGGCTGCTGTAGGGGAGGGTAAAATCACTTACTTCAGCCTATTTTGTTTCTAAAATCCCATCTTTGTGTTCTGTGTAAGAAAATTTAGGAATCTGGGAATCCCAGGGTGGAGCTAAAGAAAGGAACAGCACTGAGTTTGCCTGCTCTGCCCAGGTTCATGTCTGGGGAGGAGGATGGCTCAGGGAGCTGTTCCCTTTAAAGGTTTAATTCAGATCAGTCAAACATGTATTTTTAAAAAGTATTTATCTTTTAAAAATTATTTATTTATTTTGTACAATTTATTAATTTACAGTATTTTTTTTCTTACCATTTTGTGTCATCCAAAGGGAATTTTCATGGGTCAAAAGTCATACATAAAATTATTCCAGGTGTTGCTGATGGTCTTGTCTTGAGACTTTCTACTCATTTTGGGGGTCCTAGACTTTGAAAAAGAAATTATGGGCAATGCTGTGTGTTCCTTCTTCAAGCCAGGCAGGATTTGGAAGGAAAATGACAGCATCAGGGTTGTTGAGTTGAGGCCTCTCCATTGTGGCCATGGTTTGATGCCCATGCTGGGAACTAGAATGAGGAACTGACCCAGTTGGCTTTTAAATTGTTGTTCTTGTTGAGGTTTGCTGGGCTTTAAAAAAGAAAAAGTTGGTTTGTTTATTAAGGTTTGACCAATTTCCTGGTCTTTTCCTGCTAAACTGTGTCATTGTGGTGGGATTCAGGAGCCAGCAGGGAGGGGAGAAGAACCCACTGTCATCAAACCATTGCTTCAGGGACAGGATCCTTAATTAGACCAATTGTTATGCTACTTAATTTACTAATTGGATGAGAGGGAATGGTTTCAAACTGGAAGAGGGGAGATTTAGATTGGATATTAGGAATAAATTCTTCACTCTGAGGGTGGTGAGACACCAGAGATTGGCCAAGGAAGCTGTGGCTGCCCCATCCCTGGCAGTGTTGAAGGGCAGGTTGGATGGGGTTAGAGCAACCTGGTCTGGTGGGAGCTGTCCCTGCCCATATGGAACTAGATGATCATTAAGGTCCCTTCCAACCCAAACCAGTTTGTGATTCTTAAGGGTTGTTTTTTTCTTAGTAGCTGTCAACGTTTGACTCAGTTTGACAACACTGCTCTCGATCTCCTCCCCCTCCCACCCAGGTAGGGAAGGAGAGAGAAAAAAAAAAAAAAAAAGAGAGACTTGGCTGGATTGAAAACTGAACCGTGCAGCTTTAATTAGAATACTAATGTGTGATATGAGAGGATATATATATATATATATATATGTGATTATACAAAGGTGTGGGTAGAAGCCTCTCGCCTCCCCCCACCCCCAGCAACTCCCCCAGCACTCCCCTCAGTCGAGACAATCCCGAGGACTCCCGAAGCTGCTCCTGGAGAAAGGCAGAGAGTTACGAGGGTCAGGAGGGCTTGAGGTCGACGATGATGGGCAGGTGGTGTTTTCCCAGACGCCGGCCACGAACAAAAGAAAGAGAGAGAGAGAGAAGGAAGGCAGACAGAGAGGCGAAGCGAAGCGGCGAGAGAGCGAAGCAGGAAGGAAGGAAGTTTTCTTCTGTCATCTCCGACCTTCCCCCGAGCCTACGTAGATATATGGGATGGAATATCTCTGGCCAGTTTTGCTGTTCGTCTAACCCAGCCTCCCACGGGGGGGCCACAGATCCCCCCGCAGTGTCTGAGCCGGCAGAGCAAAGGCACGACCTTGAGGGCCCAGCAATTACAAAAACATTCCAGTGTCTTATCAACCTAGCAGAACACGCAGTTGCTAGTTGAAGAAAGCTCACTGAAATGAAAAAAGGAATCAGCAAAAGAAAAACTGGCTTCATCCTGGCTCAAACCAGGACAGTAGCAATGACCTATTTTGAAATACCACACTTGGCTCGAGTTGTCCTTGGCCACGAGTATCTCCAGGCTTGAAGAAATGGGGAAAAAAAAACAGTTGTGGTTTTTTTTTATTGCTTCATTACATAAAATAAAAGCCCATTTTCCCAAAATATTGACAAACAAGAAAACTGGTAGTGAAAAAAGAGAGGATTTTGCTTCTTCCAGTTCCAATCAAGACAAATTACTTAAGTAAACAAATTGATTATTTTCTTGGTAATTTAATTACAGCCTAATGTATCTTGTTAACTCACAGATGGTTAGCAGCACAACCGAAGGCATGTTGACATTTTTTGGGAAGTAGCACATCAGACCTGTTGTTGGAGCCCCCATCTCCCCCAAAAGTTGATTTTTTTAAGGATTTCATGATATGCAGTTTGGTTTTCCAGGACTTCAAGACTTGTTAAACTACAGCTGGTGAGGAGAGATTCTCCTTCACTATTTCTTGGAGTGGAAGGGGTGAAAAAGAAGAGAGTACATTTTGAATTTGGGCAGGTTTATGTCAGGGGTTCAGAGTTACCTCACTTAGGGAATGGAAAAAAATGCAGATTCCTCAATGCAAAAATGGAGGGGAATAAAAATCCAAGATAGGAACAGTTGGAGGTTCAAATATTTTGCTGTGCATCATGTCCCTGTTTGCATACACAGGTTTTGCTTTGCTTTCTGAATTTCCTTCACCATCATCTCATGCACCAGGGGGACAAGGGATTTGGGGTCAGTAGGAGCCCAAGGTCTTGTTTACTGATGGGAGGTGTGAAGGCTCAGGAGTCAAACTCCATGGAGGGTCACTCAGCACCCAGAGTAGTGATCAGGAATCTGAGCACTCCATGGTGGAGAAGTTCCCTCTTCCACCCAGGAGGGCTGAAATCCTTAAGTTGCTTTAATAGAATAATACTCACAGAAAGGAGTGCAGGTAAGATGATTTCTAGCCACATAGGAAATATTCTATAATTCACTTCAGTTTAACTTTTTTTAACCTTCTACCTTTAACCTTTTAGCCTTCTGTCCAGATGGAGCTTCAACCTGCTAGGAGATATTCTAAAAAATAATCCCACATAGTGCTGATATCTTCAATTATTTCATACATAGGGTTGTCACTTAACTAGCTCTTTGATGGTGAAGGAGTTTTCTCAGTGTCATGTTAGACTTCTCATATTTACAAATGTCCTGCTGTGAAGAGCCATCCTTTAACCCCTTGGTCCAAAAAGTGTTGTTTCTATGGCAGTTAAGGGAGAAAAATAAATGCATGTTGGCAATCCAAAGGGAAAAATAGGATAGGAATGCAGTGAGTTATGGATGGATATAGCATCCCTAGAGGGCTTGAGGGTGCTGGGGAAACAGTTGGACTTGATGATCTTAAAGGTCTTTTCCAACCAAAATTATTCTATGACTTCTATATTTATAGACATTCTTCTGTCTATATTTCTATTTGTTCACCAGAGAGGGCAGTAATAGGACAAGGGAGAATGAAAACTGAAAGAGGGGAGATTTAGGTTGGACATCAGGAAGAAATTCTTCACCATGAGGGCAGTAAGGTGCTGGAACAGGTTGCCCAGGGAGGTTGTGGCTGCCCCATCCCTTGAAGTGTTGAAGGGCAGGTTGGATGGGGCTTGTGCAGCCTGGTCTGGTGGGAGGTGTCCCTGCCCATGGCAGGGGGGTTGGAACCTGCTGAGCTTTAAGGTCCCTTCCAACCTTCACCATTCCATGATTTTATGATTCTGTGGTTGTAATGTCTGCAGTAGCAGAGCCTCATGGTACTGGTACAGTTCCCAATCCAAGCTGACTCTTTTCTTGGCTCCTTTCCAATCCTGTTAAATCCTACCTGCTGTGTGGAGCTGGTGTTACATGAAGCCTTGGAGCTCCATCCATGTCAATGAGTTTTCCTCTCATCTTAATAACAAGAGTTAAACTTTGCATTTGGATGAGATTTCTGTATATCTTTTTTTTTCTTTGCCTTCTCAGTTTGTGCTCCTTAATGGGCTAAACTAAGTCAAATATTTAGGTTCTTCTTAAATTTATCCTTGATTTCTATGCTAAATAGAAAGCAGCAGTCTATTTAAACATCTAATTCTTGAAACTCCTCAGCCCCTCAAGCATCATCTGGAAATGATGGAGCTTGTAAAACAAAGCTAAGAAGAAAAAGCAATGTTTGTTTTATGTGGGATGAATGATTTCAGTTGGGGTCCTTCTAATTCGGCCATTATGAGGGCTATTAAAAAGCAGTGTTACAAAAAAAAAGACATTTTGGGGGGTAACTTGTATCTTGTTATTACAGTTGATTATATTCAAAGCTGCAGGGATTTCATAAATAGTTGGTTTTTAGTTTAGCAGAGAGCCAACCTAATCTTCCTCCTGTACATGGGCAGATGTTAAAAGGTTCCCCTGATTCATTTACTAGGAAGAAATGGTCTTTTATAAGCAAAGGCTTCAGATTTATCTGAGAAAATTGGGCTTGCTAAAGATTAGGTAAAACCAGGTCTATCAGCTGCAGAATTAGCTGCCTTTTAAATATAAATAAATATAAAATCTATATATTTCTCTGGATTCAGTTACATTCCAGGGTGAAAAATGATAGTACCAAAGACTCAACTCAGCCTTATTTTTAGTACCTGCACTTTAGTTTGCTAAACAACTAAAGCAAAATTAATACTCCAGAAATATGTCATATTATCAGCTGGAGATGAAAATATTTTATCAATTATATTTTTCTACCATGACAAGGAGGTTTTCTGTCCCTTTCATGGCACTAAACAGGTTTTTCATGTGTTAATTTGTTATGTTCACATCGGTTATGGGATCTCAGGAGGGACTTTTTAAAGGGTGTCAGTGTTTGACTCAGGTCCGACAACAATGCTCTCGATCCCCTCCCCTTCCCACCCAGGTAGGGAAGGAGAGAGAGAAAAAGAGAGAGACTTGGCTGGATTGAAAACTCAACTACACAGCTTTAATGAAACACTAATGATATAAGAACATATATACAGATATATTCAGATATGTTCAGGTATGTGCAAGAGCCTCTCGCCTCCCCCCACCCCCAGCAACTCCCACCACACTCCCCTGAGCTGGAACAGTCCCGAGAAATCCCGGAGCTGCTGCTGGAGGAAGCGCAGAGTGATGAGGGTCAGGAGAGCTCCAGCCTAAGGGTCGGTGGTGCTGGATGGACGGAGTCCTCCCCGGACGCCGGCCATGGACGGGAGAGAAGGGAAGAAGGAGCAGGAAGGAAGGTGTCTTCTGTGATCTCTGACCTTCCTCTGAGCTTACGTAGCTCTATGGAATGGAACATCTCTGGCCAGTTTTGCTGTCTGTCTAACTCAGCCTCCCACGGGGGGGTCACAGATCTCCCCGTAGTGTCTGAGCCGGCAGAGTGAAGGTGCGACCGTGAAGCCCCAGCAGTTAGAAAAACATTCCACTGTCTTATCAGCCTTAGCTAGAACAGAGTGTTGCTAGTTAAAAGAAAGCTCACTGAAGGAAAAAAAAAATCAGTAAAAAGGGAAATTGGCTTCATCCTGGCTCAAACCAGGACAAAGGTTGTGTAGTGAGAGGATGTGGAGTGATGGTTTAAAACTGGAAGAAGGGAGGTTTAGGTGAGACATGAGGAAGAAATTCTTTGCTGTGAGGGTGGTGAGACCCTGGCCCAGGTTGCCCAGAGAAGCTGTGGCTGCCCCATCCCTGGCCGTGTTGAAGGGCAGGTTGGATGGGGCTTGGAGCAACCTGGGCTGGTGGGAGGTGTCCCTGCCCATGCAGGGGGTTGGAACTGGATGATCTTTAAGGTCCCTTCCAACCCAAACTAGTCTGGAATTCTATGATCTTGTGCTGAAGATACATTTTTAGACAGGAGGCTGTGCAAAGAAGTTGGATTTTTAGCCTATCCAGCATGTAGAAAAGAAATTCTTGATTTACTATCAATGTCAATGCTATTTGAACAGTAAATAAATGTGATGGTTTGGGGTCCTACAATATGTTCTCTGCTTATACGTCTAATATTACATTAGATTCACTGCAGCTCTGATTTTTTAATTCTCTAAAGAACTGGTTTAATGCAGAACTCTGCCACCAGCCGGTTTTCCTATCAGTGTGTGTCATCCTGAAGAACTGAGAAGTCTTCCCTGTGCTCATCTGATCACTTGAGTAATGATGCAGAAATGAAATTAACCCCTAAATAAACCATAATAGAGTTAGTGTGATACAATCACACTTCATTAAGCTGGTAGGCTGTTAAAATACTACTTGGTAGTCACTGCTGTGAACATCCCAAATGTGTAGTTGTTCAGCTGTAGCATTGAACACCTCACTGGCAGGATGGGAAATTTGTAGCCAAATTAAATCAAGATTCCTAATTGAGATCTGTCCCTATTTGGCAAACATTGGAGGGGAAACAAGCACAATGAGGCAGGTTCTCTTCTCATCATATTGCTTCAAAACTCAGGAGCCACCAGCTTTTCACCCCAAGCACTGCCTGCATCTCTTCCATGCTCTTTTTTTTCCCTAGATTTTCTTCCATTTTTTTCATGTCATTAAGTATCTTGGTAAGATTTTTGGATTGTATCAGCCCTGCATTGTTAGTAGGTTAAAAAAACCTGGATTTGGGTGAAATTTAGATCCTTTGGTTGTCTACTGTGATAAAATGGTGTTATACAATGTTGCTTCATGAAGATAAAATATGGTAAAGCAAAAGAACATTGTAATAGGTTTTGTTTGGTATGTGGATTCTAGAAAGTGAAGTTGCACAGAATCAGAGTGGTCAGGGTTGGAAGGGACCTCTGAAGATCATCTAGTCCAACCCTCTGCTAGAGCAGGATCCCCTAGATCAGATCCCACAGGAACACATCCAGGTGGGTTTGGAATGTCTCCAGGGATGGAAACTCCACAACCTCCCTGGGCAGCCTGTCCCAGGGCTCTGTTACCCTCAGAGTAAAGTATTTTCTCATATTCAGGTTAAACCTCCTGTTTGTGCCCATTGCCCCTTGTTCTGTCACTGGACACTGAGAAGAGTCTGACCCCATCCTCCTGACACCCCCTGGAGATATTTATAAACATTGATGAGATCCCCCCTCAGTCTCCTCCAGGCTGAACAGCCCCAGCTCTCTCAGCCTTTCCTCATGGGACAGATGCCCCAGTCCCCTCATCATCTTCATGACCTGTGCTGGACTCTCCAATAGTTCCTTGTCCTTCCTGAACTGGGGAGCCCAGAACCGGACACAACTCTCCAGGTGAGGTCTCACCAGGGCCAAGTAGAAGGGAAGGAGAACCTCCCTCGATCTGCTGGACACACTCCTCCTAATGCACCCCAAGATACCATTGGCCTTCTTGGCCACCAGGGCATATTGTTGTCCCATGGAGAACTTTGTATCATCACCAAATTTGCTGAAGGTACATTGTGTCCCCTCATCCAGGTTCTAAAGATCATCTGGGGGGGGGGTTGGTTTTATATGATCTTTAAGGCCTCTTCCAACCCAACCCATTCCATGATTCAAATAGGAGAATTGCCTGGTTTTGCACTAAATTACCTGCATTTTGATTGCTCTGAATGGATGGCTCATGAGCAGAAGTGACATTTGCAATATCAGGTTATTCTTGGCTGTGCCTGTTTCCACTCCAGGATTGAGCCAGAGGCCTATAAATACATTTTCTACATCTTGCTCATCTCCTCCTTCAGATGAATTATATTTTAGTTTAAAGAATATTCCTCCTACCTAATCCCCCTATTTTTGTAGTATTAACAAAATAGCTATTTCAGAACAGACTGAAATAACCAAGCTAACCCAAATCTAAAACAAGCTTTTGTGCTGAGTGGTGGCCAAATTCTGCAGGTCTGTCTGAATTCTTCACCAGGTCTTCCCTTGAAATGAATTGGACACTTTCCTGAGAAAAATGCTGCTGAAATTGTCCTTAAACAGGAAGAACAACCTACCCTGAAATTCTGTGATGAAGATGTTGGTGAAGATCAGCCCACTCAAACTTCTTTTTTATTAGTATGAAGTTATTTGCAGTTGGCCTTGGCATTATTGTGTCTTTAAAAATGTGCTTGTGGTTGAAGGAGAAGATCTATTTTGGACAAATATCTTGAAAAAACATCTTCTTCAAAAAGAGATTCTTCTTTCATCGTTGAGGAGTTAAATGAGTGTCCTTAAAAATGATCCACTTGAATGAGTGTCTTCAAAAGAGGAGATGATTAAGCTAAAGGTAGATTCATGGAATTGGTTGGAAATTACCTTTAAGATCATCAAGTCCAAATGTTAACCCAGCATTGCCCAATCTCACCACTAAAGGTCATAGGATCCCAGACTGGTTTGGGTTGGAAGGGACCTTAAAGATCATCCAGTTCCAACCCCTTGCATGGTCAGGGACACCTCCCACCAGCCCAGGTTGCTCCAAGCCCCATCCAACCTGCCCTTCAACACTGCCAGGGGTGGGGCAGCCACAGCTTCCCTGGGCAACCTGGGCCAGGGTCTCCCCACCCTCACAGCAAAGAATTTCCTCCTCATGTCTCACCTCAATCTTCCCTCTTCCAGTTTTAATCCATCCTCCTCATCCCATCCCTCCCTGCCCTTGTCCCAAGTCCCTCCCCAGCTTTCCTGGAGCCCCTTCAGGCACTGGAAGGTGCTCTAAGGTCTCCCTGGAGCCTTCTCTTCTCCAGGCTGAACACCCCAACTCTCCCAGCCTTTCTCCAGAGCAGAGCTGCTCCAGCCCTCTCAGCATCTCCGTGGCCTCCTCTCCAACAGCTCCATGTCCTTCCTGTGCTGAGGGCTCCAGAACTGGACACAACTGCTGTTCCAGCACCTCTTCCCCATGTCTTCCACATGAACCATGCCTCCAATCTAGCATTCCCTCTGCCAGGGAGAAGTTAGAGACCTTGCTGGAGAGCAGGGTACCAGGCTGATGACACTCACCCTTCTCTGTCTATGTGAGGCAGTGGGTGTTTGGAGGTGTTTCTCAGCTTCCTGTGAAATTGGGTGAAATCTAATTTTTCAGGCTGCAAGTCCCACGTCGCCCCACTAGGAGAGAAAAAAAAACAACAGGGCAAAACAAAGAAAGAAAGTCCACAACTAATTAAACACCAGCCAGCTGAAGAGCAGAGGGCACAGCAGAGCCTGCAGATGAGGAAAACTGGTACTTCTGGAGGCACCGTTCCTTGCCACAGAGCACATGGATGTAGGCCTCCAACCTTCAAGGTTCTGCATCACATTTCTATTGATTTCTTAGATGTTTTTGGAGATGCTGAGCTCCTCCTGTTCCTTGCTCTAAACCCACCATTTTGATGTATGATGCAGCACAATGGAGCCCACACCTTGCTAACTAGATTTCTTCTCTGGATCAAGGGGGTATCACAACAGGTAGGTCTGGTCCATGCAATGGAGATGTTCTCTCTGGCCCTCTACAACCTGATGGCTCCAGCAGCCTGGAACAAGTCCCAGGTGGGAGCTCAACCCCTGGAGACTCTTGCAGTGCTCCAGGCACAGAGAGAGATGCATAAAACTGGACAGAAAGCAGATTCCAACATTGTCCCCACATTGAAGCAGGGGATGAAGAGCTCTTTCCAGCAGCTTCAAAGCCAACACATAATCACATCTCCAGTTCATAGAAGAGCAAAATGTTGGACAAGTAGCTCAGAGCTGCCTCAACTCCTACCTGTGAAGCTCTTGGATGATTATAAATCATAGAATCATAGAATGGTTTGGGTTGGAAGGGACCTTAAAGATCATCTAGGTCCAACCCCCCTGCATGGGCAGGAACACCTCCCACCAGCCCAGGTTGCTCCAAGCCCCATCCAACCTGCCCTTCAACACTGCCAGGGATGGGGCAGCCACAGCTTCTCTGGGCAACCTGGGCCAGGGTCTCACCACCCTCACAGCAAAGAATTTCCTCCTCATGTCTCACCTCAATCTCCCCTCTGCCAGTTTAAACCATAACCCTCCTGGTTTCAGCTGGTTGGACTTCAGACCCATCCAGGGGCATCTCCTCAGCACGTAGGATGCTTTAATTAGATTAATTGTACTTAGTGCCACGGGTTAATTGGGGATGGGGAAGAGGAGAAGCAGTGACACGAGCACAAGCTTGGTACTCACCAGACCCTGGGTATGAGTGGTCAAAAGCTAAGAGAGGGCAGAGTCACCTCCCTCTTCAAGTGCTTTAAATCATCTTACCTGAAGGAGTCAAAGGTGTTGGCAGCCCAGATGTCCGTGCCCAGCATGTCCAGGGAGGTCTCCTTGTTGCCATTCTAGGAGGGAAGGAAAGGTGGTTACTTGCCAGAAGGCTCGTGGTGCTATCTGGACCATGGAGGTGGCCCAGCTCCAGGTGTGGACTTTTCCACTTCCCTGTGACCTCAAGCTCACTGTAACACAGAGTCCCCTCACCCACTGTAAAAGTGCACCATGAAGGCAAGGAGTGACACAGTTTCAGCCCTGGGGACACAAAGCTGTGGACAACAAGGAGCAGAAAACGTGTAGGCTCAGCTTGGACTCCAGTCCTGTCCTCCTCTCCCACTGTTCACAACTTCCAAGTCCCACCAAGGTCCAATGGGCAGGCTGACATCCCAGTCATGAAGACACCCAGCTTCAGAGTCACAGACCAGTTGAGGTGGGAAGGAACCTCTGAAGCTCAGCTGGTCCAATCCTCCTGCTCAAGCAGAGCCACCTACAATCAGATGCTCTGGAACACATCCAGATGGCTTTTGAATATCTCCAAGGATAGAGCTACTCTTCACCAACAGCCACCAGAGCTTGCTGTTACTAATCAGGATGGGGAAAGCTGTCCTGCTTCCTCAAGGAGTCATGGTGGCACCACTTCCTCTAACAACAGGCAGGGGACATCAGAACCCTGCACCATTCCACCTCATGCACACCAGCAAATGAGTTCCCAAGGTTATTCTGGCCCCTGTCCCACCAACACTAAAGTGATGGTTCCTTCACCCAAGAAGCAAAGACATGATGGTAAAATCAGGTGGGAACTACAGGAAAACTCCAGCAAACTGCAAAGCACCTTGAATTTCCCTGTGTAGCTGCTTTGGGCAGAACCAGTGACCCAAAGCAAGAGCATCTAAAGCCAAGACCTCACACATGCCCTTCATGGCAACTTTGAAAGTCATCAGCCTACACACATCCACTCCAATGAAAGGGAGCTGCCCTCTCCACCCTTCAAAGGTGAAGAAATAAAACAGGTTGGATTTTGCCAGGACCATTCAAGAAACCAGACCTGACTCAGACTCATATGGGATGAACACAGAAGAATTGTTAGAGGGTCCCAAAACACCATTTCCCCCCCAACATTTCTTACACATAGATTATTTCAATATTTCAGCCCAAATGGTCCCACTCTGGTGGAACAAATGCTGGAGAAGGTGGCTTCCACATATTCCCCATCCTCTAACTTCTGCCATTTCCAAATATTATTAATAATAAAAACTGAGGAACAAAAAAACTCATGAAAATTTGACTTCTTCGTGAAGCCTCAGACCTCAGTCTGAGCACCTTCCAGTGCCTGAAGGGGCTCCAGGAAAGCTGGGGAGGGACTTGGGACAAGGGCAGGGAGGGATGGGATGAGGGGGAACGAATTAAAACTGGCAGAGGGGAGATTGAGGTGAGACATGAGGAGGAAATTCTTTGCTGTGAGGGTGGGGAGACCCTGGCCCAGGTTGCCCAGAGAAGCTGTGGCTGCCCCATCCCTGGCAGTGTTGAAGGGCAGGTTGGATGGGGCTTGGAGCAACCTGGGCTGGTGGGAGGTGTCCCTGTCCATGCAGGGGGGTTGGAACTGGATGATCTTTAAGGTCCCTTCCAACCCAAACCAGTCTGGGATTCTATGATTCTATAATAAGACTTTAAAAAAGCCAATTTTCAAATCCAGGGACATAAAATAAATATTGTGTGTGTTTAAAAGAAAAAGGGACTTGTCTCCTGTTCCCCCAGGTCTGCAATTATAACCATCAGCAGTTTTAACTGGAAGCTCCCCATGACCCAACCTTCAGGTTTTGATGAGCAGATTCTCTGCAAAGGGGTTAGTATTGCCAAAAATTAATTAAGCCAGCAGGAATTATGGTTGAGAGACAGACTGATGAGAACCACACAAATACCCAGAGCAGGTCAAGCTGATCCTACCCCCAGGATGGTTTAAATGCACATCCACAACCTCTGTCCTCCAGCTCCTGTGAGCACACTTCATTGTGCACATCATGCCTGGTTGAACACGAGCCAGCAGTGTGCCCAGGTGGCCCAGGAAGCCAATGGCATCCTGGCTTGTATCAGGAATGGTGTGGCCAGGAGGAGCAGGGATGTGATTCTCCCCCTGTGCCCAGCCCTGGTGAGGCCTCACCTCCAGTCCTGTGTCCAGTTCTGGGCCCCTCACTGCAAGAAGGATCTGGAGGTGCTGAAGCAGGTCCAGAGGAGAACAACAAGGCTGGAGAAAGGACTAGAGGGAAAGTCTTATAGGGAGAGGCTGAGGGAGCTGGGGTTGTTTAGCCTGGAGAACAGGAGACTCAGGGGGGGACCTTCTCCCTCTACAGCTCCCTGAAGGGAGGTTGGAGTCAGGTGGGGACTGGGCTCTTTTTCCAGGCATCTAATAACAAGACAAGAGGGCCTGGCCTGAAGCTGCTCCAGGGGAGGGTTAGGTTGGATATCAGGAAGCACTTCCCATGGAAAGGGTGATCAGACATTGGCTGTGGCAGTTCTGGGTCAGTGGTTGGACTTGATGATCCTCGAGGTCTTTTCTAGCCAAAACTAGAGAAAACCAGACAAAATGGTGAGACATGACTGAAAGCTGCCCTTCCAGCTGACGTGGTTATTCGGATCCAACAACAGTGAGGATCAGGATGGCAGGTTTATTTAGCAAAGTGTCTGGCAACAAACTTTGCTCTGGTGTGATAGTTCTGCTTTCATTTTTGAGCAGTGATTAGAGATGCTGGGCTTAGTTTTGGAGATGATATCCAATGTGAGCCTTGCAATTTTTCACTTAATACCTACTTTCCCACAATTCAACCATCCAACCAAAAGTTATCTGGGTTTGACATAAACCAGCCAGAGAGTATATGGCAATAAAATAGATGAAGAGAAGATTTATGTCACCAAAGGCTTGGATTTGAAGTTCATTTGTGCATTGAATGTAAGAGCAGCTTTCTTGGGTGCTTCCTTCTTGCCCTTCCTCTCTTCCACTCCTTTGGCAGAGCCAGTTTGTTTTGTTGAAGGTCTTGATTTTCTGCTGAAAATGCAGGAAATTCAGACAGCTGTCTTGGAAGCTCCCCAAAGTGAATACAAACAAGATACATATGCTTCTCTTAAAGGATCTAAAAAGAAAGTCAATTATTTGAAAGTAGAAATTCCCCTGGAAAGAGGAAAGGGAAGTTTGCATCATTATAACTGGATGCTGTAAAATCATCTTCTCAAGGTGGAATTCCCTGGAGAACAGACTTGTCTCCACTAGCCAGAGTCCATCACCTTGGAGTTTCTAATGGCTGAGTTACAGGCAGGCATGGAATTGGTAACTATTCAGTGTTGAAAACCAGAATGATTTGAAATATTCCTTAGCGTGTATAAATGCGCTGAAAATAATATGATGGGTGTCACCGTTTGACTCAGGTCCGACAACAATGCTCTCGATCCCCTCCCCCCCCACACCCAGTCAGGGAAGGAGAGAGAGAAAAGGAGAGAGACTTGGCTGGATTGAAAACTCAACTACACAGCTTTAATTAAAACACTAATGAATCGCACAAGAAAATATATACAATTATATACAGATATATTCAGATATGGGCAAAAGCCTCTCGCCTCCCCCCACCCCCAGCAACTCCCACAGCACTCCCCTGAACTGGCAAGAGTCCCGAGAAATCCCGGAGCTGCTGCTGGAGAAAGCAGAGAGTTATGAGGGTCAGGAGAGCTCCAGCCTAAGGGTCGACGGTGATGGATGAGCAGAGTCCTCCCCGGACGCCGGCCATGGACGGAAGAGCACGGCGAGAAGAAGAAGGAAGCTGTCCTCTAAGATCTCTGTCCTTCCTCTGAGCCTACGTAGATATATGGAATGGAATATCTTTGGCTAGTTTTGCTGTCTGTCTAACTCAGCCTCCCACGGGGGGGTCAGAGATCTCCCCATAGTGTCTGAGCCGGCGGAGTGAAGGTGTAACCTTGAAACCTCAGTAGTTAGAAAAACATTCCACTGTCTTATCAGCCTAGCAGAACACACAGTTGCTAGTTACAAGAAAGCTTACTGAAGGAAAAAAAATCAGTGAAAAGAAAAATTGGCTTAATCCTGGCTCAAACCAGCACTGTTTGACTTTTTGAGAGGTGTTAAGTGTGTCCTTTTGTTTTCCCATTGTTGACAAAATTGCCTTTAAAGTCAGATCTGCTCATGAAGGAAGTAGTTGTTGGCAGTTAGAAATTGTTATGTTTGCAGATTAAACTGGGGGGGTGGATCTCACTGAAAATGTTACAGGTGAAGAATTGCAATGAGGCATCATGGATAAGGGCTCAGAATGAAGAAGAGCAACCTCCACCCTCACAGTTCCTCTGTTCCCTGATCCATGTGGTTGCCTTCAGCCTCAGGTCAGAGGGTGGGTGGTCCCTATATACAGAAAAAGTGCTTAGCAACATGATTTAAGCACTGAGCAGGTAAATTAGGTTATGGTAGAGGAATTTAAGTTATGGTTGGACTTGATGATCGTCCTGGTTTGAGCCAGGGTGAAGCCAGTTTTTCTTTTGCTGATTCTTTTTTTCATTTCAGTGAGCTTTCTTCAACTAGCAACTGTGTGTTCTGCTTGGTTGATAAGACACTGGAATGTTTTTGTAATTGCTGGGCCCTCAAGGTCGTGCCTTTGCTCTGCCGGCCCAGACACTTTCTTTTGTTCGTGGCCGGCGTCTGGGAAAACACCACCTGCCCATCATCGTCGACCTCAAGCCCTCCTGACCCTCGTAACTCTCTGCCTTTCTCCAGGAGCAGCTTCGGGATTCCTCGGGATTGTCTCGTCTGAGGGGAGTGCTGGGGGAGTTGCTGGGGGTGGGGGGAGGCGAGAGGCTTCTACCACACCTTTGTATAATCACATATATATATATATCCTCTCATATCACATATTAGTATTCTAAATAAAGCTGCACGGTTCAGTTTTCAATCCAGCCAAGTCTCTCTCTTTTTCTCTCTCTCTTTCCCTACCTGGGTGGGAGGGGGAGGGGATTGAGAGCATTGTTGTCAAACTGAGTCAAACGGTGACAATGATCAAGGTCCCTTCCAACCAGGATGATTCTATGGATTTTACGTGAATGCAGGAACACAAACATGATGACAAGTGCCATACCCTCTGCTTGATGCACCTTTCTCTGACTCTTCCTCCAGCCTACCTGGCTGGGAAAGGAGGCTTGGACTGGCCAAAGGAGCAAATGACCTTGTAGGGTCACTCAGAGCCAGCTGGGGAAGTGGAAAGTCAGAGATTATTTTGCTGCTTTGAACTGAGGGTGAGGTGAGGGTGGTGAGACCCTGGCCCAGCTGTGGCTGCCCCATCCCTGGAAGTGTTGAAGGGCAGGTTGGATGGGGCTTGTGCAGCCTGGTCTGGTGGGAGGTGTCCCTGCCCATGTAGGGGGTTGGAACTGGATCATCTTTAAGGTCCCTTCCAACCCAAACCATTCCATGATTCAGTGATTTGCCTTTTTTTCCCTATCCCAAGGGAGGACAGGCAGCTCTCCAGGCTGAACATCCCTATCAGGCATGTCCTGACATGCAGCCCAAGGAGAGGAATCCAGAATGCTGGCAGGGCTGGAGTTTCAAAATCCTCAGGAGTGTTTTGTCAAAGGCACTGACAAGCTGGAAAGCTCCACAGGTTTATCTTGAGCATTAAGGCTTAGCACACTACAAGAGGAGGTTTCTTTTTTTCATTTTGCATTTATGACAAGTATTATTCAATGCCAAAAAAAAAAATACAAATGGAAAAAAGCCAAGGTCAAGGTCTGGAGAATGGTGGCAGATGTTGGAAGCTGTGATGGGTTTTGATCCCAGTCAGTTTTTCTTCTCCTGTCTTTGCTCTTCTTTTTTACCAGCAGCTTTTAATTTTCCTGATATTTTTTTTCCTCTCTCCATCCCTTCTTCCCAAGCAGGGACTTCACAGAAAATGTATTTAAATCTGTCCTGAAGTGCTTTTACTTGGTGGAAGAAGGGTCAAAAAATTGATTTCAACCCTTAATGAATGTGGCTGATTACAATCTGTTAGTGCTTTCTGGCTCAAGAAGATGGTTCTTGTTGAGAGAATCAAGCTATGTGGCTGATTGCTTGGAATTTTGGGGGAAATGTTGGTTCTTACGGGAGAAAACACCTCTCTTCCCAGATCCAGACATGCTTGAGATGTCAACCAGCTAATAGCTCCATTAGTAATCATTACCTGTGTGCTTTCCTTATTACCTCATATATTTTAGGACAGAGAAGGGCACACATGTTTGATTTCTCTCTTAAAGGCACAAGACCTGAATGTGATTGAGGAAGTCATCCGCATGATGTTGGAGATCATCAACTCCTGCTTGGCCAACTCTCTTCACCACAACCCCAACCTGGTCTACGCGCTGCTCTACAAGCGGGATCTGTTTGAGCAGTTTCAGACTCATCCTTCCTTCCAGGACATCATGCAAAATATAGATCTGGTGAGTGAGACATTCTTCGAAGGACTCTTAGGAGTTGTGATTGGAACTCTTTATCCTTTGGAGAGGTGGAAAATAGTCATCATCTCTATCAGTTGAGTTTCTACAGGCTTACAATTCTGAGTTTAGGTGTTAAAGGGTGATTTCCTGAGCCTCCACTGTGACTTCTGGGCAGCATCTTCAGCTTGGCAGAGCCAGGGGGATTTTGGGATGCATCTGGTGAGGAATTCTCAACATTGTTACCCAGTTTTTACTCCACTAAGGAAGGACTTTGTTGGTTTCTCTGAACTGCCCCGTGTTAGAAACCTGTTCTGTAGGGGACAAAAAGATTTTCATCATCAACCAATTTGTTTATCAAAGCACAAATACAGGCTGAGTGGAGAATGGATCAAAAACATACAGGAGGAGAAGGACTTGGGGGTGATGGTGTCCAAGAAGCTCCCCATGAGCCAGCACCGTGCCCTGGAGCCCAGAAACCCCCCATGTCCTGGGCTGCATCCCCAGCAGCGTGGCCAGCAGGGCCAGGGAGGGGATTGTCCCCTCTGCTCTGCTCTGCTGAGACCCCCCTGCAGGGCTGGGGCCAGGGCTGGGGTCCCCAACACAGGAAGGACATAAAGCTGCTGGAGAGAGTCCAGAGGAGGCCACAGAGATGATGGGAGGGCTGGAGCAGCTCTGCTCTGGAGCCAGGCTGGGAGAGTTGGGGTGTTCAGCCTGGAGAAGAGAAGGCTCCAGGGAGACCTTAGAGCACCTTCCAGTGCCTGAAGGGGCTCCAGGAAAGCTGGGGAGGGACTTGGGACAAGGGCAGGGAGGGATGGGATGAGGGGGAAGGGATTAAAACTGGAAGAGGGGAGATTGAGGTGAGACATGAGGAGGAAATTCTTTGCTGTGAGGGTGGTGAGACCCTGGCCCAGGTTGCCCAGAGAAGCTGTGGCTGCCCCATCCCTGGCAGTGTTGAAGGGCAGGTTGGATGGGGCTTGGAGCAACCTGGGCTGGTGGGAGGTGTCCCTGCCTGTGCAGGGGGGTTGGAACTGGATGATCTTTAGGGTGGATTCCAACCCAAACCATTCCATGATTCTGTTTGACTCTTGCTCCCTCCACCAGCCTAATGATAAATATGGGGGATTTTAAAGAAAAAAAACCTAAGAGCAAAGATTCAGCTGCCTTGTTCCGAGGGCTGTGTCTTAATGTGTTTTGCTTTCACCTGCAGAATCTCTGCACAACAATCCCTTTGGGTAAGGAGACATTTTACAAGAAAACAGATGGAAATAGAGGTGGATCAGCCACTGTTAAGAGATGTTGCTCTCCATGGAGTTTGACTTTGGAAAACAGTTGTTAATTTAATTACTGTTGCATCTGATAGAGGCTTTAATGTTCACAGTGAGAACCTGAGTCATGATTCCTGCTAGAAAATAACAGGATTCAGAGCTCCAAACTGTCCCAGCTTTTGGCAGCTACAGATCACAGAGCCAGCATGACACTACCTGGCTGGTTGGGCTAAGTTTTCTTCAGGTTGTGTCAAGAGAGGTTGTGGTGCAGTGAAGCGAAGTCATCTTCATTCCTGCCTGAGATAGGGACCTTCTCTGGTTGCTTGTCCAGATCCAGGAAAACTACTGGTGGCCACATCCTTCTGGGTGTCAGCCCTGTGCCTCCCCCAGAGATAGCAGCATGTCCTTCCTTTTGGAACAGTTCAGCATAGGTTTTCCTCAACAATTTAAACCATTCCTCCCCAAAAGTATTTAATATTAGGTTGCAGCATAATGCCAGTTGCCTTCAGAAACTATTTAAAGCCTTCCACGTTGAATTTTAAATAGCTCCTTTGTTAGAGAAGCGAGGATGTCAAAAAAAAAAAAGGTTCATTTCTTCTTCTAAATGTACCTGTCACCAGCTGGCAAGTGGTGAGAGCTGTCAGAGCTGAATAAAAGATGAGATTCAGCTGACTCCTCAGTCACATCCTCCAGTTCATACATGGTATCAGCAGCTCTACCATCCCAAACTGAACCTTTGTCCTCTGTGCCACAAAATGTTTCAATTTCTCTTCCTATGCCTTGAAAAAGGGGCAAATTGTATTAATGTTCACGTGGTGGGAAAACATCTGGGACCATGTGGGAAATATCTGAGAAGACCCCAAATGAGTTTCTGGCTCCCAAGCTTTGCTCAGGCTTTTCTGTCTGATGATGGAGGTGGGAGCTCCATCCAAATGGCCACGGGATGTTGTGAATGTCTGAAATGTAGATGTGTTCAAACAAGAGTCAGGATATTGTGGGGAAAGACATCTTTAATGATCTGACCCAATCAATTCCTAAACTGGATGTTGCTGAAAGCTGGGAGGATAAATTCACAGGGAAGATCTCTTGACCTGCTCTTACATTCTTATTTCCTAGAATCATAGACTGGCTTGGGTTGGAAGGGACCTTAAAGACCATCCAGTTCCAAGCCCCCTGCATGGGCAGGGACACCTCCCACCAGCCCAGGTTGCTCCAAGCCCCATCCAACCTGCCCTTCAACACTGCCAGGGATGGGGCAGCCACAGCTTCTCTGGGCAACCTGGGCCAGGGTCTCACCACCCTCACAGCAAAGAATTTCCTCGTAATGTCCAACCTAAATCCCCCCTCTTCCAGTTTTAATCCATTTCCCCTTGTCCTCTCACTCTCTGCCCTTGTCCAAAGGCCCTGAGGGGACTTTGAACTGAGAGGCCCAGACCTGACCCCAGGATTCCAGGTGCCCCCTCCCCAGGGCCCAGCACAGGGGGACCATCCCTGCCCTGCTCCTGCTGGCCACCCCAGTGCTGACACAAGCCAGGATGCTGGTGGCCTTCTGGGCCACCTGGGCACACACTGGCTCATCTCCAGCCAGTGCCATGGAGGAGATTCTAGGGAAAACAAGAGCAGATAAGAAACTGGACCTCTGAGAACATGTAGAACAGGTGCTGATTAACCAAAGGAAAACTCAAGGTGATGTGATATTTTTCAAATAAACCCTTTGCTGTGGAGGGAAAAGGAAAAAGCTTTTTCACATACTTGTGGATTCTCAGGCCATAAGGAAAGACTTTCTAATGTTTAACAATAACAAAGCACTGTGGTAGGTTTCCAGGGACTTCAGCATTGGAGACCTCTGGATAGCAGACATTTGGCAGGATCACACTGAGGAGGACAGAAAAGAAAATGTCTCTAGGCACCCCTGAATATGAGGGTGGCTCTGCAGCTCCACCAGAGTGGGAGTTGCCCAGGATATCTGTGGTATAGACTTGGTCACAGCACCTCTGGGCTTTACCTCAGGATTTGGACCAATTGACTCTGGAGATAACACGTCATGTCTGTGTAATTCATCAGGGAGGCAAAAAATGGGTGAATATTTAAGGGATCTCAGTGTATAGACCCTTTTTTCTTGATAACTCCTTATCTGCCTTTGGGTTTTTAGGAAAAAAGCTAAAAATCCCCATTTACCAGCTGATTGGGAACATATGGGAGCAGTTAATGCTGTACCAAAGGACCTGAAATCAAAATACCTTCTGTTTCCCATTAATTTACTTTTCATTTCAAAAAGTCATCTTAATAGGATATTGTGCATCTTAATGGGAGAGTCTTCCTCTGGATGGTGAACAAAGAGGAATTCTATGGTGCCTGGCCTGGCCTCCTGCAGGAATGTTTCAGCTGGGAACTATCTACATGCCTTTGTTTCAGAGGTGGTCTCTAATTTGGTCAGCAACCTCAGACGTGTCAGGGATTTGGTGGAGGCTCTTCATTAGCAGCTCCTAAAGATGAGTTTGGTTCATGGCTGCTGAGAGAGCTCCTTGGCTTTCATTACTTCTGTGTTTCCTATGACCTAGTGATACATTATCTTGTGGTTGAACAGCCTTAACTAGGAGCTGCTAGATTTTGGTTTCCAAAATGATCTGATAGCCACCAGCAGGTCAGCAATGGTTTAGTGATGCAAAGGATCCTATTGATGCGATTTCCTGCTAGGAATTCTGTTCTCCAAAGACATTTCCCTGCTAGGTTTTAAAAGTTGACTTGGCTCTGGCACAGCAGTTCCTCTTGCAAGAGCTGCAGGAATTGCACTGGGCAGAAGAATTAATATTTCCTGCTTTTCCTTAAAATACTCCTAGAAAAACCTTGATCCTGCAGATAACTGGAGCCAGACTAAATGCTCTGATTTATTTCCTTTGGTCTTTTTTTTTTCTTCTCCCCCCTCCTGCCCACTTGCTTTCCTAGGAGCGTGGAGGTGTGAAGAGCAGAATATCATGAAAAGGTCTTTGAACATGCTCCTGGTCTCAAGGTGAATCTAAATAACTTCAATGCTTCAAATTTAATAGAATCCCACACTGGTTTGGGTTGGAAGGGACCTTCAAGATCATCTAGTTCCAACCCCCCTGCATGGGCAGGGACACCTCCCACCAGCCCAGGTTGCTCCAAGCCCCATCCAACCTGCCCTTCAGCACTTCCAAGGATGATGATGCCTCCACAGCTTCTCTGGGCAACCTGGGCCAGGGTCTCCCCACCCTCACAGCAAAGAATTTCTTCCTAATACCCAATTTAAATCCCCCCTCTTCCAGTTTTAATCCATTCCCCCTTATCCTCTCACTCCCTGCCCTTGTCCCAAGTCCCTCCCCAGCTTTCCTGGAGCCCCTTCAGGCACTAGAAGGTGCTCTAAGGTCTCCCTGGAGCCTTCTCTTCTCCAGGCTGAACACCCCAACTCTCCCAGCCTGTCTCCAGAGCAGAGCTGCTCCAGCCCTCTCATCATCTCCGTGGCCTCCTCTGGACTTTCTCCAACATCTCCATGTCTTTTCTGTGTTGAGGGCTCCACCCCACCCCCCTTTTCCCCTCATTGGGTACCCAAGTATCTCACTGGGGTACTGTTCTATCAGGGTTTCTATCAAGAACTACTCCAGTTCTCCTCTGTCTGAAGTAGGAAGGCTTAGAGAGAAGTATTATTATTCAAGTAGATATTTTTCATCTCAGTCTTCAACAAGGTACCAAAAATAGCCATTGCAAGCTCTGTGAAACGCTGACAGAGCCTGAACATTTTGGAAGTCTCTCACACTTTTGTTCTTGGTGAAATACAGCTCAGCCAAGATTATTACCTTCACCACAAGACACATAAAAGTATTTTTACAACATGGTAAGGTGGGAGGCTTTGACTTTCCAAAATGGGAAACACCAGAATTCAAGTAGCATCTTTGAGCCTCATTCATAGGGTTTTTTGATGCATTATGCATTATGTTTTATCCTTTGGATGAAAAGCTGAATATTCCATTTTGGTTTTGTTGTGGTTGAGCAGAACTTGAGCTACCAAAGCAAGCACTGGTGGGTTGGATTCTCTGCGTGAGCCTGCCCTCAGTGGGGATGGGTTTCACCAGCCCTTCCTGACAACAGAAGAGTGTTGAAATGCAGGAAGATGTTTTGTTGTGTTTGGTGGTTTTGGGTTTTCAAAGTTTGTGGGCAACTTTCTTGTTCCTCTCTGAGCTGTGGATCCTCCACCAGCAATTTGTCCCAGACTCTGTGCCAAAACCAGGGCCGAGCTCCTCACACTTGTTGCACAAGCAGTTTCTTGCCACTTTCTTCTGGAATTTTTCCTTCCTCCCTCCAGCTCCTGTGCTCATGAACTCAGAACATCTTCCTACTCCTGTTGGGGTTTTTTTCAAGGATCAGAGATCACAAGTCCACAGTGGGTCCTTATGTGTAAGAATGTAAAACCTACCTGCAACATCTGCCACAGGCAGTGAAGTTCTCCCCTGTTTTCAAGTACAAAGACAATCATAAGGACAGGACAGAAGGTGAAACCTGATTTTTTATCTCTGGCCTGATTTCCACACTTATGTTGTTTCACACAAATTAGGACCAAATGAAAAAAACAAACCCCAACAACCCCAAAAAGCAACTTCCAGCAAGTGTCACCTGGCTCTGTTTCTGGAGAAAACTGCTCTGCCATCCAGCCAATCTACCTGCTCAAGACAAGGACTAGGGTTTTTGGGAGGAATCACCAGATTTGGTGTCTCAAAGTACAATTTGAATCTCAAAGTACTGGAGCCATCAGCTGTCTTTGTTTCCTGAACAGCAGCTGAGCTGGGAGGCATCATTAGGGTAATGGTTTTTGGCTCCAGCTTGTGTTTCACTGAAGAACAAAATGAGCTCTGCAGAGATCTTGTAGGATGAAACACTTTCCCCCCCCCCTTCTACTTGGAAGAATTAGAAAAGAGTACTCGATGTGTTGGAGGTTGTGATTCAGATTCAAGTGGACATTAGGACTTTTCAGAGGAGAGAGTGTGTGTGTGTCCTGGGCTGCATCAAAAGAAGCGTGGCCATCAGGTCAAGGGAGGTGATCCTCCCCCTTCTATAGTCAGCGCTCTTGAGACCCCACCTGGAGAACTGTGTCCACTTCTGGAGCCCACAATATAAGAAGGACATGGAGTTTCTGGAGAGAGTCCAGAGGAGGTCACGGAGATGATGAGAGGGCTGGAGCAGCTCTGCTCTGGAGACAGGCTGGGAGAGTTGGGGTGTTCAGCCTGGAGAAGAGAAGGCTCCAGGGAGACCTTAGAGCACCTTCTAGTGCCTGAAGGGACTCCAGGAAAGCTGGGGAGGGACTTGGGACAAGGGCTTGTAGCAAGAGGACAAGGGGTGATGGAGGAGGGGAGATTTAGTTGAGACATGAGGAGGAAATTCTTTGCTGTGAGGGTGGGGAGACCCTGGCCCAGGTTGCCCAGAGAAGCTGTGGCTGCCCCATCCCTGGCAGTGTTGAAGGGCAGGTGGGATGGGGCTTGGAGCAACCTGGTCTGGTGGGAGGTGTCCCTGCCCATGCAGGGGGCTTGGAACTGGATGATCTTAGAGGTCACTTCCAACCCAAACCATTCTATGGTTCTAAGAGAGTGTGCCTGAAGCCTGTGAGATATAGGAGAACTTGTGTGTGGCTCCAGCCAAGGGGTTGCTAAGTGCTTAAGTGTGCATGGGCTCTACCAAGTGACTGATCATCTTGTGACCAGACTCAGACAATAGACTCTGAAGTTGGTGTTGAAACTTTGTCCCATAGCCTGCTTGAGTTGTTTGGGGTTTCAGATCCCCTGCGTGACCAATGAGTTCCTCTGGGATGAGGGATGGGGTTTGCAAAGTGTGCTTTTTTGGGATGAAAGGAGCTAGAGAAGTAGAGGTTTTCTCATGTCCCACATGGAGAACTGCTGGTGGGATGTCTGCTGCTGGTGTGACCTCCTGAGCTTGGAGAGGGATAAAAGTTAAAGGCTGACCTAAGCATGTTCTAGCTAACAAGGACCATCTGGGGCACAGAAAAAGGGGGTGGGGAAGGAAATATGGTGAAAAGCAGCTTGGAGGAGATGCATGGAAGATGAGGAGAGCAGTGAGAGGGATCATACAGGTCCTTGGACCTGGATTCTGTGGCGGGGAGAAGATGCCTGGGGCACTTTGGATGGTTAATTTGGGGAGAAGAGGAGCTTTGTGGGCTTTTTTTCCCCCCTCATCTTGATTGCTGTGGCTTTGAATGCTACAACCCCCCCCAGGAAGTCATGTAGAGTCTTGTAAAGGTGTGGAGATATTTAATAGTTGTCTTCAAGCCTTTTGTCCAGGAGGCATCAAACTTATCAGGAATTTACTTCAATGCTTGACAACAAAAGTGAATTGCTAGCCCAAAAAGGAGACTGGAAGGCCTCAAAAATAGAAAATAGAAGCAAATTATAGCAATATAAGCACAGATCAGTGCTCAGTGCTTGAAAATATAAATGTATTAATTCAACTGTGTGTGTTAAATTGTAAAAATCATCTCTCTGTTAAAAATGACTGTAGGAGGCTACTGGTCATTGAGCTCATTTGGCATTAACGAAGGCCCCGTGGCTGCGATGCAAGCAATGACATGTTTATCCTTCAACAGGTTGATCCAGGGCAAGGAGATGACAGCTTGGGGTGTAAATTGGTGCAAAGATCTCTTTCTTGATGTGTTCTGATTTTTCCTTCCAGGTGATCAGCTTCTTCAGCTCCCGACTGGAACAAGCTGGAGCTGAGCTGTCAGTGGAGAGAGTCCTGGAAATCATCAAGCAAGGAGCTGTTGCTTTGCCCAAAGACAGATTAAGAGTAAGTGCTCAAGCCCTCGTTGATTCAAATGCCCTGGTCCAGGCAATTCCAGAAATACCCTTGAGATCCGTAACATCCCAACATCATTTTTCCTCTCAGTTGCAGCAGAGAAGGGATTAGGTTGTGGATTCTCATAGGTGTGTGTTTGAATTTCAGTTCCCACTTTGTGCTGGACATTTGGGTGAGTTTTCTTGATGAGTTTTTCAGTTCAAGTGCTTGGAGGGATTAAAATTTGCTGAGGAGGTGGTTTTCTTCATCCTATCTCAAAGGTGCAGTCTCACCTCTCACTCCTCCATCCATTATTTATTTAAGCTGTAACCAAACTCTGATCATTCTGTTGGATTTTTTTGTTAACTTCTTTTTCTAGTCCCTCCATCTGGGTCTAGAGAAAAGGCTACAAAGATCAATCTCTGGGACTTTAGTTAAGAATTAACCAACTTGCTGAAAATCAGTTCAACCCCTGTTAAGTCTGGTCAATACATGTGTATAATCCTGAGCAGACCCCTCTGTTCTCTCTTGAGAATCTCTCCAACCATGGGAGAGATTTACCAACTTGACAGGTTTTGTGAGGCTAAAATCCATAAATGGCTGAGGGGTGTTTAGATATTGCAGGGATGAAATCTGTGCAAATAGGGAAGGAAATAATCTGTGTTTGGTGAACACATGATGAATGTTGCTTCTCCATGTGAGGACTGGTGTTCCCCAAGGGTCCTGTGTGACATCTTTGTCAGCGACATGGAGGGTGGGGTGGAATGCAACCTCAGGAGGTTTGCTGGTGACACCAAGCTGTGTGGTGTGGTCAAGACACTGGAGGGATGGGAGGCCATCCAGAGGGACCTGGAGAGGGTGGAGAGGTGGGCTTGTGCAAACCCCATGAAGTTCAACAAGGCCAAGTGCAAGGTCTTGCACCTGGGTGAGAGCAATCCCAAGCACAGTTACAGGTTGGGTGGAGAATGGGCTGGGAGCAGCCCTGAGGAGCAGGCCTTGGGGGTGCTGGGTGATGAGAAGCTCCCCATGAGCCGGCACCGTGCGCTGGAGCCCAGAAACCCCCCGTGTCCTGGGCTGCATCCCCAGCAGCGTGGCCAGCAGGGCCAGGGAGGGGATTGTCCCCTCTGCTCTGCTCTGCTGAGACCCCCCTGCAGGGCTGGGGCCAGGACTGGGGTCCCCAGCACAGGAAGGACATGGGGCTGCTGGAGAGAGTCCAGAGGAGGCCACAGAGATGCTGAGAGGGCTGGAGCAGCTCTGCTCTGGAGCCAGGCTGAGAGAGTTGGGGGTGGTTCACTCAGACCCACTTCTCAAGCTTGTCCAAGTCCCTCAGGATGACACCCTGTCCCTCAGGCAGGTCAGCTGCACCTCAGCTTGGTGTCATAGCAATGATGAGCAGCACACGATTCCTACCTATAGAAATGACCTTGTGAATCTTTGTGCCCTCTGTCCTTGTCCCTCTTTCCTTGGAGTCTCGCAGTTCCTCAGGTTTTCCCACTTCACTCTCTGAGGTTTTCAGGGCAAGCTGTTCAAAAGCTCAACAAAATGATATTAAGATCAGACTAAAGATACAGTTACACAGCAACTCTGGCAGCTCTGAGGAGTTTCATCTGCTAAATAAAGAAGAAGGCTTTAATCCACGTGTCTTAATGACACACTCTAGGCATGTCTGGGTGGGTGGGAACAGCCCTGCCCACACTTGCTTTGCCTGCACAATAGGTTCTGTGGCTTTTGGCATCACTAAGCTCACATCCATGAGCTGGAAGCTCTCTAGCTGTGTAGACCAACTGTGGGAAACTGTTCTTTTCTTCCCCACATCAGTCTAAACAAAATGCCTTTTAAGCCAGAGAAGGCCTCTCCTGATTATCCCCAGCTAAGGGACTAAAACAGACTTGCTTCTCAAGGACAACTGAACCCAAAACAACAGCTGTGGCCCGGGACAGAAAGGATGGGCGACAAGCCATCCTGTGCCCCTGGTAGCCACTGCCCTAACGTGGGGCTCATGGACGCTCATTGGCTCTGGACAGTGACACTGACTGGACAGGTGGGTCACGGGGGTATCAAAGGCGGCGAGCGCCGCGTGTGACCCTCGGGCTCATTCACAAACCCCTCCACATCAGGAGGGGCAGTCACAAAAGCACCTGACAGCCGGGAGCCCCCCGGTACCGGCTTGTGACATCAACTCATGTTGCCTGCTGAAAGGACAGTTTTCCAAGACAATCTGGCTTGGGGACAGTCAGTCCAGAGAAGTGGCTTCTGGAGAGGAGTTGGCTTGTGCCTGGCCAGCTTGGACAACGTGTGGAGGAACTAGATAGTCTTTAAGGTCCCTTCCAATCCAAAGCATTCTGTGATTCCATGAGACGTGGATCTGTTGCATCTGGATTTACATGATCTGCCCATCATTACAGTGGGCCAAGCTGTGGAGTTTCATCCTGAGAATGTATAGATTGGCTTTGCAGTTAATTGCTAATTAATTTTCAAGCCATCCTTGCCTTTGGCCTTAACATCCTAAAGTGCTTTAGAATAGAAGAGGCCCTGCAGAGACATTACTCCAACCTCCTAGAAATTGCCACTTTCAGCTGGAGCACCTTGAGGAAACACAAAAAGGTTCTGATGTGGAAAAAGGAAGATTGCAGCAGCCCTTGTCCTCACTGGCTTCCCTGCAGCTCAGTGGTGGGGTGAAAAGTACCTCATGTATGCAGAGATAAATCCAGGGACTGTTTCTGAGTTGCTTATCTCAGCCTCTGTCGAGGAAGGGAACATTCAAGAGGTGTTGCACCTTCTGAGATCTGGAGCCTGGTTGCTCAGTTCAAACACAAATAACATCCTCTAAAAATAACAGCACTTAGAGCCACTATCCTGATCTGCATAATGGGGCTTATCAGGTTGGTAGTACACCCTGGTTCTCCTGCTCCCTTTCCCTGCGGGGAAGCACCATGGGATGCAGAGTGAGCATGTTCCTTAGCAGTAGGTCTTATGTGTGAGGAAAGTCATCCTGCATTTTCTTAGCAAGTAATTGGTGGGAAATGGGAGATCAAACTCATCTTCTCCTTCCAGTCCTGGAGACAAACAATATAATTAACATTGTTTGAAGCCTCTGCTTTTCACCATGGACTGTGAAAGGCAGGGAAGGTCCAAGCTTAATAATTAGCCTTTTAGAAGACTTCTGCATAAACAGAAAGATACAGGGGCAGGTGCTGAAATGGAGAGCTGGTTATTTCTCCTTCAGTCCGTGGGAGGAGATAAATGAAGTTAATATTCCTGGGATGGAGGCAGAAGCCACGACGTGGAGATAGAGCTGTCTCCTTTGCAGACCAGCAGCCACAATCCAGGCTCCCTCTTTTATTGCAGAAGCTTATTAAAGGCAATTTAGAGATCAGTGATAGGTGAAAATTGGCCTCGTTCTTTCTTGATTTGTTGTTGGTTTTTTTTAATATTATTTTTTTTCCCAGGTTCTCAGGCTGCCTTCTTTCCCCTTGGTGAACTATCTGTACTTTGAAGATGAGGAGCTTGAGAGAAGTGGGATTGTGTCTGGAGTCTGGGGGGTTACCTCAGGATTTCAAGGGCAGTTACCTCAGGATTTCAAGGGGAGTTAAGCCAGCAGATAACTGCTCCTTTCCAAAGAATGGGAAAATTTGTTACAAATGCCAGCTAGTGACTGGAAGCTGACATTTGAGTTCATAGAATGACCACACTTGGGAGGCCACGTTTCATTCTTTAGAAGAGTTCCCACCAGCTGAGCCACTCAAGGCAGAGGTTTCATTTCCAGGAACGTATTCTGGGCTGCCTTTGTTCCTCTCCTTTGCTCAATGTGTCAGTGAGTTTTTTTAGTCATCAGTGTGCATTCTGTCCTGTGTTCTCCCTGTTTTGTGCAGCCATCAATTCCCACCTCTTTAATATGGTACAAAATATAATATTTATTAATATTAATGCCTAGTTCAGGCATTAAAATTTCACAGACTATGTAAAAGGAGGTGAAATCCTTCAGTCTCTTGACAGAACAAGCTTTGCTTTAGGTGTTAACCCCATGGCTCATGGGTTTCTCCTTCTATTGAAGACGTGACTTCATCTTCTTCAGTTTTCATTTGTTACACTGGAAAAAGCTTCAGAGCATCAAGGCACCAGACCAAGGTGGTACTGAATTGAATGGGGGACATCAAGCCTAGGTGCTTTCAACTCTAGAAGGAAGGAATAGCCAGAACAGAAAGTGCATGTGAAGACTCCAGAACTTGAGGGAATCCAAACAGTCATTTGATTGAACTACTGAGCTCTCTCTGGGAAGGTTGCTGTGCTTCTGCAGTTGCTTCTCCTAGGGAGGAGACATCATCTGTTTGATGGTCAGTTGTACCATCACACCATGCAGAGGGGCAGGACCTGGGCATTGTTAACACAGCACCCCAGGTTGTGAAGGAAATTACCAGTATTTTTTATGTATGCATCCTACCTAACATGATGTTGATCTCAAGAGACCATCCATTGCCCCATCATCCCCTACAATTGCTCCTGAGGATGGGGTTTTATTCCAGAGTCCTGATGTCCCTAGTCCTCAGTGGGTGTTGACCACGGCAAGAATCATGGGACACCAGGTCTGAAGGGACTTCAAGAATCATCTGGTCCAACCTCTCTTGGCAAAAGAATGGTCTAGACAAGGTAGCCCAGCACCTCCTCCAGGTGAGTCCTGTGCTGGCTTCAGAATCCAGAGCAGAGGTCTTTAATTCCAGCCTGCCCAGGGCAGGGGTGGAGTCCCCATCCCTGGAGGGGTTTCTAAGCCATGTAGATGTGGTGCTGAGGGCCATGGGTTAGTGGTGGCCTTGGCAGGGCTGGGTGGACTTGATGACTTAAAGGCCTTTTCCAACCAAAATGATTCTGTGATCTAAGTGAAACTTTGGGGCAGATCTGTTATTCTTTCTAGTGTCCTTGGATTTGTTTTCCTGCTGTGCCTCCCTGCCATGGGTTTTAGGTAAAAGACTGTCCAATATACCTCCATGTGACACTATAAAGAAGTAGGAACAGAGTTACAGAGACCAGCAACTGCTTCAGAGATGTCTAAACTGTAGCACCAAGCAAAAGAGACAGAAAACTTGCTTAATAATGTTTTTTCTGGCTGAAGGGTCAAAGATGTTCTTACAGTGGAAGCCAAAGGTGTCCAAGACATCCTCAGGGCTGAGCCTTGCAGGCATCTGTGGTGCCAACTTCCCTTTGCTGCTTCTCAACTACTGCTAACCCTTAACCTGAAGAAGATCAGACTAGTAAGTGAAGTGTAAGAAACTTCTAAACAAAGGGCTTTGAACCTTCCTGAAACACCAAACTGATGCTGAGAATCCTAATATTTATGGGTTGTGTGTTTCCTTCTGACAATTTCTCCCCTCAGTGAAGATGTCAAACTTCCCTGCTGCCATGAGCTGACCTCCAAGTGATGAACAGTCATTCACATTTCTTTGGAAGGCATTCATTTCAGAGGTCAGCTTCTCAGAGCTCTGGGTAGAGAGGAATATACTCCCCATCCCTTGAGAAATATGATTTTGAGCAATCCAAACTGCAGAAAAAAATGATCTCAAAATGTTGATGGGCTTTGTGGTCAGAAAAGAACTTATCATCATGAAGCTGTGAGCAGGCAGGCAAAGGCATGTCCACCCTCAGCTGACTTATGGCTCATCTTGAAGTTGGATTAAGTGCTTGTCTGTCTGACCCACCTTCTGCAGGTGATCTTCTGGTAAAATAAACCTAACTGCTACTTCAATTGTGGAGAATGAGTTGAAACTAAACTGAATGACACCACTTTGTAATATGTCCAAGCAGGAGTTTATATCATTGCAATCTTTTTAATTAAATGGTGCAGACTTAATGTGGAGGCAAACTCTAAAGCATGTGAAAAAGATCATGGAAAACTTGTGATTATTTTAGTGCTTCAAGATAATTTGCAGTGTGTGGGAATTCTTGACTGTGCATTTCAAAACTGTACAGAAAGAAAACTCAGGCTCTGAGTTTCCATCATATCCCAGAAGGAAACCAAAACTTTGGGGCTGTAATTCAGGGGTAAATGTCACTGTCCCTTTTAACCATTAAACAGGATAATCCACAGAAATGTGTCCTTGGGGGAGGTAAACTTGAGTAGATGGTTAGAATAGATGGCATGGTAGCAGAAACCTTTTGCTTATGTGCCTGGTTTCTTTCTTTTTTAACACTGAAGAAGCCCAGGGCCAAAGCAAATCAGCTTTTAGCTTCCAAGTCTTGGAAATTTGGTGACTCATTTTGTTCCCTGGTTAAAAGTGGATTTCAGTTGGAGAGACTCATTGGTAACTACCTAGGATGCAGATTGAGTTGATGAGTTGAATACTGAACACGACTTCATTTTCAGAAGCATCCTCCAGGTAAGATGGAAGGAATGGGTTAACTTGGAAGCTTTAGAGATGGTGAAAGGAATTATACTGCAGTTCTTTGAGGTGTAGCTTGACTTGAAACTTGTGATCCATGGAAAACCATGGAGCTTCGTGTTGCTGGACTCAAGACTTTTGAAATGTTGGTATATTTTGGTAGTGTTGGTGAGTCACTTATAAAGCTGATTTATTTGCTTTTTGAAAGTTTGCTTTAATATTTTTTAAGTAAAAATAAACAACAAAAGCAACCAGAACTCTTCTGACAATTCCCATTCCAGTAAATGTTTGCATGGATTTTGAATGTCATGCATGTCAAGATTTGGGTTGCTCTGGTGTGGTGTAAGATGAGTCCTTTTGCACATCAGGTCTTAGTTCCAGCTGAGTATATTCTCTAAATATTGCCAGGTCTGACAGTGCTGGTGTGTCCCGTGACATTCCCAACTTCTCCTTGGAGTTCCCAAAGAGAGTTAACCAACACTGTAACCAACACTGTATTTATATGTTCCTCTCAAGACTCCTCAGGTGTCTTCTGAAGGTGACATTTCTACAGTATTGTGTTTTTTCAAATTGTTTGTTCAGCATGATGGGGAAGGGACCAAAAAAAACCTCCACCCCTCACGTAGCTCTGGTTCACTTTTCAAATGTCAATGCTCCTGAGAACCCAAACAAGTTCAGGTTGCTCTCACATAGCAGCTGTCACTCAAGTGGGGAATTAAAACCAGCTTTTTAACTTCAGTGGTTATAAATCCTTCTAGGGGGGGTGGAAAAAAATTAACAGTAACTTTTGGCATTGTTGACTAGAACGAGGAGTCCTGGACCTGGGAAGGAACAAGAAAATGCACCAATGCAGGCTAGGAGGTGATCTGCTAGAGAGCAGCTCCATAGAGAAGGACCTTGGAGTCCTGGTAGACAACAAGTTATCCATGGGAGAACCATGTGCCCTTGTGGCCAAGAAGGCCAATGGTATCTTGGGGTGCATTAGGAGGAGTGTGTCCAGCAGATCAAGGGAGAGGGACAGGGATCTACTTGAGAGAGTCCAACGGAGGCCATGAGGATGATGAAGGGACTGGAACATCTGCCTGATGAGGAAAGGCTGAGAGACCTGGGGCTTTTCAGTCTAGAGAGGAGAAGACTGAGGAGGGATCTAATTAATGTCTATCAATACATGAGGGCATCAAGAAAGCAGGGACAAGCTCTTGTCACTTGTGCCCTGTGACAGGACGAGGGGCAATGGATTCAAATCTGAGCCCAGGAAGTTCCACCTCAACATGGGGAAGAACTTCTTTCCTGTGAGGGTGACAGAGCCCTGGGACAGGCTGCCCAGAGAGGTTGTGGAGGCTCCTTCTCTGGAGACTTTCCAGACCTGTCTGGATGCCTTTCTGAGGGATCTGCCCTAGTTTGTTTGGTTTTGTGGGGTTTTTTTTGTTTCTTTGTGTGGGGTTTTTTTGTTGATTTTTTTTTGGTCCTGCTCTGGCAGGGGGGTTGAACTCGATGATTTTCAGAGGTCCCTTCCAACTCCGACCATTCTTTGATTCTATGGAGGGGGGGAACCTAAACCCAGCTGTTTTATCTGGCTTTTCTGCTTGGCACACAATTCTAAGCATATTAATGTGTTTCTGACACCTCCCTGTTGAAGAATCATGTAAACATCGTTGCAGTGTCAGCAAATGTGCATTAGCAAACTCTTGAATCTCCGATCTTTAAACTATTTCTGGTGTAGCAGCAGCTTTCTTGCTGTGCTGGAGCCAAAAATCTCTTGAAGCAGAAAATAACATTCGTGCTTTCAACTTGGAGAAAGCCTTTCTTCACAGATCCAGAATAAATGAAGAATTTCAACTTTATTTTCTTCCTGCTTATTGAAACATTTGTTTCTAGATACGAATGCTCCAGAGATCCATGGGAAAAATCCAGCTCATACTGGCTGGTATTATTTAGGAGGGAAGAGGGACTATGCTTCACTTTTCCCTGTGTCCTTACTCTTTCATTTCATAGAATCATGTAATGGTCTGGGTTGGAAGAGACCTTAAAGATCATCTAGTTCTGACCCCCCTGCATGGGCAGGGACACCTCCCACCAGACCAGGTTGCTCCAAGCCCCATCCAACCTGCCCTTCAACACTGCCAGGGATGGGGCAGCCACAGCTTCTCTGGGCAACCTGGGCCAGGGTCTCACCACCCTCACAGCAAAGAATTTCCTACTCATGTCTCAACTAAATCTCCCCTCCTCCATCACCCCTTGTCCTCTTGCTACAAGCCCTTGTCCCAAGTCCCTCCCCAGCTTTCCTGGAGCCCCTTCAGGCACTGGAAGGTGCTCTAAGGTCTCCCTGGAGCCTTCTCTTCTCCAGGCTGAACACCCCAACTCTCCCAGCCTGGCTCCAGAGCAGAGCTGCTCCAGCCCTCTCAACATCTCCGGGGCCTCCTCTGGACTGTCTTCAGCAGCTCCATGTCCTTCCTGTGTTGGGGACCCCAGCCCTGGCCCCAGCCCTGCAGGGGAATCTCAGCAGAGCAGAGCAGAGGGGACAATCCCCTCCCTGGCCCTGCTGGCCACGCTGCTGGGGATGCAGCCCAGGACACGGGGGGGTTCTGGGCTCCAGCGCACGGTGCCGGCTCATGGGGAGCTTCTCATCACCCAGCACCCCCAAGGCCTTCTCCTCAGGGCTGCTCCCAGCCCCTTCTCCACCCAACCTGTAACTGTGCTTGGGATTGCTCTCACCCAGGTGCAAGACCTTGCACTTGGCCTTGTTAACTTCATGGGGTTTGCACAAGCCCACCTCTGCAGCCTGTCAAACTGTTCTTGTTGCTTCTCTCATTTTGCGCTCTGAAGTGGGCATGACATGACAAGCAACATCATGGAAAGAACAGTGGGGATGGGGGTCTTGGAGTTTGCTCTTAGTATAGACCTTGGTGTGTCTGGAGCTGTGCTCTGGTGTTCCTCCAAGGCTATCTGGACTTGTTTGCAAACATGAGCATGTAGTTCACAGAAAGAGAAATGTATTTTTTGATCTTATCAGCTTGTGTCTGTCAGATGCAGAATACATCCAAGATCCCAGCAACGCAACGAGTAGCAGTGGTGTGATAAGGGGCAGACTGAGTCATGTCAGCAGCATTTTCCTTGGGAACAAGAAATAATTGATTCCAGGCTTTCCAGACAACTGGTGGATGCAATTAAACTGAATTCCAACACTTTTGTCAAGTACAAGCATAATATTTCTTTTGCTTCCCCAGCTTCCTTTTCAGATATTTTGGGCTTCAGGGCAATCATGTTCTGCTTTCCAGCAGACTCTAGAACCACCAGGACTTTCTCCATGTCACTGGGACATCTGGATGTGCTGGGCTAGCTAATCAACTACAGGCAGTGTTGCTATTATAAGCCTGCAAGCCACTTGAAAAGTTACCCAGGACTTTGGTAATGAGGAGCCTGCAGTTATTTGAGAGGGTTTCCCCCCCCCCTTTTTATCTTCCCTTCAGGGGTCATCAGACTGGCAAGATTTTCGTCTGTTTTTTCTTTTTACAAGCTGAAAGTTGAGACTTTTAAAAGCTCAGATCTCGGTGTGTCGAGCTACTTGAATTTCCTGTAACAAGATTGGAGTTGAGAGTCAATTTGTAAGAACATCAAAGCGAGGAGACATTCAGGTTGACTCTGTGAGCAAAGATGGCATTTAGAGAGATCAGAAACTCACAGCTGAGCTCATGTTGAGGCACAATTGTCATCTGGCCATCAGATCTGGTATGTGTTGTTAACCTTCAGTAAGGTGATCAGTCACATTTATGAGGATAAATTAGAAACAACAACAAAAAATCAATTTCCAGTTAAAAAATGAAAACAGATGAAAACGGAGAGTGACGTTGAGCTTTCCACATGAGGCAGCCCGTGGCTCCTTTTGAAAATGCATCCTTCCCAGCCTCACCAATGCCAAAATCTATCCAATAATGAATGATTTATCTTTCTGTATTTGGCTTTTTCCTGTTGGAAGGGCGGGAGGGAAATTCTAAACTCCAGAATATCAAGTCACTCCTTAGCCCTTGGCTTGCAAACACATAAACAACATGGACAGTTACAAGTTACGTCCCAAAGCCTGGTTTATACACCCATGTGTTTTCAGGCTGGTTGCTTAAAAATCAAACATAAAATGTTGTGTTGGAGCTGGTTTCTAGAAAATGTTGTGTTGGAGCTGGTGTATTTTGGGGAGGGGTGGGGGAGTCCTGCCCATCGATGAAGCACAATCACGTTGCCCCGCAGCTCCGGCTGGAAACGGGGAATCTGGCAGCGCCGGTGTTCAGATGGTGCCTTTTGGCTGGGAGATGATAAGCAAAGAGAGACAGTCTGTCTCCTTCCAGGAGCCTCTCAGTCATGTCTGAGCTCTCTACAGTTCCCAAAGCCTCTGGCTGACTTTCCCCTGTGGACCGTTCATTTATCAGGAAATGAAGTTGGTTACAGGATTTCGAATGTTGCCAAACCTCACTGACGAAATCAGGTTCGTTCCCACTTCCAGAAGAAGGAAGAAGGAATTAACTCCTTGTGCTTGGGATTTAAGCTTTCAAGGCTTTGGCTGAAAAAAAAAAAAAAAAAAAAGGCAGATTCCTTCTAATTTTTCAAGTTTTCTGGAAATTGCTGACATGCATCATGTGCTACCAATGCACCAAACTTGATCGTTTTGTTAATTTGCCCGTTATGTTTGCTCCCTTTTATCACAGTTACCACTGTCTTGATAAATATTCTTTCAGGACAGTTGGAGTAATTTTCATGTGGGTTTTAGCTGCTGAATTCAGAGCACCCTGGCTTAAAATAGCCTAAAGTAAAAGAGGGAAAATTAAGATTTACTGAAGTACAGGGAGGTTGGAACTAGATGATCGTTAAGATCCTTTCCAACACCAAACCGTTCTGTGATTCCCTGATTGTAAAATATAAAAAATCCTTCTCTGTTCACAGGGGGGGGTTTAAAGCAGGTTCTACAATATATAGAACCTATATTTTGCTGAGATTCACCAGACTTCAGGCTGCTCCATATTTCCCAAGGGAGTGCTGGTTGACACCTCTGAGGGAGCAGATTCTCAACACGGCAGATTGTAGGGAGAAAAAAGGGGCCATTTTATTAGTATTAATTTATTTCTCATGATAGACCATTCTTTGGGTTGAAAGGGACCTTAAAGATCATCTAGATCCAACCCCCTGCTTGGGCAGGGACACCTCCCACCAGCCCAGGTTGCTCCAAGCCCCATCCAACCTGCCCTTCAACACTGCCAGGGATGGGGCAGCCACAGCTTCTCTGGGCAACCTGGGCCAGGGTCTCACCACCCTCACAGCAAAGAATTTCCTCCTCATGTCTCACCTCAATCTCCCCTCTTCCAGTTTTAATCCCTTCCCCCTCATCCCATCCCTCCCTGCCCTTGTCCCAAGTCCCTCCCCAGCTTTCCTGGAGCCCCTTCAGGCACTGGAAGGTGCTCTAAGGTCTCCCTGGAGCCTTCTCTTCTCCAGGCTGAACACCCCAACTCTCCCAGCCTGGCTCCAGAGCAGAGCTGCTCCAGCCCTCCCATCATCTCCGGGGCCTCCTCTGGACTCTCTCCAGCAGCTTTATGTCCTTCCTGTGTTGGGGACCCCAGCCCTGGCCCCAGCCCTGCAGGGGGGTCTCAGCAGAGCAGAGCAGAGGGGACAATCCCCTCCCTGGCCCTGCTGGCCACGCTGCTGGGGATGCAGCCCAGGACACGGGGGGTTTCTGGGCTCCAGCGCACGGTGCCGGCTCATAGGGAGCTTCTCATCACCCAGCACCCCCAAGGCCTGCTCCTCAGGGCTGCTCCCAGCCCATTCTCCACCCAACCTGTAACTGTGCTTGGGATTGCTCTCACCCAGGTGCAAGACCTTGCACTTGGCCTTGTTGAACTTCATGGGGTTTGCACAAGCCCACCTCTCCACCCTCTCCAGGTCCCTCTGGATGGCCTCCCATCCCTCCAGTGTCTTGACCACACCACACAGCTTGGTGTCACCAGCAAACCTCCTAAGGTTGCACTCAGGTAGTCCTAATGATGGTACATTTATCCAGTGGTCAACATCTGCCTCTTAAGACCCTATAGGTTTTCTTTCTGTGCAGCTGAGCTGTGTGGGTCTGTTTAAGAGGGGATGGAGAAATGACCATGACCAAGTTTTCCTCTGATGGCTGCACTTGGGTGTTCCTGTGTCACTTGAGTCACTGCAGTTTGTGCGACGCGGTGGGAGCGGTTCTGCTGGAACACATCGGCCAGTTTGAATCCTCTCAATGGTTGTAACCTCCTGTGTGTGAAATGAAGAAGCCTGGAGCTAAAGTCCCGTGCACATGTGGGAATTATTAGGTCTGGAAGTGGTTGCCTCATTAATTGAGAGCAGTAGCAAGTCATTCAGCCTTACTTGATTCCATGGTTGCTTCTTCCAAGATCCTGTAAACAGAATTTTTTGCTCTCTGTTGTATCAGAGCTCTTCCTCCCTTTTTCTGAAGAACGGATCACTGTGAAAATATTTAGAGCTCCCTTAGCTCATTGAACTTTGGATCCTTGGTTTGTAAACACAGAGTGGCTGGAAACAGCTTGGCTGAAAGTGCCACGTGGGTCTTAGCTGAGAATAATTTCAGGACAAGGGAAAATGGTCTCAGGTTGCATCAGGGGAGGTTGAGATTGGGTATTGGAAAAAAGCTCTTTGATGAAAGGGTAATTAAGCACTGGAACAAGGTGATCAGGATGGTGGTTGGATCACCATCCTTGGAGGTGTTTGGAAGGTGTGTAAATGTGGTGCTGAGGGACATGGTTCAAGCACTGGACTTGGTAGAGTTGGGTTAATGGTTCATAGAGTTGGGTTATGGTTGGACTCCATGATCTTATAAAGGTCTTTTCCAACCAGAATGATTCTGTGAGTCATCTAATGGTTTGGGTTGGAAGGGACCTTAAAGATGATCTCCTTCCAACCCCCCTGCATGGGCAGGGACACCTCCCACCAGACCAGGTTGCTCCAAGCCCCATCCAACCTGCCCTTCAACACTGCCAGGGATGGGGCAGCCACAGCTTCTCTGGGCAACTGAGACTGAGTTGATGTCCCAGGATGAGCATGTGGCTGATGCCAGTGAGAGTCCCCATTGGCAGCCTGAGTCCTGCAAGTGTGAGATGTTGCAGAAGATAAATCAGGTGATTTGGCCTCATTGCTGACAGAACAGACTCATTAAAATCAGGTGCTTTCAGAGCTGTGTCTTCAGTTGCATATAACTTGAAAATATTACAAATGTAACATTCCTTCCTTTTAAAAAATGGTGTTTTAATAGTATAAATATGATTTTCCTTTAAAAAACCCAGGTGTTTTAAAATAGCCTACCATGTATGAGAACCTTAGAATGTTGGTCCTTTCCATTCTGAACCAGGGAAGCCAGAAGATTGCCAAGGTCTCTGCACACCTGAGGTCCCTCCTATCTATCAGTGAGAGCCTGTGGATGGTCAAAGCCAACGTGGCACTGACACTCAAATCCACATTTGCTTTATGAGTTGAAAAATCAGTCAGCTTGTCATGGTCTCCAAAAGACCATGACTGTCATCAGGGGAAGCTCCAAACAGTTTCATCCAGTTTCTTTCTTCAAACCTTGTGAAGATCTAAAATTTTCTTTAATACATAGAAGAGAAATGACTGGCAGAAAAGAGACTTAATTTGGAGTAATAGTAATAAGAACAATTGAGTTGTATAAATGCAGATATAACATAGGAAGACCTTACATGTAGGGTTTGTGGAAGCACTGGTGAGGCTTTGGTTGGCTTCAGGGTTGTGGCAGTCGTGGTTTTGAAATCCAATATTTGATGTCTTTTTATCATCTCCTTTACATCCCACTCGTGGTTTGCTCACACTTCTCCAGAAAGGTTGCATCCTGCTTCTGCACAGGGCTTTGTTGGTCTTCTTGGAATCCAGAGAAGTCAATTTGATCCTGAGATGCAGGAATGCAGCAGGAGCTGGGGATTGCACAAGACTACAAGGTAGCTGAGGAGGGTGGTGCTGAGGGTGAGTGACTTGAGTAACAGTGATCCTGTGGTTCAGGAATGAGGTATATTGGCCAAGATGAAGGGTGGGCTAACACAGGACACTCCTATTCCCCAGCTGTTGTCTACATGGAGACTATTTACCACGGAGGTTTCAAGTCTGTCCTCTCCACCCCATAAAACTCTTCCAGTTACCTTCTGGAAGCAGCACTCTGGATTCAGCCACTTTATTCCAGAGTAATTGCTTTCTTCACTCAACAATTATACTGGAATGAAATCACCTTCTTCTGGAGTTATCCTGGTTGCTCCACAGCAGAGACTCACAAAGATTTGATGCAGCTTTTGGTTATGCAAAAGCAGCTTGGAGAAATGAACTGAAGTGTTCAGCTGACAAAGTCCTCCCTACCCAGCCAAGTGAAATGTAGTAGGTAAGAATAGAACTTGGATTGTAGAAATGTAAATATAATAATATTGTAGAATAATAGAATGGTTTAGGTTGGAAGGGACCTTAAAGATCATCTAGTTCCAACCCCCTGCATGAGCAGGGACACCTCCCACCAGACCAGGTTGCTCCAAGCCCCATCCAACCTGCCCTTCAACACTGCCAGGGATGGGGCAGCCACAGCTTCCCTGGGCAACCTGGGCCAGGGTCTCACAGGACAGAATTTCTTCTTAATATCTCATCTAAATCTCCCCTCTTCCAGTTTTAATCCATCCCCCTCATCCCATCCCTCCCTGCCCTTGTCCCAAGGCCCTCCCCAGCTTTCCTGGAGCCCCTTCAGGCACTGGAAGGTGCTCTAAGGTCTCCCTGGAGCCTTCTCTTCTCCAGGCTGAACACCCCAATTCTCTCAGCCTGTCTCCAGAGCAGAACATTATTCATACAATAATATATATTATTAGTGATTCTGAGACTAATTCTTCAAGAAAAATGTAAAAGGGAAACTAAGCCCTTCCAGAGCAGGGTGATCAGCAGTGCAGGAGTTTTGCTGGTTCCCAGTGGGTTTCTCTTCTTCACTCTGCTGTCACCTGGGCTTGGTCCCATCACTGCTCCCCACAACCACCACTTCATTTGCAGCCCTGGACCCCACCCCCAGAGCTGCTGAATGTCTCAGCCTTGCCTGTGTCAGCTTGTGGATTGTAATTAACAAGTTTCCCATTAAGGCAACAGAGGAGAATTCATGCAGATACATGCAGAGGCTTTAGAAGATGGAACAGTGACCTGTAACAACAGTTATTAAAGGTGCTTGGTGGGTTGTTTATTGGTTTTATTCCCCTTTCTGACCCAGGATTAGGCCATCAGGAAACTATGGATGTTGTGAAGTTAAGAATTCCTTTGAACCTGAGCAGGAGCAGACCTGGGCTGTGGGTAGGACAGGGGAAGGTGAAGGGTTGGTTATCAGGGTTTTCAAATGTATCACGTGGCCAGGTCATGATAAAGTTGTTGAATCATGTTTGTGATGAAGAAAAAGAGAATTACAAAATGGAGTGAGAGAGGTGTCTGAGAAGCAGCCTGAGGAAGAGCAGAACCATCAGCTTGTGCCTTGGGCTCATAGTGATAGGACATGGGGCAATGGTTTAAAACTGGAAGAGGGTAGATTTAGGTTGGACATGAGGAGGAAATAATTTGCTGTGAGGGTGGTGAGACCCTGGCCCAGGTTGCCCAGAGAAGCTGTGGCTGCCCCATCCCTGGCAGTGTTGAAGGGCAGGTTGGATGGGGCTTGGAGCAACCTGGGCTGGTGGGAGGTGTCCCTGCCCATGCAGGGGGGTTGGAACTAGATGGTCTTTAAAGTCCCTTCCAACCCAAACCATTCCATGATTTTATGATTCTTTTCTCCTGAAATAGAGCAACAAACAAAAAATGGGTGTTGTGTGAAGATACCCACTGACTGAAATATGAACCTTAAGGAAGAAATATGTAATTCTTGATGCGTCCTCTAGGGAGCAGAAAAACATTTCTCTAAAGGACATGAGGGATGTCCATTGCAACAATCTTTTCCTTGAACCAGAAGAGTCTGGTTGTGGCATATTCAGTGTGAGAGAGACCCTTCAGCACCTGCATTTCATGTCCAGTGAAACATCACATTATCACAGACTGGTTTGGGTTGGAAGGGACCTTGCAGATCATCCAGTCCTAACCCCCCTGCATGGGCAGGGACACCTCCCACCAGCCCAGGTTGCTCCAAGCCCCATCCAACCTGCCCTTCAACACTGCCAGGGATGGGGCAGCCACAGCTTCTCTGGGCAACCTGGGCCAGGGTCTCACCACTCTCATCACCCACACAGTTATAAACTGTGTTTCTAACCCTTTGAGTTCTGCTTCTTTCTTTCCACCAAATTACTTTGCTTGGGTTTCTATTTTTTTAGCCTGATGGACCTGGCTTCATGCCCTCAACCAGCTCAACCCAACTGGTTTGCAGTGGTGAGCCAACATGGTTAGAAACACTTTTCTGGAGGAGAGAAAAGTGGTAAGTGGTGACATCTTCATGTCACCCAAGGTGAGGGATGTTTCCCTTCTTGCTGCTCTCCAGATGGCAGAGCATCTTTGCACAAGGCATTGCCAGTGGTGATCAATTCAGGGCCTGATGGTAGGTGCTCTGCAACTTTGTGGAGGGCAAGGGTCAGGAGGTGATGGACAAACTCCAGTTGCTAAAAGGAAGGCAGATTGCCAAAAAAAATAAATTGTGTGATTCTTTGTGAACAACTGAAGGCTAGTTTTGGCCTTTTGTTGCACTGTGAAATATCCAACAAGACTGGAAGTGAGTTTAGCAACAGAATCTGCATTTTCCATCCCAGCTCTGGAAATCACAGAATGGTTGGAGTTGGAAGGGACCTCTGAAGATGATGAAGTCCAACCCCTCTGCCAGAGCAGGACCAAAAAACCACACACAACTAGGGCAGGTCACTCAGAAAGGCATCCAGATAGGTCTGGAAAGTCTCCAGAGAAGGAGCCTCCACAACCTCTCTGGGCAGCCTGTCCCAGGACTCTGTCACCCTCACAGGAAATAAGTTCTTCCTTATGTTGAGGTGGAACTTCCTGGGCTCCAGTTTGAATCCATTGCCCCTCGTCCTGTCACAGGGCACAAGTGACAAGAGCTTGTCCCTGCCTTCTTGCTGCCCTCATGTATTGATAGACATTAATTAGATCCCCCCTCAGTCTTCTCCTCTCTAGACTGAAAAGCCCCATAGTCTCTCAGCCTCTCCTCATCAGGCAGATGTTCCAGTCCCTTCATCATCCTTGTGGCCTCCATTGGACTCTCTCAAGTAGATCTCTGTCCCTCTGGAACTGGGGAGCCCAGAACTGGATGCCTGTCAGTGCATCTACTTTGATGCAAGTTAAAAATGAAGAAACATTCCCTAAATGCAATTTTTCAGTGGCACATCTAGAGAATTAGGGTCCTTCTCTTACTTAATAAGAAGGAAGGCCTCGTGTAGTTAGCACAGAAGAATTTAAACTTTACATAGATTGGCACATGAAACAGTCTTTGTGGATCTGGCTGGTTATCTCCAGCTACTTCAGATTGGTTCATTTCATTGGTTTAAGGAAACTACTACAAGGACAAAATAGAAAATATCAGGGCAGAAAGAAAATGCTAAAAAGAAAATGAGAGGATGAGAAAGCAAGAGGAGACTTTCCAGGTCGCTCCCCATAGTAACAGCTCCCTGACACTGGTAAACAACCTTCCTCAAAGCTGCTTCCATTCTCCTGGCCTGCCACAGAACTTGAACTCTCTTAACCTTCCAGGATGATCCCAGTTTTTGAAAGAGATGGGAGAGGAGCTTCCCTGCCCAGAGCTGCAGAGCTTCATAGCAGCTTGGCCTGCGCCCAGCGCTGATGAGCAGCCCTGGCCAGAACATCTCAGGGGAGGACTCTAAGCCAGAGCCCATCCCCTGGTCACTTCAGAGCTATACATTTCCTCAAGCTTAGTTACATTTCCCTCCTCCATACCCTAAAAAGCCACCCTATCCTTTTAGTACCATTTTCACTGCTCCTTATGGGTTGTGCAGCCGTTCCCTACTCAGCTGCATCTGTTGGGAGGCTGAGGAAAAGTCCAGTGCCAAATTCACTGCGTGTGCATGATCTGTTGTTTCCAAAGATCTTGCAATTTTGGTCAAAGGAAAGTAAAATCATCCTGAAATGCTCTGACTTTCCCCTCCTTTCCCTCCTCCTCAATTCAGAGTTCTTTCCAACCCATGGGTTCCTTTTCCACTATGAACCTTCAGTATAATCGGGGTGGTTGAAAAGGAAAAAAGTTGCATTTAAAATTAACTTGATTTTTTTTTAAAAAACACTTTTTTCTCATTTCATAGAATCCCAGACTGGTCTGGGTTGGAAGGGACCTTAAAGATCATCCAGTTCCAACCCCCCTGCATGGGCAGGGGCACCTCCCACCAGACCACGTTGCTCCAAGCCCCATCCAACCTGCCCTTCTAAGTTTATTGAAGGAGCTTTTCTCTTGAGACCCTTTTTTAGACTGAGGTGGTTGTTTGGTTCAGGAAAAGACAGGTACTATTTTTTTAACTGGTGGCTTCAGGAGTACAACAAGCATACAGATGACTTTTTGGGTGCCATCAGCTCCTGACCTCCCCATACTTAGTCAAGGGAGATGCCATTGCCCAGTTTCAAAACCCATGAAGATGTCCTCCACCTTGAAGGAATCCTTGTCCTACTTCCATGAGCCGTTCCTTTCTCTCTCCTACCCCTTGTCTCTCCCATTGATGAAGGCTTGTCTTCAGCAGCTCATTTGAACCTGCTATCCCCACCTTCATGAACAAAATATAATCTAGAATAGAATCTAGAATAAAAAATAGAATGAACAGCCTAAAAATCCATTTCAGAAAAAGGATGATGTGTTGAGTTCAGCTTAAACACCCCCTGGCTCGGGTCCATCTTCAGAAGGCTCTCAGCATTAAATAACCACAAATTAAAGAAACAAATAAGAAAAAATAAATGAGCAAATAAATAAAATAGAGCTGTGAAACAAACATCCACAAAATCTAGGCTATCAAGGTGTGCATGTTTGGCACTGGTCCCTCAGCTGGAGGTCCCAGCAGAGAGAAGGCTGCAGTCTGGCTGGAGAGGTTTGAACTCTCAGATCACGTTTGGCTCCTTCAAGACCAACAAAAAATGAAAGGTTAGATTTCCTGCATGTATCAGGGCAGAGCTGCTCATTTCCCAGCCCTTTTTCTCCTTCTGCTGAGGCTTGAAATACTTCAGAAGGGAGTGTGTCCATCGGGATGTACATTTTTCCGGTTGGGGGGATGAGGGAGCCAAAGGTTCCACAGACTCAACAGGGGCGTTAGTCGACACATCCTGAACCTCGGGCAGATCAGGGTCCACTTCTGAGGTTGCCCTGATCTGAGAGTTAAGAGTTGGTGACAGTGAGTCTGTCTCTCTTCTTAAGTCATTTTTATCATATTTTTCTTCTCCTTTTTTTTTTTGTTTTGTTTTGGTTTTAATATTTAACAGGCCTGGCTCTCTCAGATTAAAAAGGACAAACTCAAAAGGAGGTCTTCCTCCATCAGGTCCTCAGGGAGGGGAAGGATGTTTGGGCTTGGCTTGCAGCCCTGCTGCTGTCTTGGGTGGGAGGGACTGGAGAAGGATGTCAGGCTTGGTCTTTGTGGCTGTTGTTATATAAAAGTCAAACCTCCTAAAACCAGCCCTGAGGGAACATGTTGTAAATATCAACCTCCACCAGACAAAGCTGAGGTGTTAAGCTCAGCTTGAGGAGTCTAGTTTCCCTGGATGATGTGTGAAGTCTGTGTAGTGCTTTGGACCCTTGAACAGAGATAACAGAGGAGCTTGGTCCCAGTTGTCCAAAGTGATGTTCTTCTAGGTTTGGTGGGATGTTTTGGATGCTGCGTTGCACCAGCTTCCAGTGTCTGGGAGCTTGTCACTGGAAAAATATGCAAACTGAATCACTCTGCTCTTCTGTCACCTTTTGTGCTGGGGGAATATGTTCTCCACAAGTCAGATGAGAAAACAAGCAACTGCAACACTGGAGTAACTTGGACTTTTGGTTAAAAAGAAGCAGGCGGGTGAAAAGCAAGAGGTTTGACCTCTTGATCCTCAGTGCTTCAGCTGGATCATTCCAGGGCAGCAAAGAGGGCTCATACAGGTAGTTTCTAAAAGGAAAAATTCTTTATTAAATGAGTGTGGTTTATGCTGTCAAACCTTCAGTCCTTTCCTGGCCATCTTGGAACCTGAAGAACAAGAAGGTGAAAATCAGAGCTAGAGACTTCATGGGGGGTTGCCAACTCTCCATCAGCAGGTGCAAGGCAAGATTGAGTCTGTAAAGATGGACACTGAAATCATAGAATGGTTTGGGTTGGAAAGATCTAGTTCCAACTCCCTGCATGGGCAGGGACACCTCCCACCAGCCCAGGTTGCTCCAAGCCCCATCCAACCTGCCCTTCAACACTGCCAGGGATGAGGCAGCCACAGCTTCTCTGGGCAACCTGGGCCAGGGTCTCACCACCCTCACAGCAAAGAATTTCTTCCCAATATCTAACCTAAATCTTCTCCCTTCCAGTTTTAATCCATTACCCCTTGTCCCAAGTCCCTCCCCAGCTTTCCTGGAGCCCCTTCAGGCACTGGAAGGCTATGAGGTCCTCAGAGTGTGGTGCTCCATGAAGCTTTGCACCCTGGCAGGGTTACTGCAAATATTTCACATCTTTAAACCATCTTGTCTTTACCAGTGAACATCAAGGAGCAGCAATCTGAGAAGAGAAACCACCTATCAAAGATTCTGAACTTGCTATAACAGTTGTCTCCCTATAGATAAATTTCCCTGCCCTTCTGGACCCAGAGGATTTTATCTCATTAGATGTTTGGGTCACTTAGTGAATTTTAGAGTCTGGGAAAAAAATTGGGATTTACTACAGCTTAAACTGGGACTATTTAGATTGTTTTGGACCTCTTATTAGAATCATAGAATTATTTTGGTTGGATAAGACCTCTAAGATCATCCAGTCTGACCATTCCCCCAGCCCTGCCAAGGCCACCACTAACCCATGGCCCTCAGCACCACATCTACACGGCTTGGAAACCCCTCCAGGGATGGGGACTCCAGCCCTGCCCTGGGCAGCCTGGGCCAGGACCTGACAACCCTTGCCAGCAAGAAATGCTGCCCAAGATCCCATCTCAGCCTCCCCTGGCACCACTGGAGCCCATCTCCTCTTGTCCCATCCCTTGTTCCTGGGGAGCAGAGCCCGACCCCCCTGGCTCCAACCTCCTCTCAGGCAGCTGCAGAGCCAGCAGGTCTCCCCTCAGCCTCCTTTGCTCCAGGCTGGACACCCCCAGCTCCCTCAGCTGCTCCTCCTCACACTTGTGCTCCAGCCCCTTCCCCAGCTCCCTTGCCCTTCTCTGGACACGCTCCAGCCCCTCCATCTCCTTCTTGTCCTGAGGGGCCCAGACCCGACCCCAGGATTCCAGGTGCCCCCTCCCCAGGGCCGAGTACTTTTCATATTGACTTTTCTTTTTCAAAACCTCTTGACATGTCCCTGTTCTCTTCTCCATCTTCACATTTGCACTCATTCCTTACACAGATCTTTGAACAAGATGTGCAGCCCATCCTTAGTCTAGCAGGTTTCCTGTTTGCTTTCTTCATCTCCCCACCATCTTCATCTGCTGGGTTGTCTGTGCTTCAAGCCTGAGGAGCAAGACAAAGATGATATCAGGCAGGTTTGGTGTAGCCCCTACAGATACTTCACGAAAGCCACATAGACTTTCCCTTTGAAGTCAAAGCGAAGCACTGCAGATGCAAAGAGAGAGAGATGAGGTGACATTATCTCCCTGAAAGAACCAAACAACTGCAAAAATTCAAACTAGCAGTATTTTAGAAGAACTACTGAGCAGTTTTCTTCTGTGCTTTATGGTGTCTCAAAGCACCTAAATGTTCATATTCACAGAAAAATTAAAGATAAGAGTGTTTACAATGTAAATCTGTGCCATGCACAGTGTGTTCCTGGTATGACTGTTGAGTTGCTGTCAGAATCACTGAAATTCAGGCTAGCATTTTGGGGACCAGATGGTCCAAGTGGTTCTTTGGATTTTCCAGACCAATATCAATGTTCTTTAGCCCAGGTTGATCCTGGCAGGTTGGTCCTTCTTGGTGCAAGGCAGGTTGTAGGACTAAACCTTGCAAGGGTAAATATTATGATCAAGATTTGGTAGGATGCTGAATTTAAGCCCTTTACTGTTTTTTTTTTTCTTTGCCACTTGATGTCTTCTGCTAATAAGGTCCAATCCTGCAGATGCTCTCCAGGGCATACTACTATATTTAGCTGAAACTATAAATATGAAAGAATAATCATAGAATAATCATAGAATGGTTTGGGTTGGAAGGGACCTTCAAGATCCTCTAAATCCAACCCCCCTGCACGGGCAGGGACACCTCCCACCAGCCCAGGTTGCTCCAAGCCCCATCCAACCTGCCCTTCAACACTGCCAGGGATGGGGCAGCCACAGCTTCTCTGGCAACCTGGGCCAGGGTCTCACCACCCTCAGAGTGAAGAATTTCTTCCTGATGTCTTACCTCAATCTCCCCTCTGCCAGTTTTAATCCATTCCCCCTCATCCCATCCCTCCCTGCCCTTGTCTCAAGTCCCTCCCCAGCTTTCCTGGAGCCCCTTCAGGCACTGGAAGGTGCTCTAAGGTCTCCCTGGAGCCTTCTCTTCTCCAGGCTGAACACCCCAACTCTCTCAGCCTGTCTCCAGAGCAGAGCTGCTCCAGCCCTCCCAGCATCTTTGTGGCCTCCTCTGGACTCAGAGTGAGTGAAGATCATCCACTGACATGACCTTGCAACCTACCAGCACCTCTGACTCTTCATTTCTGAAGGGAAAGGGGATTTTTTTTCATTTCATGTATGGCTCAAATCTTGCAGCTCAGATATAACCGAGTTGCCTGGAGCCCTGCCAGGTGCTGCTGGCTGCCTGTGATGCTATCTTCCTCATCCTTAACTGCAAATTAAAAAACAAACAACAAAAAAGGTAAAAAGAGGCAAAACAAGCCCAACGTTGTTGAACTTCTGTGGTGGGGAAGTTCTTGCAGCTCAGTTCTACATCTGTTGGTCGGACTTCCTGTGTTTTTTCGTTGAATCGTCTGATTGACAGGGCAGACAGTCTGCAGAGTTCTTGGTCTGTCTCCTTCATACCACTAAATCTGACTTCTGCTTTGTCTGGCAGAAGACAACAAGATAAGGTGCTGTGGTGGGTTGATTCCCCAGAGCTGATAAGAGGTGGCTGTGTTTGAGTTGGGCAGGTCAGATCCTTGGGTTCCCTCTGGCTCTTGAGTTTTCAAGTAGTGGTACAGGTTGTTTTGCTTGAAATTATCTGGGGTTGTCTCTGCTCTGGTTGTGACGGGAGGAAAATGGGAATATTGGCTCTGCTGGACATGTTTATGTCAGGGCAGTGAGTTGAAAACTTTGAAGGAGCAAAAGAGAACAGGTAATGAAGAACTTGTACATCGTGCAACACCATCCAGCTGAATGAATGGGGTGGTGAAGGAAAAAAAGGGATCAGAGAATCCCAGACTGGTTTGGGTTGGAAGGGACCTTAAAGATCATCTAGTTCCAACCCCCTGCCATGGGCAGGGACACCTCCCACTAGACCAGGTTGCTCCAAGCCCCATCCAACTTGCCCTTCAACACTGCCAGGGATGGGGCAGCCACAGCTTCTCTGGGCAACCTGGGCCAGGGTCTCCCCAGCCTCACAGCAAAGAATTTCCTCCTCATGTCTCACCTCAATCTCCCTCTTCCAGTTTTAATCCATTCCCCCTCATCCCATCCCTCCCTGCCCTTGTCCCAAGTCCCTCCCCAGCTTTCCTGGAGCCCCTTCAGGCACTGGAAGGTGCTCTGAGGTCTCCCTGGAGCCTTCTCTTCTCCAGGCTGAACACCCCAACTCTCTCAGCCTGTCTCCAGAGCAGAGCTGCTCCAGCTCTTGGGGGCCTCCTCTGGACTCCCTCCAACAAGCACTTTTCCACTGTGCTCTTCAATAATTTCACCTACTTCTCCACGTTGCTGGTGTCAAGAGCTTGACAGAGCCTCAGGTAGAAACCACATTACAACCATCACTGGGGGAAGATAAAGATAAAACATCCCCCTCCAGCTTTCCTGTAGGCCCTCTTCGTGATTTATCCCATGCCAAGACCTTTCCTCTATTATTAGGACCATTTAAGCTGCCTCAGAGTGGTCCTGCTTTTCAGAAAGTGCTCATAATCTGGCTCATCTGGGTGTCCCAAGTTGGGGAGCAGATACTTCTGCAGGATTAATTTGGACAGAACAGCAGAGCAACTGGTTGGACAGTGGAACAGGCTGCCCAGGGTGGTGGTGGAGTCCCAAGTCCTCTGTTCAGAGGAGAAGATCATTTCTGCCATTCCTGACCTTCTTTTGATAAAGATATTTTTGAAATGATGAATGTAATGGTAACGTGGATCAGATCTCTCCTGAAAAATCTCATTATCCTTATCTACATTCCCAAGATAAACCTGCAGACTGGTCCAAGCATGTGTTGAGTGTGGGAGAGCCCTGATTGCAGGGAGTCTTTCATCTCAAGGTGGTTCTCACGTGGCCCTGGTACCATCTCAATAGGTGGCAAGATTGATCAGGCTGAAGAAAGGCTTAATAATCACATCAGAAAAGAGGCTTAATCATCAAATCATAAAAAGAGGCTTAATAATCAAATCAATCCACGACTTATTACCTGAAAAGGTGAATTCAAGGTGATTTATTTTATGCTGAGAGATGATGGGTTAGTAAGAGCTGAGCATCTCAGATGTAGCTGGATTTTCTACTCCAGGTTTTACCTCCTCTTTTCAAGCTCAAGAGGTTTATTAAGTCCCAGCCCAGTAGGACCATTCTAGACTCCTGCAAATCCAGTCACTGTAACCTTTGACCCTGAAGGTGAAAAAAGTTCTCTGTGTTGAATTCAGCTCAAATTAGGATCTTTAATCATTTTTGGCCTCCTCCTTGCCTACCAGAAGGACTCCTATGAGCCATCTTTGGGGGGAGGAGTGACAGCTGTGGAAGGGCTTTTCTCTGCTGGGAAATGATGGTTTCATCATGAGCTTCAACCATTCCTTCTGCTGATGCAATGCTGAACTGAGCTTGTTCCTGTCTAGGCTGACCACAAGTCAGGAAACATCTAGGAGGGAAGTGGGGAAGATGACACCAAGGATAAGCAAGAGTAGAAGATGAGTTAAAAAAATATATACAATGAAAATGTACTTGATTGGAGGGAGGTTTAACCCACTGGAAGAATTGTGGTGTCCTGAGAGGTGGGATGGGGTGGCAAGAGGAGGAAGGGCAGGCATGGCTTGAGGACTCAGAGCTGAGATGGGAAGGACAGAGGATGTTCATGAAAAGGGGGATCTCACCAGGCCAGTGAGAAAAAAGACAACTTGGGCAAGACCAAAATAGGAAGTTAAACTAAAGAGAGACTGTGAAGGTGCAGTGGAAAGGAGCTGGAGATGGGAATAGACCAAGAGGCAGAGAACTAAAGATGAGGATGAATATGGGTGCAAGACACCTAAGAGTGAGGAAACAAACTGATGCAGAAGATTAGACAGGCTGGTCAAAACAGACTTGGAGAGAGAGGTGGTAGAAAATAGTTTATGGACACAGAAGGGCTGTGGGAGAGCTTCTCTACCACAAGCTGCTTGTCTGACACAGGAAATGAAACTTGCTGATGTACCTTTGAGGTTCTGGGCTTTGAACTCAACAGGAGATGGTTGCAGAAGTGCCTTTAACAACCTTATCTTTTAGCTGCCTGAGTTCCTCAGACAGAGATAAGATAAGGTTCTGTATTGGTGTCCATCTCAGTAGAGCTGGGGTGAAGGATCTGACCCAAACATAAGCCAAACCAAGGCAGCTCCAGAACGTTGGCGCATAGTGGAAGGTGACACCAACATCCTCCTCAATCATAGACTGGTTTGGGTTGGAAGGGACCTTTAAAGGTCATCTAGTCCAACTGCCTTGCTGTGAACAGGGACATTTTCAACTAGATCAGGTTGCTGAGAGCCCACCATAGGAGACAGCATGAGGCTGAATGAAGCTGGCCATGAAGACATGTTCCTCATGAAGGTGCAACTTTGTGGCATGGGGTGATTGTGAGATCCATGAAGGTGCAGAATCTTTTCCATGTTTTCTGCCTCCAAGAATACAAAGAACCTGGGTGTGTAGAAGTTAAATAAATAACCCTGAAAGCCAAGTGGCCCAGAAGTGTCTCTTCAAAGGAGACTCTCCCACCCAGAAGGGTCTTGTGCTCTAAAGCAAGGAAACAGGACACTGTGAGCTGAAGGAAGATGAGATGGGATCCCTTCATAATTAGTGGACAAGAAAGTTCTTGGCCCTGGCTTGTCACACCATGGAGTTTATTCTTAGGCACAGCCTTATAAATAATAAAATGGGTCGTGTTTTATCTTCCCCCAGTGATGGATGTAATGTGGCTTCTGCCTGAGGCTCTGTCAAGCTCTTGACACCACCACCATTTAGAGGTAGATCAAATTATTGAAGACCACAGTGGAAAAGTGCTTGTTGGAGAGAGTCCAGGGGAGGCCAAGAAGATGATGGGAGGGCTGGAGCAGCTCTGCTCTGGAGACGGGCTGAGACAGTTGGGGTGTTCAGCCTGGAGAAGAGAAGGCTCCAGGGAGACCTCAGAGCACCTTCCAGTGCCTGAAGGGGCTCCAGGAAAGCTGGGGAGGGGCTTGGGACAAGGGCAGGGAGGGATGGGATGAGGGGCAATGGATTAAAACTGGAAGAGGGGAGATTTAAGTAAGACATCAGGAAGAAATTCTTTGATGTGAGGGTGGGGAGACCCTGGCCCAGGTTGCCCAGAGAAGCTGTGGCTGCCCCATCCCTGGCAGTGTTGAAGGGCAGGTTAGATGGGGCTTGGAGCAACCTGGTCTAGTGGGAGGTGTCCCTGCCCATGGCAGGGGGTTGGAACTAGATGATCTTTAAGGTCCCTTCCAACCCAAACCAGTCTGGGATTCTACAGTGAAAATATAGAAGAACCTGTAGCAAAACTGGAAGTGGCCTCCTGGATCCTAGGAAAGCCTAGATGTGCTTCCTACCATGCTTCCTGAAGGAAGAACATTTCTCTCCTGGAAGCTTCTACATCCTGAAAGTCTTTGAGAAGCAGTTGGTTGGGGGGGGAAGGTCAGTTTTCCATAACACTGCACTCCTGAAAACATGTCACATGCTGGGCTTCATCTTACAACTTTCCCACAGGATTCTCCTGCTAAGGAGCTGAGAGCAATTAACAGGGAAAACTGCAGTGGATTTGTCTGCACATGTAGAAGCAAGAAGGTTTTTGTGGGGCTGCTAAAAATGACAGTTTTGTGAAGGCTTCACATCTTCAGTCATTAACAGGCAAATTGAGTGTGACCAACAATGGGAGGGCTGGATCCAAGATGCCAAAGTAGCAGTTCAAAGAAGAAGTTATAAATGGTCTCTTTATCCCCTAAATATTTTCCCTTCATGTCTAATGGTTCAGTTCCTTCCATTCTTTTGGGTTTTTTTTTCTTCACCAAACCTCTTTTTTTCAGTGTCCAGGTGGGCTACATGTTTGCAAACAGACACACAAACAACTGACTTGGGTTTCTTCTTGCAGAAGTTCCCCGAGCTGAAGTTCAAGTATGTGGAGGAGGAGCAGCCTGAGGAGTTCTTCATCCCCTACATTTGGTCCTTGGTCTACAACTCTGCCATGGCCCTGTACTGGAACCCTCATGACATCCAGCTCTTCACCATGGACTCTGGTTGAAGGAGATGCTCCAACCAAGCCAACTCAACTCTTGTCTTCTTACAGAACATGGAACTCTGCACCATTGATACGTGACCCCTTCCAGCGTGCACCCTCTGACCCCAAAGCTTACCGAGAATGAAACTTGCCACCAGTTTACAGCCCAACTTCCATGTTTTTGGAAGCAGGTTGCCACCAACATACTGGCAACAGACCGTGGTGGGAGGAACTGATGACTTGGAGGCAACCTTGTATTTATTGTCCTATAACCTAGAGCTTGTTTGATGCAAATGAGGCCTTACACATGGGGTATGATGTTACTACCCACCACAAACCTCCTTCTTCTTTTCACTTGATGGAGGAAAGAGCTTGTGGACTTGGGAGTTGGAAGCAGCATCTGAGGTTTTGTTTCTATCAAGCCAGGCAGCTTCACTGGGTCAAGCTTTTCTAAGGGCTGTTGGATTCTGCCATGGGTTGCTCGTTGCTCAGTCTTCTGCTTTCCCTCACATCCCTCCATTTTGGTGGCACTGCTGTGGCCATAGTTGTTAAGTTGGTGTCTCCACACTGTCATCTGAGTGAAGCAAAGCAGCTTCTTCATGGGATTAACTCCCAGGCAGGTCCAAAACCCCTTGATTTAGGTGTCAAAACGTTTGTGGGAGGATTTTCAGTTTCATTTTTTGGTTGTTGTTGCTGTTTGACTGGCAAATACTCAAGAGGGCTCAACATCAGCTTCAGAGTCAGGTCCCTTACAGACTTCTGGGCCAAAGTTGTTCTGGGAAATTGGATGTGTTGGGTGGGGGAGGGAAAAAAGTCTCCAAAGAAATGAGTGATCAGGTTGTAAAATAGACCCATGTCCTGTAAAGCCATGTGTGATGGGGACAGCATGTGGTGGGGATACTTGGCAAAGTTCTGTGTTGAAAACCCTCTTGTTTGCTATTAAAGGTTTTATGGCAGAAGTAGAAATTCATCCAAATGTAGAATTACTTCTTTGGGTTGGGTTTTTGGGTTGGTTTTGGGTTTTTTTGTTAGTTTGAAAGTGTCCTGCTATACCTGTTTCTGCAGCTGGAAGAACAAAAGAGATGGCTCAACCTGCTTTGGAGGGAACAGCTCAGTTTTCAAAACAAGGAGCATTTCTTTTCTGGGGAGGCTTCTGGTGGTGCCCGTGGCACATGAAGCTGAACACCCTCCTAATCCCATGTGCTGCTGTGTGGAGAACTGTCACCAGTGTGTTGCATGCCAGAAGAGAAGTATCAAGGAATTCATTTCTCAAAATACATGACAACCTGCTCCAGCATCTCCTGTTCCTTGGCCTGAAGAACCAGGTGCAGTCACTTTCAGAGAGTCCCTCGAGTGGCTTTAAAGATAATTTCTTCCACCCTTTTTCCCCCTCCCTTGAAGGCTACACTAGGATTGTACTTCCCTTTAATCTGCTGGTTCAAAGGTGAATGTTCAGTTGAGTCCTTCACCAATGGAAATGGTGGCTTTCCAAATTGATTGAGATGTGGCTACAAAGCAACAGAAACATCCCAGGAGCTTCAAGGACTTTAAAGTGGAAGAAGCTTTGGAGACAAGGTGATGGTAAGACTGGAGAGAACAGTTTTTCCTAGGAAAATGTGAGAAGTGATTGAGCTGCACAGAAGTTCATGCTGTGTTTGGGATAATTTCTTTTTTGGTCTTGGAGCAAAGGTCAAAGGGGATTGACTCTTCTTGGTTCTTGTAGCAATTTGTAATTTGGTCTTTCTTAAAAGGCCAAGAGTGTTGGTGAGTCAGCAGGGCTGTCCCCAGCCTTTGGAAAGGTCAGTCTGAAGATGCACTTTGTGGATTCTGAAGCTACTGGGATGGCTCAGTTTTCATCTCCCTTCAACCACCCATGAGCACTTGAACCTGCTCTGAGGTAAGCACCTGCAGCAGAAGTGGAGACTCCACCATGAAGAGCTCAGCTGGAACAAGATGCTTTAGTGACTGGGTGTCAAACTGGAGAGAACTTGATTACTTTTTCCTTGAAAGGGCTTTTGATGAAGGGGCCATGAAGCTGATAGAAAAGGTCAAACCAGGGGCTGAATCAATGTAGGAGTTGTGTGGTGAATTATTGCTCCCTGTCCTCAGGTTGGGATGACATGGAATGGAAGTTCTGAAGGAAAAGGGTTGTTCTGGTGGGGTCATTTCCTGGTGTGTTGAATTTAATATGCAATGTTCCCAGGGCTTGGAACAGCTGGAGTTACAATCCAAAGCCAAACCAGCAGAGCCAGATCAAGATTTATGCTAAAAACCATGTTAGCCCTGTTGGTTCTCCCAAGACTTGGAGCATGAGGTGGTGTCCTTGAAGTCTGCACAGTCGCAAATATTCTGCTGTCCTTCAGGTCTGTAAAGTATCACCTTAGGGGTCCTTTTCATTATTTTGTGTGAAAGGTTCATGATGCATAATAATAAAAAAACCCAACAAATATTTCAAACAGTAAATATGGGCTGTGGTTTTTTGCGTTTGATGTCCTGGCTCCTGCGTGGTGACCTTTGGCCAGCTGGTCTTGGTGTGGTCATCAGAGCTACTGTGCATGAGGTTTCCTAACGTTCTCAGTGAGGTGGGATGAAAAGAACATGGTTTTATTTGTTAAGTTAGATTATTGTTTGAATCTGTGCTTGGTGGAAGGAGGGATATGTGTGCTGTGATGTCCTGCTGGATCCCACCCAATGAAGGGCTCTTGCCAACTCAAGAGATGCAGCCCGGAGGAGGCACTGGGAACATGCACTCATGGATGGGAGCAAAGGAGGGACAGGATTGTCCCCTTCAGCCCAAGCCAGATGTGATGTTTAGGAGCCACCACGTAGGTAGATGGTGGCTCTATGGTTTTGGGGAGTTGAGTGTGGTACCAGGATCTTGGCCTTGAATACTGTGTCCAGTTTTGGGGTCCCCAACACAAGAAGGACATGGAGCTGTTGGAGTGAGGCCATGGAGATGATGGGAGGGCTGGAGCAGCTCTGCTCTGGAAACAGGCTGGGAGAGTTGGGGTGTTCAGCCTGGAGAAGGCTCCAGGGAGACCTTAGAGCACCTTCCAGTGCCTGAAGGGGCTCCAGGAAAGCTGGGGAGGGACTTGGGACAAGGGCAGGGAGGGATGGGATGAGGGGGAATGGATTAAAACTGGAAGAGGGGAGATTGAGGTGAGACATGAGGAGGAAATTCTTTGCTGTGAGGGTGGGGAGACCCTGGCCCAGGTTGCCCAGAGAAGCTGTGGCTGCCCCATCCCTGGCAGTGTTGAAGGGCAGGTTGGATGGGGCTTGGAGCAACCTGGGCTGGTGGGAGGTGTCCCTGCCCATGCAGGGGGCTTGGAACTGGATGATCTTAGAGGTCCCTTCCAACCTAAACCATTCTATGATTCAGCCCAGCCCAGACATGATGCTTAGGAGCCACCATGTGTGGAGTTGGTGGCTCCCTGGTTTTGGGGAGGTTGGATGTGATACCAGGATCTTGGCCTTCATGTGCCCATATTGCTGCTGAGCGCTGATGGGTGGTGACACTATCTGTGTAGGCCAGTTGAGTGGCACTAGAGAGGGAAACCCATTGCATCAGAGTTGGGGAGGAGAAGGCAGGTTCTGCTCTGTCTTCACTCAGAAGACCATCCCTTCCGTGAGTCTCCTCTGTGTTTGAAGCTTTCAGGAGAACAGGCAGGAAACCAAGTTGCTGTGGAAGTTGTTAGTGAAGTGGAGGTTTGTGCATGTGAATCCTGATGCACATGGCCCTGATGAAGGAGAAGTTGTCCTTCCTCTGTGACTTAAGAGAAGCTCTGGTCTCGCTGGGAATACGAGGTGGTGGGTTGGAAGCCACAGATGAGTCAAGCATCACTCACTTTGGCAAAAGCAGTTGAAAAACACTTCCAGATGGCACTTCTTGACCCTACTAACCTAAAACTGAAGAGTATTGGGCAAGTTGCAGGGGGTTGATGTTCTCTCTGTGTCATCTGGATTGTTGACCTACCAGTTAAACTGGAAAGGAAGAAACAAACAAACCCCCTCCCTGCCTTGGAAACTCTCAAGCTTCTTGTCCAACTTTTTCTTCTGGGTGGCTAAGGTTTATTCTTGTGGACATTGTCTAATGCCACCAACTGAAGGTCAGATGCCACCTTCTAGTTTGTCAACCCCAGGTTCTCTCCTGATTGCTTGGGTTCAGTCAGCAAAACCCCTGGCTCCTGTGTTTGAAGAGAAGGAGTTTTCTGTGCAACTGCACTTCTATCATTGTGGGATCAAAGAATCCCAGACTGGTTTGGGTTGGAAGGGACCTTTAAGATCATCTAGATCCAACCCCCTGCGTGGGCAGGTGTCCTGGTTTAAGGCAGGATGAAGCCAATTTTCCTTTTACTGATTTTTTTTTTCCTTCAGTGAGCTTTCTTTTAACTAGCAACACTCTGTTCTTCTAAAGCTGATAAGACACGAATGTTTTTCTAACTGCTGGGGCTTCAAGGTGGCACCTTCACTCTGCCAGCTCAGACACTACGGGGAGATCTGTGACCCCCCCGTGGGAGGCTGAGTTAGACAGACAGCAAAACTGGCCAGAGATATTCCATTCCATAGAGCTACGTAAGCTCAGAGGAAGGTCAGAGATCACAGAAGACACCTTCCTTCCTGCTCCTTCTTCCCTTCTCTCCCGTCCATGGCCGGCGTCCGGGGAGGACTCCGTCCATCCAGCACCACCGACCCTTAGGCTGGAGCTCTCCTGACCCTCATCACTCTGCGCTTCCTCCAGCAGCAGCTCCGGGATTTCTCGGGACTGTTCCAGCTCAGGGGAGTGTGGTGGGAGTTGCTGGGGGTGGGGGGAGGCGAGAGGCTCTTGCACATACCTGAACATATCTGTATATAATTGTATATATGTTCTTATATCATTAGTGTTTCATTAAAGCTGTGTAGTTGAGTTTTCAATCCAGCCAAGTCTCTCTCTTTTTCTCTCTCTCCTTCCCTACCTGGGGGGGAGGGGGAGGGGATCGAGAGCATTTTTGTCAGACCTGAGTCAAACGCTGACATGGGGACACCTCCCACCAGACCAGGTTGCTCCAAGCCCCATCCAACCTGCCCTTCAACACTTCCAGGGATGGGGCAGCCACAGCTTCTCTGGGCAACCTGGGCCACTGTCTCACCACCCTTATAGCAAAGAATCTCCTCCTCATGTCCAACCTAAATCTCCCCTCCCACCTTCACCCTTTAGCAGGGCTTTGGCCACCTCACCTATTGAACTTTAAGAGCTTGTACCATTGGTACCCATAATACTGCAAAATTCAGGGTCCCAGCTGCTTTTGGGAAGTGAGCACACAGCCCTGGTGAGGCCTCACCTTGAGTCCTGTGTCCAGTTTTGGGCCCCTTACTGCAAGAAGGACCTGGAGGTGCTGGAGCAGGTCCAGAGGAGAGCAACAAGGCTGGTGAAGGGACTAGAGGGAAAGTCTTATAGGGAGAGGCTGAGGGAGCTGGGGTTGTTTAGCCTGGAGGAGACTCAGGGGGGACCTTCTCACTCTCTTCAACTACCTGAAGGGAGGTTGGAGTCAGGTGGGGTTGGGCTCTTTTTCCAGGCAACTGGCAACAAGACAAGAGGGCCTGGCCTGAAGCTGCTCCAGGGGAGGGTTAGGTTGGATATCAGGAAGCACTTCCCATGGAAAGGGTGATCAGACATTGGGATGGACTGCCCAGGGAAGTGGTGGAGGCACCATCCCTGGAGGTGTTCAAGGAAAGGCTGGATGTGGCACTTAGTGCCATGGTCTGGCTGCTGTGGTGGTGTTGGTCATAGGCTGGACTTGATGGTCTTAAAGGTCTTTTCCAGCCTTGGTGATTCTGAGTATTATAATAATGATGTGTTATTATAACAGACTCTCCCAACTCACACCTCGCTGTGGTTAAGGTAACAGCCCCCAGAGAGTTATCAGGCTGAGAGGAAGGAAATGTTTACTCATCACATTCCTCTTCATCATTGTGGCTTCCTCCCCAAGCCCAGATGGAGGTTGCAAAGGTCCAGATCAGGGCACTAATCCTGCTACAACCATTGGGGCAGCTCTTGGCTTGTACAGTTGTAGAAAGGTTTGTATCTTTGAGGTTTCTCCAGCCCACGTTGTTGGGTTCAATTCTTTATCGAGCAGGTGCCCACATCCAAAAGGCCCTAGAGGGCTTTTTGCTCTTTAATTACACAAGGTCATCCATAAACTTGTGAGGAAAATAACTATCTGCTCCCTTGGCAAGTTAGACAGGAGCAAAGTTCTCAGCTCCACCTGAGATGGCCAGCAGATCCATCTGCTGGATTCATCCAGACTGCTCCATCTTGACTCTTAGGACCTGGCTGGGGGGCAGCCAGTTGGGTTTCCTGCCAAAGAGGAAATGGAGCATCTGAACAATGAAGGATCAGCTCCTGAACATCTTTTAGCAGAAGCCATGGTGGGCCAGGAGCTCTTGGAATGGTGCAATGTCCCTTGAGACTGAATTCTGTGGGGAAGGATGTCCCAGATGTCACAGGGTTGGTTGTCTGGGTTGTTTTGATTGGGGTGGGCAATTATTTTGGGCTCGGTTGACTTGTAACTCTAGGAATGACTGGTTCATGGTGCCTTTGCACAGCTCATTCATGATGTTCAGATCCAGAAGAAGTGCTCTGGGGGCATCATGGGGATAATACTGGGCTTCAGGGAAAGGATCATGGAAGCAGGGCCTGGAGGTGGTAGGACCAGGGGTGATGGGTTTAAATTGGAAGAGGGGAGATTCAAACCAGATATAAGGAAGAAATGCTTTATACTGCGGGTGGTGAGACTCTGGCCCAGGTTGCCCAGAGAGGTGGGAGATGCCCCATCCCTGGAAACATCCCAGTTCATGTTGGTCAGGGCTCTGAGCAACCTGATCTAGATGCAGATGTCCCTGCTCACTGCAGGGGGTTGGACTGGATGGCCTTGAAAGGTCCTTTCCCACCCAAACCAGTCTGTGATGAACATCTGGAGAATGCACCTGGCTCCAAGACCACCACCTCCAACAGAGATGGAGGAGCCTGAAAACATGATGGTAGCCCACAGCTTATTTTGACTGAGTTTCTGAATCACTTGGGGGGCAGGAAAGTGGGGGAACATGACTGTCACATGGGGGCCTCTTCTCCGTTCTTAATTAAGGTGAGGGCAATCACTTGAGTCTGAGGGTTTCATTTTTAGACAGTTAAAATTAGGAGAGATGAATCCCAGGCAAAAGGTGCCATTTTTTGTCCCTATGGGATTATATGATATTGCATCCCACCATGTTGTCCTGGTGGTCTATGATGGTGGCTTCACCTTCATCACTCCTGGTGGCCACAGGGGACATGGGAAATTCAGGGAATACTCCTTACTTTGGCTGGATGACAGCATCCTGCAGCCATGAGCTCCTTTCTTTCTCTTTCCTGGTGGGACACGTGGCTCAGTGAGGAAAGACCTTCTAAAGGTGGGACAGAAGTAGTTGGCAGCCAAAATCAAGTTAGTTCCTTTAAATCAAGCTCTTTTTGGACCAGCTCAGCCAAACCTGGAGGTAGATGGAAATCCAGGAGCTGGAAGCTTGAATCCTTCAAGATCTATGATAAAACTGCAGTTGTCTTTGGTAGGGCCAGAGCAGAAAGAACAAGCCACCTGTGTGGAGTAAGTGTTCTCCTGAAGGTCAGCCAAAGGAGTGATTCCTGGCTGTGATCCCAACAGTGTCATACCCAGAGAGAGGACCTGGAGAGAAATAATGAGGAACCTTGATGCTTCATGTCTGGTTTATGTGTTTGATGACAAATTTTCAAGGAACCAAAAGGGAAAGCAGTTCTTTCCTCTCCCATGTAAATGTTCTATCCCAGAAAATCCTTTCTCTTCCCTGTAATAAATCTCAGGGAGGAACTTCTCTGACAGGCATTTCACCCCAGCTGTCAGCTGAGACAGATGGTTGGGAAAGATGTAGAAACAAAATAAGGAGCTTTAAAAAAAAAAACAATCTAGGTTCCATTTCACTATCAGGCAGAATTTCAAGTGAGCCAGCCCAGCCATGTTTCGTTGCTTGCAGACAAAACATGGTGTAACCTCTATCCCTTCAGAAGCACTTGAGATGATTAAGAGAAAGGCGGTTTTGTAGAGCCTGTTTCCAGGAATAAACATGAGCTTCAGCACCACCACGGTGAGCTCCACATCTCAGGACATGAATTCAGGTGGACAAGAAGAAACAGGGGCTGCAAATAAAAAAAACACCAATAAAAAGCACCAAGAATGAGGATCTTCTCCTTAGGCAACGTGAGGTCTCCACGGGTTTTTGAAGCAAATATTGAATATCCAGCTCTGCTTGGCCTTGGACACCCTTGGCCTGCAAAGCCCTGCTGAGGCAGAGCATCTTGCTTCTGTTGTGCTTCCATATGGATGCAAGCTTGGATTGGAACCAAAGAGCTCTACTGGAGATTAAACAACTCCACAAGCAGCTGGTATTAAGTGGAGACTGGATAAAGTTCTCAATTTAGATTGAACTGGGGAAGTTCTGCTGATGGACTCGAGCAGCAAAGGTGCACAGATGGCAACTTAGGGAACTTCTGAAGAAAAACCCAGCTGGGCCTTCTAAACAAATGTCCTTTCTGAAACCAGCATCTGAGGAGCAAGGGAGGGAGATTCTGTCTCAGCTACTATGATTAAAATGGTATTTTTGCCATCAGGGACCTGCCTGAAGTGCGAGATGTTGCCATATCAGGAGCAGTGCAACAGCCACATGGCTTCAGGGAGTGAAGAGGGAAGGTGGGATCTGCACGTGGACCATCAGGGCTTTTTAAGGAACAGAGAATTCTGGTTTTACTCCAAAAAAGAAATGGAGGGAAGAAAAACCAGCTTTGTACAGTTCTGTGGGGCAGGGGTGTTTCTGAGAGCAGCACCTCGCATCCGTCCATGGGTCTTTGAAGCTTCCCAGCCCCAACTTGTGTCACCTTCAAGCCCAAAGTTTCATGGGGGAGCTTGGAGGTATCAGCTTGGAGGCCTCAGACCAGACACTGCCCAATTATCTTGAAGTCTTCTGGAGAAAAGGACCCCAACAGCACTCACTTTCCCAGCAGCCATGGGAGTGGTAGAATTTATAGAATTATAGAATTGTTTTGGATGGAAAAGACCTTTAAGATCATCCAGTCCAAGCATTCCCCCAGCCCTGCCAAGGCCACCACTGCCCCATGGCCCTCAGCACCACATCTACATGGCTTGGAAACCCCTCCAGGGATGGGGACTCCACCCCTGCCCTGGGCAGCCTGGGCCAGGACCTGACAACCCTTGCCAGCAAGAAATGCTTCCCAAGATCCCATCTCAACCTCCCCTGGCACAACTGGAGCACATTTCCTCTTGTCCCATCACTTGTTCCTTGGGAGACCAACCCCTCTGTTGATGAAGAACATGGGCAGCTAGAGCTGATGTCTGCTTGAGCTCTGGGGTCACCTAAACAGCCTCCATCAGCAAAGGTTTCTTTTGAGACCTGTCCTTGGACAGTGGGAGATCCCTAGCATCATACAGCCCTGGCATCCTACCTGCTCCCAAGGGAAGGGTCCAAGGCCAAAGGTTGGTCCAGAGGAGGCCACAAAAATGATCTGATGGCTGGAGCAGCTCTGCTCTGGAGACAGGCTGGGAGAGTTGGGGTGTTCAGCCTGGAGAAGAGAAGGCTCCAGGGAGACCTTAGAGCACCTTCCAGTGCCTGAAGGGGCTCCAGGAAAGCTGGGGAGGGACTTGGGACAAGGGCTTGTAGCAAGAGGACAAGGGGTGATGGAGGAGGGGAGATTTAGTTGAGACATGAGGAGGAAATTCTTTGCTGTGAGGGTGGGGAGACCCTGGCCCAGGTTGCCCAGAGAAGCTGTGGCTGCCCCATCCCTGGCAGTGTTGAAGGGCAGGTTGGATGGGGCTTGGAGCAACCTGGGCTGGTGGGAGGTGTCCCTGCCCATGCAGGGGGGTTGGAACTGGATGGTCTTTAAGGTCCCTTCCAACCCAAACCAGTCTGTGGTCCTATGAAGTAATGGTGGCTATTGCTTTGTAGGGATTTTCTCATTGAGGTGCACCATCCAAAAACATTGAAGAGTTTTGCACACCTCAGACAGGTTTCAAGGAACATGAATGAACCCTAGAGATGCAGGAATGGAAATATTAACCCAGTTCTGGATATGGCAAGTGGACAAGGGCTTCCAGAAACAGGGTGGAGACACAGTGGGCTGATGTTGCCCAACAATGGGCCAGCACTGCAGTCAAAGGCCAACGAGATGTTTCCAATATCCTTTAACTGGTGCTAGAAGGAAACAAAAAATAGATATATCTGAAAAGTCTTTGGGGTGCAACGTGAGCTGATTAAAAGCAAAATAAAACCAAACACTAATTAACTGTGCTATTAAAGGTCCATCCACTTTGCTGGAGGAAAGAGGAACATCTTTGAGGATGGATGCTTGCTTATAAATCAGGAGGGCTTTGTTCAGCTGCCAGGTCCCCCACGGGCTGGCTGGGTGTTCTTTCTGAGAGCCCAACCTCTTGAACCTCAGCTTCTCTAGCTGCAAGATGGGGAGGAAAACTTCTCTCTCGCATCACAGCATCACAGCGGTTGGAAGGGACCTCAAAAGATCATCCAGTCCAACCCCCCCGCCAGAGCAGGGTCACCTAGAGTACATCACACAGGAAGGCGTCCAGGCGGGTTTTGAATGTCTCCAGCGAAGAAGACTCCACAACCTCTCTGGGCAGCCTGTCCCAGTGCTCTGTCACTCTCACAGTAAAAAAATTTTTCCTGATATTCACCTTAAACCTCCTGTGCTCCAATTTGCATCCATTACTCCTTGTCCTATCACTGGTCATCACTGAAAAAAGCTTAACTCCATCTTCTTGACACTCACCCTTTACGTATTTGTAAACATTGATGAGGTCCCCCCTCAGTCTCCTTTTCTCCAAACTAAAGAGACCCAGCTCTCTCAGCCTTTCCTCATAAGGGAGATGTTCCACTCCCTTCATCATCTTTGTGGCTCTGCCCTGGACTCTTTCAAGCACTTCCCTGTCCTTCCTGAACTGAGGGGCCCAGAACTGGACACAATACTCCAGATGCAGCCTCACCAATGCAGAATAGAGGGGGAGGAGAACCTCTCTTGACCTACTAACCACCCCCTTTCTAATGCACCCCAGGAGGCCATTGGCCTTCTTGGCCACAAGGGCACACTGCTGGCTCATGGTCATCCTCCTGTCTACCAGGACCCCCAGGTCCCTTTCACCTACACTGCTCTCCAGCAGGTCAGCCCCCAACCTGTACTGGTACATGGGGTTTCTCTTCCCCAAATGCAAAACTCTACACTTGCCCTTGTTGAACTTCATCATGTTTCTCCCCGCCCAAGTCTCCAGCCTGTCCAAGTCCCTCTGAATGGCAGCACAGCCTTCAGGTGTGTCAGCCACTCCTCCCAGCTTGGTGTCATCAGCAAACTTGCTGAGGGTACATTCTGTACCCTCATCCAGGTCGTTGATGAAGATGTTGAACAACACCGGTCCCAGTACCGACCCCTGAGGGACTCCACTAGTCACAGGCCTCCAACTAGATTCTGCCCCATTGACTACAACTCTCTGCCTCCTTCCTTTCAACCAGTTCTTGATCCACCTCACTGCCTGGTCATCAAACCCATACTTGATCAACTTATCTACAAGGATGCTGTGGGAGACGGTGTCAAATGCCTTACTGAAATCAAGATAGACCACATCTACCGCTCTACCATCATCCATCCACCTAGTAATTTCCTCCTAGAAGGCTATGAGGTTAGTCAAACATGATTTACCCTTGGTAAAACCATGCTGACTGCTCCTGCTGACCCCCATGTCCTTGATATGTCTAGAGATAGTGCCAAGGACAAGTTGTTCCATCACCTTTCCAGGGATGGAGGTGAGGCTGACCGGTCTATAGTTACCCGGGTCCTCCTTCTTGCCCTTCTTGTAGACTGGAGTGACATTTGCTATCCTCCAGTCCTCAGGCACCTCTCCTGTTACCCATGACTTACCGAAGATGATGGAGAGCAACCTAGCAATGACCTCCGCCAGCTCCCTCAGCACCCTTGGATGCATTTCATCCAGACCCATCGATTTCTGGATGTCCAGATTACGCAACTGATCCCTAACCCAATCCTCATCTACCTGGGCAAACTCCTCCTCTATCTTGACTTCTTCTGGGGCTATATGAGACTGGGGCTCCTGGGGAAAGCCTGCAGGAGTAAAGACAGAGGCAAAGAAGGCATTCAGCACCTCTGCCTTCTTTAAATCCTCTGTCACCAGGGCTCCCACCTCATTCAGCAGTGGGCCTATATTGCCTCTGGTGTTAGTTTTGTTGGCTATGTATTTGAAAAAGCCCTTTCTATTGTCCTTAACCTGACTTGCAAGGTTAAGTTCCAAGGAGGCCTTAGCTTTCCTAGTTGCCTCCCTACATTCTCTGACAACAGTCCTATATTCCTCTCAAGTGACCAGCCCCTCCTTCCATGATCTATAGATTTTCCTTTTCCACTTGAGTTTGCCCAGCAGTTCCTTTTTTAACCACGCTGGTCTCCTAGCTCCCTTACTAGATTTTCTACCCATTGGGACGCTCTGATCCTGTGCTTGCAAGAAGTGGTCCTTGAATGTTGACCAGCTATCTTGAGCCCCTTTACCTTCCAGCACTCTGTCCCATGGGACTTCCCTTAACAATTGATTGAGGAGGCCAAAGTTTGCTCTGTGGAAGTGCAGGGTTCTGGTCCTGCTGGGTATTCTGTTCCTCCCACACAGGATCCTGAACTCCACCATCTCGTGGTCACTGCAGCCAAGGCTGCCACTGACCACCACTGCTTCAACAAGGCCCTCCTTGTTGGTGAGCACAAGATCCAGCAGCGCTCCTCTTCTAGTCGGCTTGTCCACCATTTGCATTAAGAAGTTGTCATCAATGCACTGGAGGAACCTCCTAGACTGTGAAAGGCTGGCTGTGTGAGTCTTCCAGCAGATATCGGGGTAGTTAAAATCTCCCATAAGGACTAGGGACTGTAGTTGTGAGGCTGCTTTCAGCTGCCTGTAGAAAGCCTCATCAACTTCCTCGCCTTGGTCAGGAGGTCTGTAGTAGACCCCCACAACTGTATCACCCATACCACCCTGCCCCTTAATTCTTACCCACAGACTTTCAACTTGCCCCTCATCAGCCCCAGCACAAAACTCGATACATTCTAGCTGCTCTCTCACATAAAGAGCAACTCCACCACCTCGCTTCACCGACCCATCTTTCCTAAAAAGCACATAGCCATCCATGGCCACATTCCAGTCGTGTGAGCTGTCCCACCATGTCTCTGTTATTGCTACCAGATCATAACCCTTAGCCCGCACACAGACCTCTAACTCTTCCTGCTTATTCCCCATGCTGCGTGCATTGGTGTACAGGCATTTCAGGAAGCAAGCAGAGCACACTGGTGGGACCAAATCCTCCTTAGACCACCGTCCTTCAGGCCCTGGTATGTTCCTCTTGGGCTTGTCCCTAACAGACCCAGTTTTCTCCCCTTCCCCCTTCACATCTAGTTTAAAGCTCTCTCAATGAGCCCTGCTAAGTCCTGCCCCAAAAGCCTTTTCCCCCTCTGGGACAGGTGCATCCCACCTGCCACCATCAGGCCAGATGTCTCATAGAGCAGCCCATGATCAAAAAAACCAAAGCCCTGCCTTTGGCACCAGTCTCGTAGCCATTCATTGATCAGTAAACTCTTCCTGTTTATCTCTCCACCCATTCTTACAGGAGGGATGGAGGCAAACACGACTTGTGCTCCAGACCACCTAACTAGCGGTCCCAGGGCCCTGAAGTCTCTCTTCATTGCCCTTACATTTCTTGTGATAATTTCATCACTGCCAATCTGAAAAATCAGCAGTGGGTAGTAATCAGAGGGATTTACAAGATTAGGGAGTTTCCTTTTAACATCTCAAATCCGAGCCCCAGGGAGGCAACAGACCTCCCTGTGGGATGGATCTGCTCGACCGATGGGCCCTTCTCTTCCCCTCAGAAGGGAGTCACCCACCACAATTACCTTTATTTTCTTCCTGATTGAAGAAGTCCTAAGGACTCGGGGTGACTGACGAGTCCTAGGTGCTTCGCTAGGTAAGTCTACCCCTCCTACTTCATTTTCCTCTCCCTGAATTTCCAAGGCCTCATATCTATTCTTCAAGGGCAATTGGAAGGTGGAGGGGGTTGGGAGGGTTTTTTCTTGCCTCTCCGAGGTTGGACCTCCCTCCATTCCTTCATGTCTCTTAAGTCCTCTTCTTCTGTCTGGTGACAGGAGGGGAGGGGATCCATCACTTTCTCAACCTCTTCCATCTGCCCCTGCCTCAGGGTATGACTCCACCAATCTATTTCACTCTCACATTCTCTAATGGTACTTAATCTTTCAACCTCCTCTGTCAGTTCAACCACCTGCCTGAGGAGATCATTTACTTGCTCACACCGCATACATGTGGTGTCATTGACTCCCTGTGGTACCAGTGCCAGGCTCAGGCATTCACTGCAGCCAGAGACCTGCACGGCTGCGTGCCTGCTTGGGAGCTCCGTCTGAGTTCCCACATTCTTTTTCACTATGGTTTTTGGGCGCGTAGTGACCATGATCTATCTAGCTAGCTAGTTTACCTGTCCTGCTATGAGAAAGCAACCACTGCCCGCCTGCCCTCTGGAGGTCGCTGCCACTCTGCTCTGCGCTGCCGCGCGCTCTGAGGAGCTGCCGAGATGGCCGCTTTTAAACCTGCTGCCGTTCTCAGCCACACCCCCCGCCACGTCAGCCTTCCTGTTCCTCTCAGGATTCCCGCTCAGACTCGGGTCTCCTCGCTCTGCTCCGGCTTCGCCGTCTCCGGGAAGCCCGGTCTCTTCTCTAATCCTCAGTAATTAAAGGAGCAGCTCTCACCGCTGCCGGTGCCGCTGCCGCTCTGCGCTGCCGCTCTGCGCTGCCGCGTGCTCTGTGGGATCAATTCCTCCCCCCAAAAATTGGAAAAAGGGAAAAAGTGCTGTAGAAATCTGGAGGGTTGCTGCTCTATCTTACACTGCAAAAGCCAAAGTTCCTGGGTGAGGAGTCTTCTTCTGCTTTCTTATCACAGAGGTCTTTAAGAAAGAGGGCATCCAAGAGAGGAGGTATGTCCACTGTTCCCAAATCCTAAACGAGACCCCTTCCAAACAGGAGGAATTGGGAAGGCTTCCATCAGCAAAATGCTGGCAGGAACTGCCTCCAAACATTTGTAGCACCTTGGATCTGGTGGGGTTGCCTACAGAAGTGACATGACCTGCTTCCCAGGACAAAGAGGCTGAGGTGTGGAAATCAAAAGGCCATCGTGACTCCAGCGTGGCCTCCAAGATGTCCTATGAGACATAGAGGCTGGGGAGATGGATGGAGGAGGAAGGAGAGATGTGGGCTACAGCAAGTCCTTGCTGAGTTCTTCCCACTTGAGAGGAAGAGCTGGTGGAAGGAGCATAGGAAGAGTAATGGGAAGCTACTGAAGACATGGGGAGCTAAACCCAAACCCAGTGGGTCGTTGGTTGGACTTGATGATCTTAAAGGTCTTTTCCAACCAGAATGATTCTGTGATTCTGTACCCAACTCTTTGCAGAAACAATGGATGGTCAAACATCAGGATGCTTATTAAACCAGATCAGGTTTCCCTGCTCCCACTAATCCAGGGCTCACTCAGTCTCTTTATTAGTTTGCAGTTTTTCCTGATCCACTCTGGTTTTTAGTTAATTGCTTTTCCCCCTGGATTATCTAGACCAAGCTTTTTATGTAACAGCTGAGATAGAGAGCCTGAGAGATGGAGCTGGGATGTTTCTAGGGATGGGGCTTCTCCCACCTCTCTGGGCAACCTGGGGTGGTGTCTCACCACCCTCAGCATGAACAGTTTCTTCCTTCTATCTAGTCTGACTCTCCCCTCTTTCATTTTAAACCCATCACCCCATGTCTGATCACAACAGGACCTACTGAAAAGCCTGTCCCCATCTTTCTCAGAAGACCCCTTGAAGTACTGAACATGAAGACAGCCATCCAGAGGGAACAGGCTTTGTTTTTCAAGGTAACCAGTCTAGATGTCACTTTGCACCTTTATATTCTCCCACTCTCTTCTTAAAGAGTCCTCTGGAGGAAATTCTGAGAATGTACTTTGGTATTTTCCACCATCAGTCCCATGATTTGCTAACTCAACCTGCAAGGTGTCAACCAGCAGTAGGAACAGCACAAATACTCACTTCACTGCTGTCGTGGAAGAGCAGGTATCATCCATCTGTTCCCTGAATGACAGCAAATTGCTTTCCTCCTGCAGATGAGCCTCAGCAAAATGGGTCACTTCATTCTGAAGAGCCTGTGAGAAAGACAATGGCAATGACTCCAGTGTCGTGGCAACATATGCCAGCACTGTGAGGATCTCAACATATCCTCCCCCTGGTCCTCCCTTGGAAAGGAAAAAGCATATTTTGAGCAGCACTTCAGCACTGAGGTTTCCTGGGAACAGTGCTCCTGGGGAAACAGAACCCACACTCCCAGCTCTGCTGGATTTTGGGGGGCTTCTCCAGCCAGCTCCATTTAAAGCATCCTTCAGGCATCTCTGCTCTGCCCACCCCAGAATTCTTGTCAGCAGGACTTTGACAGCACCTCTCTGCCTGCTGTTAAATCCTCCCCTGAGCTTGCAGAGAGCTCTTCAATCAAGCAGCCTCTACAAGAGCACAGGACCAACATGGAATAGAATCATAGAACATCGGGTTGGAAGGGACCTCTAAAGATCATCTAGTCCAACCCCCAAACAATAAGCAGGGACATTTCCAACTAGACCAGAGCCCCATCAAGCTTGAATGTCTCCAGGGATGAGGCAATCTTTGCAGCCATCTCACACAATCAAGGGCTTGCGGGTGTGGGGGGCTCAGGCTTTTGGTTCCTCCACTGGGAAAGTAGATGCAAAGTATCTTGCTATCCAAGCTAATCTTGTGGGAATACAATCCTTACAGGCTGTCAATTACACTGTCTCCAGGATCTCCAACTCACCCTCCCAAAAAATCAGCTCTCTTGCCTTCAGCCAGGGCCCATCTGGGTGGAGTACAGGTAGATTCTCAGTGATATCATGGAAGGATGTGGGTTTGCCTGCAAATTCCTGTGTCTTATCCTGAGCTAATTTCTCTCTTTGTTTACTCTTATCAGGACCTCTGCAGCCAAGAATTAATTAGCAGCACTGCCTCCCTGCAGTGAGGTCCTACCAGTTCAAGGCATTGTACACACATGAAGCCAAGAAGATCTGCACAGCTTCAAACAAGTTTTTTTAAAGGAAACCATTACTAAGCACTATTACCAGTCAAAAAATCAGCTTGTTATACCACCAAAAATGAACACTTTAGTGGTGAAGGTCTCTCCAGTTTTCATTCTGCAAAGCAAGCTGTGGGAGTGGTTAGGAAGAAGATGTTTTCAGGCTGGAGAGATGGGCCCGTGAAGTTCATGAAGTTCAGCAGGGCCAAGTGTAAGGTCCTACACATGGGTCAGGGTAATCCCAGGCACAAACACAGGCTGAGCAGAGAATGGATTTGGAGTAGCCCTGAGGAGAAGGACTTGCACTGAAGCCCAGAAAACAACTATGTCCTGGGCTGCATCACCAGCAACGTGGCCAGCAGGGCCAGGGTGGGGTTTCTTCTCTGATGAGGCCCTCCCTGCAGTGCTGGATCCAGTTCTGGGGTCCCCAACTGTTGGAGCCAGTCCAGAGGAGGCCACAGAGATGATGAGAGGGCTGGAGCAGCTCTGCTCTGGAGCCAGGCTGGGAGAGTTGGGGTGTTCAGCCTGGAGAAGAGAAGGCTCCAGGAAGACCTTGCAGGGCCTGAAGGGGCTCCAGGAAAACAGGAGAAGTGAGAGGACAAGGGAGGATGGATTAAAACTGGAGGAGGGGAGATTGAGGTGAGACATGAGGAGGAAATTCTTTGCTGTGAGGGTGGGGAGACCCTGGCCCAGGTTGCCCAGAGAAGCTGTGGCTGCCCCATCCCTGGAAGTGTTGAAGGGCAGGTTGGATGGGGCTTGGAGCAACCTGGTCTGGTGGGGGTTGGAACTGGATGATCTTTAAGGTCCCTTCGAATCCAAACCTGTCTGGGATTCTCTGAGTCTGATTCTATGACTTTGCCTTTTTTTTTTGCTTGCTGAAGAGCTTTTCTACCCCTCTCCACCATGCCTGGTTCCTGGCTAAACCAGACCAGACCAAACATCCTCGTTGCTTACCTTGCCTGGGGCAATGGATTTTTTTTCCTTTTGTCTTTTGCTTTTGTTGCTTGTTTTCCCTTTGAAGAAGGCCAAAAAAACATCCCAAACAGGGTGATACTGTATCACCCAGCATTCATGCAGCTACTCCAAGGGAAGTTATTTGCTTCGGTTATTTGCTAAAATAAATAAATGCCCTGGAGATTAAATGCTGTGCCATGAAAGCATCATTGTACACCCCATCCCCCAGCAGACAATGTTTCCTAGATAAGATCCATGGCAGCCAAGGCTGATGAACTACAGATTTTTCACATGAAACTACTCATAACTGCTACTAAAAATATCACCTAGCTATACTTGCTAAAATAAACATTTCCATGCAGAGATAATTCCCCAAGCTTTGATGGAGAAACCAACAGGTGGTGGGTAAAACTCTTGGAAGAAGCTTGTCCTGCTTCATACCTTGCTGCAATTTGCCTCTTAGAGGCTCTTTTCTGGCATCAAACCAATTGACAGGAGTTGGGGACGCAAGTGGAAGCAAATCCAGAGTGTGTCCCCCAACCCCACCAAAAAAGAGAGTGATTTATTTTGTTATTATTATTTAATTAGAAGAAAATCATGAGCAGATATTTTCACATCGTAATTTTGATGCCAAAGATCGGACCAAAATAATGAGTCTCATTTCCTCTTAGGAAACTAAATGAAAAATGAGACTTGGAGAGAAGTTCATGAACCCACCTTAGCTGTCACACAGCTCCAGGAGAGGACTACTTGCAGCACACGGGGCTTCAGGAGCCCTTTTCCTTCATGCAAAGTGTGCTGGGAAGCTCTGCATAAGCCAACCCTGGGATCGAAGCCCCCATCCCAGTGTGCTCCCACCTCCATGTATCTCCTCGTGAGAGAAGGTCCATATTCCATGTCTGGCAAGGAGAAAACCTTGGCCATAAAAAGGTTTCTGGCCTACAGGAGGCATTTATTTGTGTGGGAAGACAGGACATTAAGTAGTCATTTGCCAGACAAAATCAACTCTAGAATCCAAAACCTTCTACAAAAGCCAGATGAGAAACTTATTATAGAACCACTGAATGGTTTGGGTTGGAAGGGACCTTAAAGATCATCTAGTTCCAACCCCCTGCATGGGCAGGGACACCTCCCACCAGCCCAGGTTGCTCCAAGCCCCATCCAACCTGCCCTTCAACACTGCCAGGGATGGGGCAGCCACAGCTTCTCTGGGCAACCTGGGCCAGGGTCTCACCACCCTCACAGCAAAGAATTTCCTCCTCATGTCTCACCTCAGTCTCCCCTCTTCCAGTTTTAATCCATTCCCCCTTGTCCTCTCACTCCCTGCCCTTGTTCAGCTTTCCTGGAGCCCCTTCAGGCACTGGAAGGTGCTCTAAGGTCTCCCTGGAGCCTTCTCTTCTCCAGGCTGAACACCCCAACTCTCCCAGCCTGGCTCCAGAGCAGAGCTGCTCCAGCCCTCTCATCATCTCTGTGGCCTCCTCTGGACTCACTCCAACAGTTCCATGTCCTTCTTATGCTGGGGGCTCCAGAACTCTCTTCAATGACTTTTGACAGCCCCGTGCTTTGGCCTGGTTTTGCATGGGGTGGGAAGACCCCATATGAGGCAGTGCCACGACCATCAAAACTAGGCAAACTGGGAAAAACAGCTCCTGAAGGACGAGGCAAAGAGGTGCCAGTGCTTACACATCCAGGACTTCATGAGGTAAATCTGCATGAAGATAAAATAGCAAGATCCACACCAGAATCATGTGCTGGAGCTGAGTCTACACAAATCCTGGAATAAAGATAAACCAGCCTAACCATCTGAATAGATATGTCATGCAACAAGCTCTGCAATTTATTTTTTTGCTCTTAAATCCTCCTGTCCTGAAAAAAAAAACAAAACTAAAAATCAAGCTAACTTCAAACAGGTTGTTTGGTTTTTTTCTGCCACAAACATCTCAATTGGGTAAATCCTCCAGCAAACTGTTGCTTTTTTGTTCTCAGTCTTAAACCAGGAACCAAACAGCAAACCAGACAACCTGAACAATTCCATTTCTGCCCCAGAAATCAGTGCAGACAGGCCCCCTTTTCAGTGGCAGGGGTTTCTTCTTGTGTATTAAGTGTAGACACAGGAAAGAAAGTATCTCCGTGTTTTCCCTTTGATGATGGGACCTGGAAGAAGCATTTTTGCCAAGATCAGTCCCATTATTGCTGGCACTGAGGAGCACTGGTAAATTCTGTACCTGCAGGCAAGTGGCTCTTGAATAGGTCCAAAAAAAAAAAGCAAGCCCGTTTCCTGCTTTTTGAAGATCTGAAAGGGACTCAAAAGGATTATGAAATGTCTGTGGTGAGGACAACCTTCAGACAGCAGCAGCAGCAGCAGAAAGAGAGGAAGAATCACCAAATTCATCCCACATCTCACTGGTTTTAAAGTCAAGTTCACACTGGAGACGCCTTCAGCAAAGCCAGGGCCTACAAGGTGTTGTGTTAATGAGTGCAGAGAAAGAAGAGCAGATATTATGATTTTATGATTGACAGAAGTATTGTGTGTATATATATATTTTTAAAAATATCTATATAAAAATATATGTGTGTATCTGTATATATTTCTATATATACATCTGGAAATAGCAACAACTCTTCAGAGAAACAAAACCACAGATCTGGAGTAAAATGAACAAAGGTGCCAGCACGACACAGAAAGCCTATTTTCTAATTTAAAACTAATCATAATAATAATTAATAATAAAATCTTCCAATCTAGACTGAGAATCTGGAGTAAAAAAGCTCCTGTGGTGATCTTTGTCCACCACAGCTTGGTGGTGTAAGAGAGCTCAGAAAGGGTCTGTTTGTTGAGCATATCCCACAGTCAGGTACAACCAGGTGGTTACTTGAAAGGCTGTTTGATGTGTTGCTGCTTCTTGAAGCCTAAAAGTCCAAGTCCTGTGCTTGTGGTGAGTACCAAGTCTGGAATTCATGTGTAGACATGTCTCTGCCCTTCCTCCTAAGACCTACTACCTTCATTGCTCCCCCTGTGCTGGGCCCTGGGGAGGGGGCACCTGGAATCCTGGGGTCAGTTCTGGGCCCCTCAGGACAAGAAGGACATGGAGGGGCTGGAGCGTGTCCAGAGAAGGGCAAGGGAGCTGGGGAAGGGGCTGGAGCACAAGTGTGAGGAGGAGCAGCTGAGGGAGCTGGGGGTGTCCAGCCTGGAGCAAAGGAGGCTGAGGGGAGACCTGCTGGCTCTGCAGCTGCCTGAGAGGAGGTTGGAGCCAGGGGGGTCGGGCTCTGCTCCCCAGGAACAAGGGATGGGACAAGAGGAAATGGGCTCCAGTGGTGCCAGGGGAGGTTGAGATGGGATCTTGGGAACCATTTGTTGTTGGCAAGGGCTGTCAGGCCCTGGCCCAGGCTGCCCAGGGCAGGGCTGGAGTCCCCATCCCTGGAGGGGTTTCCAAGCCATGTAGATGTGGTGCTGAGGGCCATGGGGCAGTGGTGGCCTTGGCAGGGCTGGGGGAATGCTTGGACTGGATGATCTTAAAGGTTTTCTCAAACCAAAGCAATTCCATGATTCCATGGCTGACCTATCTGCCAGTAAGGTCAACATCAGGAAAATGAAATCCATGCCACCATGCTCCTCATGGTGTAACACAGATCAAACCCAACCTTCCAGGCAGGGACAGCTTAACCTTTAAAGCTGTTGTCCACCCAGCAGAAGTTGTAAATAATTTCAAGCTCTTCCTGGTATCAGTAGCACTCAAGGGTGCTCAACCTCCAATGGGAACAAGCCTTGTTTCCAGGCATATCAAAATAATTTAGATTATTTTGGCATCTCATTTGAAACAATCCCATTGGGTTCTTGCTTTGACCATGTGTACGAGGTTTGTCTGGTGTTCCACAGAAGATAAAGCAACAGCAGGAGAACTCGCTCAATCCTTTGCTTCCCTGTTGTCTTCTTCTCACCCATGATATGATGAAAATTCACAAGAGAACCATGATTGGTTCAGTAATTGTCAGTGTTAGCATCCTCAAAATCCTAGAGGATTTTACCTCATGAGGTAGTGGTTCCAGCTCCATAAATGGCCTAACATCCAAGAGAAGGCCACGGGCCAACATCATGGCAATGAAAAGAAAGCAAGTGGCCTGTTGATAAGACTGGAGGTTTTCTTGGCAGAGCTCATGTGTGTCAGCAAAAATATCCTTGCAGTAGCATAAACTCTGACTATCAACCCAGGCAGGTAGGTCCTCCTGCTCTTCTAGCTCATGCCATTTGGGAGATAAGCTTAAGTGACACTAGAGGAAGAGTTTTGAAGTCCCCAAGAGATGTATTTCCTTAGCAAGGGGTATCTGGTTGCAATGGTACAATTCTGCTGCTACCACCTCTGAGCACAGACAAGAACAGTTCCTGCCCTACCTAGTAGAAGGTCTCATGAAAGGTGTCCCTACCCATGGCATTAAGGTTGGAACTAAATGATCTTTATGGTCTTTTCTAACCCAAATAATTCTCTGGTTCTACTAATCCTCACCTGGAGGGCTAAATCTGCTGACAAGGCAGAAACTCAGAACATTTCACCTGGAGCCACACCTGACTGGTGTTTGCACCAACGACCAAGCCAGTAAAAGGGCAGACCAGAGAACCCAAGGAAGAAGCAGTTTTGCAGGTACTTTATGAGCAGAGCTACTGAAGGCAGTGGAAGTCCTGATAACAACCAGATTATTTTGACATGTCCTTTGATTCTAGTTCATATACGCTTCTCTCTGTGCCCTCCATGTTGCTCCATGAAGAAGTTTTGGATGAGAAAAAGCTGACTTGCTCTTGGGTTCAGAGAGGATGTACCAGCAGGTAAGAGCAAACCAGCAATTAGAGGTTAATGTTCTGATAGCTGAGGCATTTTGTCCATCATGGCTCATAGGGGACCCACTGGGGCAATCCCAAGCACAAATATGGGTTGGGTGGGGAATGGGGTGGGAGCAGCCCTGAGGAGCAGGCCTTGGGGGTGCTGGGTGATGAGAAGCTCCCCATGAGCCGGCACCGTGCGCTGGAGCCCAGAAACCCCCCGTGTCCTGGGCTGCATCCCCAGCAGCGTGGCCAGCAGGGCCAGGGAGGGGATTGTCCCCTCTGCTCTGCTCTGCTGAGACCCCCCTGCAGGGCTGGGGCCAGGGCTGGGGTCCCCAGCACAGGAAGGACATGGGGCTGATGGAGAGTCCAGAGGAGGCCCCAGAGATGCTGAGAGGGCTGGAGCAGCTCTGCTCTGGAGCCAGGCTGGGAGAGTTGGGGTGTTCAGCCTGGAGAAGAGAAGGCTCCAGGGAGACCTTAGAGCACCTTCCAGTGCCTGAAGGGGCTCCAGGAAAGCTGGGGAGGGACTTGGGACAAGGGCAGGGAGGGATGGGATGAGGGGGAATGGATTAAAACTTATTAAATTGTCCTCCGGGGGGTTTGTCCTCCGGGGGGTTTGTCCTCCGGGGGGTTTGTCCTCCAGGTTTGTTTTCTTTTTTTTCTTTGGAAAACAGCTTCTTTCTGACTGCAGCTGCTCACCAGGAGCTGTGGCCTGAAACACCGGCCAGGTACAGTCCCAACTGTGGCCAGCAGGGCCGGGGAGGGGATTGTCCGCTCTGCTCTGCTGAGACTCCCCTGCAGGGCTGGGGCCAGGGCTGGGGTTCCCAACACAGGAAGGACATGGGGCTGGTGGAGAGAGTCCAGAGGAGGCCCCGGAGATGATGGGAGGGCTGGAGCAGCTCTGCTCTGGAGCCAGGCTGGGAGAGTTGGGATTTTCAGCCTAGAGAAGAGGAGATTCTGGGAAGAAACATATTGTGGCCATTCAATAGGGCCTAAAAGAAAGATGGGAACAGACTTTCTAGCAGGGCCTGTAGTGATAGGACAAGGGGTGGTGGTGGTTTTAAACTGAAAGAAAATAGATTCAAACTGGATATTAGGAAGAAAATCTTTACTGTGAGGGTGGGGAGGCCCTGGCCCAGGTTGTCCAGAGAGGTGGGAGATGCTCCATCCCTGGAAACATCCCAGCTCAGGTTGGACAGGGCTCTGAGCAACCTGATCTAGGTGCAGATGTCCCTGCTCACTGCAGGGGGCTGGACTGGATGGCCTTGAAAAGTCCCTTTCCACCCAAGCCATTCCACGATTCCATGAAATGGCTGCTCCCGGTGGGCAGTGGCACCATCTCCCCCATGCTTCTGCAGCCCTACTGGGATGTTTGGTGGGGTGCAAAGCAGTTGTCCCTGAATCAAACCTTGCTCACCCCTGCCTTACACTGGTGTCTCCCCTGGACCATGCAGCTCCCTCAGCATCTCCTGGGAGCAAGCAGGGTCCCACCAGGATTCCCCACCTTGGTGGGATCCCTCACCTATGATGGGCATCAAAGAGACAGGAGAGGAATCGCCCTTTGGAGGGATTTGTCTCCCTGGAAAGAACCTAGGCTACTTTAGACCAGCAATCTAACTTCCTTCTGGCCAAAAATAGCTAAGGTGAACACCATCTTATAAATGGCCTGGCCAGGTAAGTACCAATTGTGACATTAATTATTTCAATCAATGTCAAATGGGTCCATAATTGAGTTTTTCAGTCTAGAGAACAGAAATGAAGTGCCTTGGAAGATACTGAAACAGAAATACACACTGCCCTCAGGGGTGCAGATAATGGCATGGAATTTCTGTACGTCACAACATTCCTTTAAAACCATGTCATCTAATGACACTTTCTTCCCTTTGGGAGGAGGGAGAGAGGAATTATCTTCGTTAGATGATTTCCTCCCTCTTGGATATCCCTCGTCTTAATTTTCAGATAGATGTGCGTTTTCTAGGTCTTAACTGTAAATAAAAATAGCTTCTGCTTTGTAGTCGCTGCTTTTTTCAGAGTCTTGAAGGAATAATCATGCATCTCTGGATGACATCCTTGGAGGAAGAGCTCTGCAAGGGATCTGGTAGTAAGTGAGGTGAGAGCCTGGTAAACTGAGGCAGGGGATTTGCCCTGTTCAAGGGTCTCATGGAACTGAGATATAATAATGAATATATGAAAATTCTAGAATGGTTTGGGTTGGAAGGGACCTTAAAGATCATCTAGATCCAGCCCCCCTGCATGGGCAGGGACACCTCCCACCAGACCAGGTTGCTCCAAGCCCCATCCAACCTGCCCTTCAACACTGCCAGGGATGGGGCAGCCACAGCTTCCCTGGGCAACCTGGGCCAGGGTCTCACCACCCTCACACCAAAGAATTTCTTCCTAAAATCTAACCTTAATCTCTCCTCTTCCAATTTAAAGCCATCCCCCTCCTTGTCCTATTGTTACATGCCCTGGTGTGAAAAAAAAATATAAAATCTCTCTCTCTCAAAATCCACCTAGATCTAGTAAAACCTTCATCAACACACAAAAACGCCTTCACAACTTCAGCTACTTCGCACAGAACGACATCCTTTCCAGCTGAAACGATTATTCTCCTTAGGTTACCTGCTTCCTTTAGGCCTCACCGTTCCCTACAACATGCTGTGGAGAACCCACCACAGCAGCCCCCGCCCCCCAAGGGCGTTTCCAGCCGCCCCTCCCAGTGTCCCCAGCCCCTCCGTTCCTCACTCACCGAGGCCCCGCGGCCCAGCCTGGCGCCTCCCCGGGTCTTCCCCCCGCGGCCGGGCCAGGCCTGGAGGAGCCGCTGCCGCCTGAGTCAAGGCAGCCGCGGAATGTGGCAACGGGGAGGGGCCGCCGGAGGACGGCGGGGAAAGTGGGGAAACTCTCCCTAGGCAGCCCGGAGGGTTCCTGGAGCCTCTCCCCGGGCAGCCCCGGGGGTTAAACGGCGGTTCTGCCCACACAGCCCCGGTGGGTGAGGGGAGCGACTCTCCCTGCGTTCCCTTCTGCCCCAAGGAGGCCAGAGCGGGCAGCAAGTTCCAGCAGGGGTCGGAGGCAGGGCAAGCGCCACGGGTGGCAGATTTGTTGTGTGTTAAAGATAAACCAGCTTCATTTATTATTTTATTCATGTTTAGGTTGCCCAACGTTTTGTGGTTTGTAGAATCGTGGAGTGATTGGGTGGGAAGGGACTTTTCAAGGCCATCCAATCCAACCACCTGCAAGTGAGCAGGGACATCTGCACCTAGATCAGGTTGCTCAGAGCCCTGTCCAACCTGAGCTGGGATGTTTCTAGGGATGGGGCATCTCCCACCTCTCTGGACAACCTGGGCCAGGGTCTCACCACCCTCACTGTAAAGAATTTCTTCCTTATATACAGCCTAAATCTCCCCTCTTTCCATCTAAAACCATCACTCCTCATCCTGTCACTACAGGCCCTGCTAAAAAGTCTGTCTCCATCTTTCTTTTAGGCCCCACTGAATTATTGAAAGGTCACAACAAGGTCTCCCTGGAGCTTTCTCTTTTCCAGGCTGAACATCCTAACTCTCTCAGCCTGTCTCCAGAGCTGCTCCAGCCCCCAGATGAACAGGAAAAGCTGCAACCAAAAGATGCTCCGAAGTCATGGTGCATTTTTCCATCTTTGCTCCCAGGCCTGTGTCCCAACTGGGGAGGTCACTGATTTGGGGGGGGGGGGGGTCAGCAAAATGTTGTGCACAGGGAGGTTGGCTGCACTTAAGATAGTTCAGCTGTAGAGAAAACACAGCCTTGCTTCAGAGAGTCTGAGTAGTCTTGTGTTCACAGTGAAGTCAAAGCAATTAAGAGGGCTTTCTGGCTTTCCTTAATCTAATTTACTACATTTTTTTTGTAATGAATCTGTTGCACAATAGTTTGAACTGGTCCAAATTAAACAAACTTTCCAGTTGGTGCCAGTGGAGCTTACCTGTTGGCCTGCAAGCTGACATGCTCGCCAGAGGGAGATGATGCACCTAGATTCACCTTCACATATTGTGGTGTTTCTAGCTTGAACTGAGAAGGTGAGATCTTACTGTCCCTTCTTTATCTCTCCAGTCAAGTTTTGCACCAAATTTATGGATTCAGTTATTGCAGCAGAACATGAAAAGCTGGAGTTTTCAAGCTTAAATGGCCAGATGTGGATCTGCCTGCCACATATATGGGTCAAATTTGTCATCAGGCTGATGTAGCTGCTCCTCACTATAGAAACAGAGCATGGTTTGGTTTGGAAGGGGCTTTAAAGATCATCCAGTTCCAACCCCCCTGCACGGGCAGGGACACCTCCCACCAGCCCAGGTTGCTCCAAGCCCCATCCAACCTGCCCTTCAACACTGCCAGGGATGGGGCAGCCACAGCTTCTCTGGGCAACCTGGGCCAGGGTCTCACCACCCTCACAGCAAAGAATTTCTTCCTCATGTCTCATCTCAATCTGTTCCTCACAGCAAATAATTTCTTTGCTTTAACATATCTTGGAATTAATGCTACAAACTTAACAAAACTACCTCTCTAAGCAGGACTTTGGTGGGGAAGCCCTGGAGACATCTGGAGAAACCTGAGCTTCCCACTTCCTAGCACATCCCCATCAACAAAGGGAGTACTAGCAATAATAATACTACCACTTAACAGGTAAGGACAATAGCTGGTGGGGCTGGGAATGGGAGAGTTCTTGCAAACCTCTGGGTCCGGTGCCGGTGATATCAGGCAGTCTGGCAGGAGGTCTGCAGCTCGGGTTTCTTAAAGCCTTTTAGGAGGTGGTAATTGTCTCACTTTCGCTTTAAACACCGTGTTAATTATGCTTTTAAACAATGGCTATAAACTGGGCCTTTAATTCTTTGTGCTCTGTTGTGTCTCTGTGATGGGGGGGGAGGGGGGGAGTGTTGGAAGGCGTTCGGCGGGGGTCAGGGTTATATCATCACTGGGGCTATGGATGAAAAAAAACCCAACAAACAACTTCAATTTCTGTAGTTGATACATTTGAACCTCAAAGTTGTGTCTCTCTTTGGTCTGGGAGGCAGGCTGACCATAGCAGCCACTACAGTGCACTTAAATTGACTCTCCTCTCTATTCCATAGGTGCTGTTGGGTGGTTCAACTCTGTGTTGTTCAAATTCTGCCAGAAACACACCCCCCCCCCCAACAAAAAAAAAATCATAGTGGAAAAAAAAAATTAAAATGCCTGTAATATCCTTTGGATGTTTCAGATTCAGATTCAAAGTTACTTGGATGTCTTTGGAAAAACAACAAATATTAATGCATTTGGGAAATGGTGGCCACGTTCTGCAGTGCCCAGAAGACCCATCCAATAGCCCCCGGGTATCTCAGCCACTCCAGCTGCTGCTTCTTTTACCTTCTCACAGAATGTGTAATTTTTCCCCTTCTATGAGGAGAACAAATCTGGGCCTCCTTTGGATTGATCGCTGCTATCAGATGGCCCCTCTTCCCTCCAGATGAAATTAATGTGCAGGTTTGGATAATGTGCTTTTGAAAATCCAATCTTTAAATTACACTTTACTATTAATGCTGCTTATTTTATTATTTTTTTTCCCTTCAGTTTATGCAATTTGGATCGTGAAATCAGGGTAGTTCAGTTCCTGCCCCATCCTTTATTCTTTATCTGAAACTCTGAAACTCCCGTATTTCAGGTTCAAAGGAGGTTTCTCATCCTGGAGGATGGTGATATAATCAGACAAGGTCCCATTTGCATTTTGGTGCCACTTTCCAGTTTTCAGTAGTTTACATCACTTGGAGGAAAAAAATAAAATAAAATCCAGTTCTGAGCAGGTTGTTTTCCCTGGAACTGAGCCATGTGGAGGACTGGCATGAAAGCATTTCTATTGGGTTTAATATTTGTAAAAAAGCTATTAACAAGAAAAAAAAATAAATCCCAACCCTCCATTTAGACAAATGAGGAGTTTTCAATTATCTGTTTTAATACACTGACTCTGTTAATTCCTAAATGATCAGGTATGAAGGGCTATTCCTGCTGTCTAGACTACCCACCTGAGTAACTCAAGACCAGAAGGACTCCCTGCATCCATACAGGTTTAAACCAGCTGGAGCTCATCTTCTGAATACCACCAAAACCTCATTTCACAATTATTATTGACAGAGTATCCACCACAACCAGTGCTTAATTACTCTACCTGGACTATTACTGGTGAAAAATGATGCTTTGGTTCTCACTTGTGTTCTCCTAGCAGAACATCCAGCTTTTGGCTCATCCTGTATCTTTGTGAGACTCAAAAAAAAACCATTATCAAACCCCCTTTTTTTCCCCCCATATGGGGAACTAAGTCATTCTAGACTTTTAGATCAAAAAACATGACTTGTCTGCAGTTGTCCTGATTTTGGAGCATCTTCTCCATTTCTTCTTAAGCCTCTCATATACAAAGCCCCAAAATGTTGTCATCTAGAGATCTAATGCTCCCACAGAAAAGGAATATAAGGAATATAATCTGAGAATTTGTTGCTTAAAATGAGAATTTGCACTGGATTTTGGGGAAATGGAATCTAAAAGCTCCTCTTTGAAGCAACCTGGTGCCCAATGTTCTATGCTTAAAATGTCCTTCTTGCATCACAGGTCATTGAATGATTTTCTTCATGTCAAGCTGTAGGTCAGTGTGAGGAACACTGATCCTGAACCACCCATGAACATGGGAATTTTCATTTTACAAGAGTAAAATCCAGTAAGATCCAGTCTCTGATGGGACAAAAACCCCCAGCAGAATCAGTGGGAATTACCCCTGGAAAGGAATGTGGGAAGCATAGGTTGATATCTCACCACCCGTGAGGACATGGGTAATGTTTGAGGGAGAGGAACCAGCTCGACAAAGTATCTGGCCAGGCCACTGCAATAGCTACAGAAAGACACATAAATGAGGGCAAGGTTACAGCGTATCCCACTAAAAAGGAAGGAACTCTCAAAAGGACACCCCTACCTGCTAGCACTAGGAAATCCAGGAGCTGCTGATTTTCCTCTTGCTTTGCCTTCTGCTCTCCCATCCCCTTTGTAACTCTTTCCTTCTACCAAAGGAAGAAAAAAAAAAAGGCTTTGGGTAGTTCTGTTTGACTTTTTTCATGAAGGAATTTTGGGTTCCTCCAGCTGATGCTGGAGAAGTGCACATCCCTCCATTTCAGAGGCCAGATGAGCAGCCCAACTTCCAGGAGCTGCTCAATCCCCCTAAAGCTCCAGACCTCCCACCCAAAGTCAGGGATGAGCTTGGTAATGTTCAGAGCTGCTTTGGAAGTGATGGATGCTCCACCCTCCTGGGCATGGGTGTTTCAATGTCCTGTGTTTCCTACTCAGCATCCAGGAGGCAGCAGATCCACACATCGGATGGACCCAGGGGTCTACAGGCAAATCAAGAGCAGAAAGTTGCTGTCTCCATCTGTCTCCAGAGGTTTCAGGAGGAGGAATTGTGGGGTAACAGACACGATTTCCCATGTCAGCCCCAGCTTTTTGACATATATCCCATTATCTGGACCAGAGTTGCTATAGGTAAGTCCAAATAAAATATTGCACTTCATGCATTTGGCAAATGGCCTTCCTTGAAATCAGGAGGATTTGGCTTTACACCCCTAAACTAAAATGAGGAAAGGGGGTTATCAGATCCACTGTCCACGTGTGCTTACCTGTAAGATGTTCCAGCAAAGCTGCTCTGCCTTCTGTTTCCATATGGAAAAAAAAAGATCCCTTCTTGAGAGCTGACACACCAAAACAAGCCTGAAAACATCTATTTATTATTTCAGCTAGCTGAAACACAGGATTAGAGATATGATATAAATCAAGGAAGATTTAGGCATAAGGTGGTGCATTAAGATGGTGGATTTTAGTGCTAAGATTGAGCTTCCTGTTCTGCAGGATCCTGAGGAGCACAGACAGATCCCAAAGGCTTCAAGACTCTGGGTTGGATTGGTGGAGGAAGAAGTTGATCTCTTCCTCAGCATAATATGTAGCCAAAGGGATTTACAGGTTTTCCTTCATCTGTAAAGTCAAATATTCCACCTGCCTGTGATCCCCTTGGCATCTCCTCTGCCTGGCCGGCGGCTCCCAAGCATTGTCATGTTCTCCTGCCCTGCAATCCCCAACTCTGGGGTCATCTCCTCACAGATTGCCTGACCTAAATCCCTTCCCACCTCACCTCCTGGTCATAAATCCCATGGCAGGAGCTGGGCTGAACCTTGGCCCCGTTGGTGAGGCAGCTCTGCCCTCACGGGTTATCTGAGGGGACAACGGCGTGATGTGGGCCAAGGTGGAGGTGTGACAGGGATTAACAGCCAGGGTACAGCTGTGAGGGACCACTGGAGAGGTCATGAAGAGCAGGCACTGCTTCTCCTACCCACCAGGGTATGCATCGTAGCTGTGGGACACTGGATTCTCCTTGGCAGTGGCACTTGGTCCTTCTTCCTCGCCCCACAGCACACTGGCTTAATCCCTGCACTATGTGTATTCCTCTTCCATGGGCATTGCTACACCCACATCTTCTGTTCAAAGCAGCAAATTGGGGAGAGATGTTACCAATTTAATACATATTTAGATATACTTTATTTTGTCATTTCCTTTTAAAGGCTGAGAGAGAGTTGGGGTGTTCAGCCTGGAGAAGAGAAGGCTCCAGGGAGACCTTAGAGCACCTTCTAGTGCCTGAAGGGGCTCCAGGAAAGCTGGGGAGGGACTTCTCACCAGAGAAGACAGTGATAGGACAAGGGGTCATGGTTTTATATTGAAAGAGAGGAGATTTAGGTTAGACAATAGGAGGAAAATCTTCACCATGAGGGTGGTGAGACCCTGGCCCAGGTTGCCCAGGGAAGCTGTGGCTGCCCCATCCCTGGAAGTGTTGAAGGGCAGGTTGGATGGGGCTTGGAGCAACCTGGGCTGGTGGGAGGTGTCCCTGCTCATAGCAGGGGGGGTTAGAACCTCATGATCTTTAAGGTCCCTTCCAACCCAAACCATTCTATGGATATATGATTTATGTTGGCATCAGGGATCCCGGGTAAGGAAACTTACCTTGTGTTTGACCCCTCTACCAGACAGAAAACCTGAGCAATCCAATCTTTGTGTGGTCAAATAATAAAAAACCTAACAAAATTCCAACTAGCAAAGCACATATGTGAAGCCAGGCATGTGTGAGAGTGCTTTGAGGAATTTTCTTTCCCACAACAGAATGAGTTCCCTGAGCTGGTGCCTGCCAGGGCTACTGCTGGACCACTTGATTTGGATGGACCAGTTCCCAGGGTTTTTCCTCATTCCTGATGAGCACAGGTGAGGGCTCATCTCATCAGGCTTTTTTTTCCCCCTCCCCTCATTTATTCTACCTCCCTTGCTGGGAATCTCTGACAGATAAAACCTTGGAGTGGCTGGTTGAACCCAAGAGCACAAAAATTATTCTTTTAGCTCGTGAGAAGAGCAAGAACACTTGAGATCCTGTGACCTGCTGCTCAGCACCCAGCAAGGTTGCTGGGAGAAGAGGTTTCTTTGCAGACCTGAAGTCTCCAACTTGCTGTCTCGATGGGAGCTGCTGGAGAGGAAGGAGACCTCGGACCCAGCCAAAATGGCATCGTAACCCAGACTTGGAGCGTTGCTTGAGAGCTCTGCTCTGAAAATAATGCTTAAAAATAGAAGCAGAGCCACAAGAGAAGCTATTCCTAATGTGCACAAAAGGATGGGTGAGTGCCAGGAGCCTGCCTTGTGCCCTGTCTGCAGCCTGGCTGCTTCTCTCCCACCTCCCCTGAATGGCTTTTCACTGCTGGTCCAAAAAAATACACAAGAGAAACATACCCCCAAAAGAGCAAAGCGTGCCTGTTATTGACCCTCAGCTCTGTTTGTTTGCAGCCGGTAATGATGTCAGGAAAAGGGGTTTGTTTTGGGTTGGGTTTCTCCCCCCCTCCAAGTCTTCCTCTTTGTTGGAAGTGCCTTTGGTGAGTCTCACACCCTGGTGCTGTTAGCAAAACAATTAGGTGAACAGTGCCCTGGCTCCAACTGTCTGTCAAAGGCTGAATTGCAATGCAAATGAACTCGGCTTGAGCTCTTCAAAGACAGCTGGGTTCAGGAAAGGTCCCCAGAAACCACCAGGAGAACCGAAGGTCTAGGGATTGGGGGAAGGTGGGCTGGGTGGGATTTGACATACTGGACCTAATGTGGTTTGAATGAGGGATGCGTGGCATTTTCCAAATATGTTCTAGAAATCCTTTTAGTACTTCAGGGGGGGCTTGGAAGAAAGATGGGACAACAGGTTTTCATGGGGCCTGTGGTGATAGGACAAGGGGTGGTGGGTTTAAACTAAAAGAGAGGAGAATCAGACTAGATATTAGGGAGAAATTCTTTATGCTGAGGGTGGGGAGACACCACCCCACGTTGCCCAGAGAGGTGGGAGATGCTCCATCCCTGGAAACATTCCAGCTCAGGGCTCTGAGCAACCTGATCTAGGTGCAGATGTCCCTGCTCACTGCAGGGGGTTGGACTGGATGGCCTTGAAAGGTCCCTTCCCACCCAAACCAGTCTGTGATTTTTTTGATTCAAACAGATTTTATTCCTTCTCATGGGTTACATTGGTACATTTTGGGACAGATTTCTGCTCCAGGCTGACCTTGAGCCATGTCACCCCACAGCAGCACAGCCTGTAGGTATCACCCCTCCCTTTCAAAGCATCTTCTCAACTCAGGTACCATCCACATTTTTATCAGCTTATTTCTGTATTTTCCATATGGGCACACACATATGGCCTGTTTCAACAAGTTAATTAGCAGTTCTTTATCCATGATATTTAGCATTTCTGGGTTTTTTTTTCTTTCAGCTGCACAGATCACAAAGACAGGCAAGCCCTGGTGGCCCAGTTGTCTCAGTGGTCAACTAGAGATCCCGACTCAAGAGCCTGGAAAGTTTTAAACATTTAAAAAGTATAATGCATTTATTAATGGGCAGGTCCAGCGTGTCTTTCAGCAGCAGATACTGGAAGGAGCAGGAACTCTTTATTTTTAATTTCCCCTATCAATTTACCACGCACATCAGAGTGAAAAAGGGCTCGAGGTTCTCTCAGGCAACAAGGAACTGGGCCTCAGTTTACACGAGGTCACTCCCGAGGCTGGTGAACAAGAGGTTAAACTACAAAAAATGGCCTCAAATGTCCATTTTTTTGTTTTGTCTTTTTTTTCCCAGGAGGGAGAAGTGACCATTTGAGCAGCAAGGGGGTTTTCTTGCTGGTGCAGCAGCTCCAAGCAGCCGTGGAATTTAACAGGCCATTTAATGGGCCTAGTCGTGCCCATTAATTATTTGGAGGCGAAGTGAGGAGTCCATCCCCTTCTTCCAGACTCCAACTTCCTTAAAAAAAACTTCTCCCTTTTCCATGCCATCAAATAATCTTCTTCCCCTCCTGGATTATTTAATTTTTTTCATGCTATGTATCACGCAGCAGATTTTGAGCAGATTTGGAGCCTTGGATGACAAGGCTACCCCAAAATCTACCCCCTAATGAATTGAGCTCCAAATCCCAGGAGTGATTCCAGGCCTGTTTGGAGTTTCCCTGGCTCACGGGAACATTTGCCAGACTGGGCTGTAAAATCCTCCTGCCTGCACCAAAGGGAGGCATCCAGAAGAGACAAGCCTGGGAATATTTTGTGTCCCCCTCCACCCCTGTGCTTTACGGCTGGGGACGTTTTGAAGTTGGATGCAATTGTTTTGGAATTCGATTTGCTGGAATTGAAGAGTCTTGGCTTCAGCAATGACTTCCTGAGTGACCTTAAGGAATGATTAGATGGAAAAGGAGCTCCAGGTCCCTGGGAGTTACACACGCAGGGGTGGGGACCCTTCAGGGTCTTCTCCAGCCCTACAAAAACCAGGCGCTGGGAAGCCTGGTGGGAATTCCCAGCCGGCAGCAGGGCTGGCCAAGTCATGCAGCCTCTTGGTGGCTCAGTTTCCCCATCCTCGGCAGGTCCTGGCTGGGACAACTTGGAATAGGGGATCTGTGGAGTACTCCAGGTGCCAGGAATTACTCCCGCCAGTAGGACCCATAACAAGAATAGTCAGAGGGCTACGTGCCCATCATTCCTGCTTCTCCTTTCTGTGAGAATTGGAGTAGACTTACCCACTATCAAATACTTTCCCTTCCTTTGGCGACAGGTGCTGTAAAAGTGCTCAGTATTATTAGCAGTATTTTTTGTGCCCAGAATCGTTTATATGTATTTTTTTATTTGTATTTTTGTTAATTTTTCTTCATTTTTTCATGTCTTTTCTTTGTAGCACGGAATGGGTTGGGTTGGAAGGGACCTTAAAGATCACCTCGTTTCCCCCCCCCCAATGCCATAAGAGGGTTTATAGCTGGATATTTCGATATTTACACCCAGGTGTGTTGTTTGTTTGTTGTTGTTGTGTTTGTTGTTTTTTTGGGGGGGGGTTTCTGGTGGGTCCCCTTTCATGGCTAGGAGGAGTGATGGGCAGGAGGGAGAGGGGGAAAAACCCCCCCAACCTTCCAGCAACCTGAGCCGATAAATATAAGCGATATATTTAAATTTTTTATGTGTGTTTTTTTTTTCATTTCCTCCCCCCCCCGAGCGACAGGGTGTCTAGATGCCCACGTGACGGGGCCGCGGCCGCGCACTGAGCACCGGGGTGGAGGGGAAAAGGGGGGGGTTGGAAAAGAGAAACCGGGGGGTGTTTGGGGGGGAGGGGAAAGGACGAACCGGGGGAGGAGAGAGGACAGAGAGCGCAGGGAACCGCGCAGCTCCGAGCTCAGCTTCCACCCCCCTCACTGCAGGAAGGAGGAGGAAGAAATTATATATATATAAATTATAAAATAAAATCGAAAGAAAGACGCTGGGGTGAGGGGAGGAGGGAGCGGCGAGTCGTACCGAGCGGAGGGAAGGGAGGAAAAAAAAAAAGGGGGGGGGAAATAAAAATCAAACCCAACTCAAGAAAGGAGGAAGACGAGGAGGGGAAGGAAGGCAGGAAGGAGGAGAGAGGAGGAGGAGGAGGGGAGAAAAAAACCCACAACAAACCAACCCTGAAGGAAAAAAAAACTCCAGCAAACCAACCCAGCGAGACAGAGGCAGGCAGCAAGGAGAGGGTCGCCGGAGGGTGCCCTCGCACCCATGTAAGCGCGGAGGGGCGCGGAGCGGGCAGCGCGGAGCTCCCTCCGCCGGCACCGCGCTGCGGGGGAAGGAGGGAACCCAGCCCCGCTGGCTCGGTGTTATTCTGATTTCTGTCTCTGTGTGTGTGTGGTGTTTTTTCTTTCTTATTTTCCGCAGCAGCCGGATCAAGACTCGTTGTGTGTGGATTTAAAACCCTTTGGGAAGAAGGAGGAAAAATTAAAAAAAGAATCGACCTAAAACCGACCCAAACCAACCCCAAACCCCGCGTTCAGGACGACCTGGGCTTTTCAAAAAAAGGGATACAACAACACTCTGGATGCGCTTCTTTTCCTCTTTTGTGACAGATGCTTAAACCGATTCCGACGGCTGAACCTTAGGGTTGGTCTCCGGCTTTTTTTTTGTTGTTGTTTAGTTGAGATTTGGGACATTTTTTGCTTTTCCACCAGGCACCCTTGTGCTTCTTCTTTTTTACACACACCCCCCCCACCCTTTATTCTTTTTTGATTCTGCCCTACGTCGCATCAATCCCGACTCCCCCCCAACACCCCCCCCACCCTCTCCGCCCCCCCCTAACCCTCCCCACCACACCCCCCCCCCCCCCTCTTTCTCCCTCCTCCTCCTCCTCCTCCTCCCCCAGCCCCGGCGGGTTGATGGGAGCTGCGGTCCCCGGGAGGCCGAGGATCCCCCCGCGGCTCCAGCCGCGCTCCGCACCCGCGCAGGGCAGCGCGGCGCCGGCCCGCTCCCCCCGCCTCCCCCCGCCTCCCCCCGCGCCATGCGCCGCACGCTCTGAACGGGCCCTTTATTATTAATTATTATTAATTATTATTATTTTTAAATTATTTTGCTTTTTTTTTTGAGCACCGCCGGCAGCCTCCCGTCTCTTCCCATCCCTCCCTCTTTATATTTTTTTCTTAAATTTAATTTTTAGATTTTTTTTTGCTTTTCTGGCAGCGGGCAGAGGCGCGGGTCAGGCGCAGCCCCCCCGCTGCGGGAGGCGGCGGGACCCGCGTTCCCAGCGCGGAGACTGGCGCATGCCACAGTCCGCCTCGGCCCCGCCGCCGCCTTCCCGCCGCCGCCCGCAGCCCGCCGCTGCCCCCCGCTGCTGCCGCCGCCGCGTCTCGGCTCCCGGCCCCTTCATGCGCGACGGACGACATCATGCCCGTTTTGTAGCCGGGGGCCCCTCCTCTCGTCCCGCATGTTCAGGACCAAACGCTCGGTGCTCGTTCGGCGGCTCTGGAGGAGCCGTGCGCCCGGTGGCGAGCAGCAGCAGCAGGAGGAGGAGGAGGCGGCGGCCGCCCAGCCCGCTCAAACGGCGGCGGCGGGGCTGGAGGCCCGGGCTCATGTCGGCGGCGGTGGCGGTGGGGGAAGCGGGTGCTGCCCGGGGAAAGGGGGACGCGGTCACCGGGCTTCCGCGGGCGCGGAGGCGGAATTGAAGGCGCTGACCCACGCCGTGTTGAAGCGGCTGAAGGAGCGGCAGCTGGAGGGTTTGCTGCACGCCGTGGAGTCCCGCGGCGGGGCGCGGACCCCTTGCCTGCTGCTGCCCGCCAAGGCCGACTCCCGGCTGGGCCAGCACTGGTACCCCTTGCCGGTGCTGCTCTGCAAGGTGTTCCGCTGGCCCGACCTCCGGCACTGCTCCGAAGTCAAGCGGTTATGTGGCTGTGAATCCTACGGCAAGGCTCACCCCGAGCTCGTCTGCTGCAACCCGCACCACCTCAGCCGGCTCTGCGAGCTAGGTACGGCTCGGGGGCGGGGGGATGCGGGGATGGGGGGGGGTCCAGGGGCTGCAGCCCTCTTTACCTTCCTAATACCGGGGCTGCAGCCCCCTTTGCCTTCCTAATGCAGGGGCTGGAGTCCCCTTTACATTCCTAATGCCGGGGCCTTCGCCTTCCTAATACCGAGGCTGGAGCCCCCCTTCACCTTCCTAATACCGAGGTTGGAGCCCCCTTTACCTCCCTAATACCGGGGCCTTCACCTTCCTAATACCAGACCTGGAACCCCCTTCACCTTCCCACCCCCTCAACTTTACCTCCCAAAAAAAACCAAAACCCCACAACAAATCACCACAACCCAAACCCCACAACACCCCCCCCCAAACTTTCCATTAATTCTCTTTCGATCCATTTCTATTTTTTTTCATTTAGGGGAGGGGGTCACCACCCCCTAACCCCCCCCCTCTCTCTATCCCTACCCCCCCCCCACGGCGCTGCCTCCCCGCCGTCCCCGCACGGTGCCGGGGGATTAGGGGCCGGGCGGCCCCGGCTCCGTCGAGCCAAGGAGGCCCCGATCAGACAGCCCGAGCGGCAGATAGCAGGGAGACTGGCGCCAGACGGCCCCTTTTGTTTATCTGACAGCTAAATATCAAGGCAATCACCGCCTCGCTGCCCTGCCTCCAACCCCCAGAGCTAAGACAAACAGTTTTGCTAAAAGAATGCCACTGTTATCATAAGTTCCTATCTTTTTTTTCTTTTTTTTTTGCTTTTCTCATGGCTCTGCCTTTATTTTCTCTGTACTCTAATTCCAGAGTCTCCCCCTCCACCTTACTCCAGATATCCAATGGATTTTCTCAAACCAACTGGTAAGTGGGCTTATTATTTTTTTTTTTCCTCGTGAGGCAGAAATTTTGTTTTGTTTAAAAAAAAAAGAAAACTGCCCCTTTCTCAGGGGAAACTTCTGGCTTTTGGGCTGCTTGCGTGTGTGTCTGTGCTTTCTGGAAGAATGAACGTGTAATTTATCTAAGACACAAAGTAGGATTTGAAAAAAAAAAATTCTGGCAGGGAGATGGAGGAGGGATTGCAATGCAGTGCAGGCCTTCCCTGCTCCAGTCACTTGGAAAGCCAGGAAAACCATGGGCTCTGGTTGGAAATGACAGTGCTGCTGCACAACTCTGGGTGAATTTCTGAAGGATATAGGGTCAGGATCCAGCACAACTCAGTTTGGCATCTCCCTGGCTGCTGGGAATCCCAAATGAGCCTTGAGAAATGGGAGTGGGTAGAAATATTATAATAAGCCTGATCCTGCTTGGTCAAGTTGAAAAATAAAGGAAAAGGGGGTTGAAAAGTTTGGTTGTTTTTTTTTTTTCCCCCTTTTTCATTTTTTTTTAACCTCACTCTTGCATGCCTGTTGCTTGTAATTGAATGTCAGGGTGCCAGGGGAGAAGCCCATTTGAGGCTGGCACCAGCTCTTTTGCAGTTGTCTGCATAAACTCTTGGTTGGCAGGGAGCTCGCCGGGTGTGAGATAAATCGGGCTGGAAGGAGGAGGAGGAGGAGGAGAGGTGGGGAGAGTCAGAAATGGAGGGGGGGGAGCTCAGGGCTGAGCAGCTCCTGGCTCCCTCAGGATTAGGGGATCTGGAGGGTTGGCTGGAGCACGGTGGTCTCTGTGGTCGTCGGTGGTCTCTGTGGTCGTTGTGTCCCTTGGTCCCAGCAGGCAGGAAGGGGACAGTGGTGCAGAGAGGAGGGAGGAGATGTAGTTCTGAAGACCAAATATCAGGGCATGTATTTATTATATTTTTTTTTGCCAAAAAGAGCAGTTTCTGTAAAATTGCTGCTCTTTAGTTTCTCAGGACTAAAGGAAACCCCCAAGCTGAGGTTGTGTTGGACGTGTGGGGTTCTGTGGCGGGATCCCATCCTTCCCGCTGCTCCCTTTGCAGTCTGAACTGTCGTTTTTGCCCTCAAAGAAAGACTAAATAAGACTTTTTTTTATGTCTTCTGGAAACAAGCAAAGCTGTTTAACAAACAATTGGATTGCAAAGCATGAAATGTTTTGCCTCGGCGTGAAAAAACAGGAGATTAAGGCTCATGAATGAATGAGGAATGTTGGGAGCAGGCTCAGCATCCCAAGCACGTGCTGGGATGGGGGGAAGAGTCATTCCATAATTTTCTCTGAGGGTCTGCTGGCTCATGAGGTTTTGTGGGTTGAGATTGGTATCGTTTGACTGTGTGCGTGTGGGGAATTTTCCCCAAAAATGTGGATTTTGGCCTTTCTTTCTGCCCATCATTGATCCTGGTGTGGGCCGGAAAGGGGTTCGGAGCGGCGAGCTTGCCTTGGGTTTCTTGTAAAGATGCTGGGCTAAATCTATTAGCAGGGTTGAAACGTCCAGTCTGCCTCTGCCAGGACCTCATTTTCAGTTAGCCGAGTGATATATTTATTCATTAGCAAGTGTTGACATAAGGTAGCAAAATGTGTGTAAACAGAAAAGCCGCAGAACATGAATGTGCCATTTCGAAAGGAAAAGTTATTCCTATCGGCCAATAGGAAGTGATTAACGCTGCCCATCGGAAACGCAGAAACAACTGGGTTACTCACCAGAAAGTCCTCCTTTTTTTTCCTTTTTGAAAGAAAAATCCACTTGGCAGCTGAACTCTTGGACTAACGGGGCTGTGACAGGCACAAGTGGAGCCTGGAAGTCTGTGGCAGGTGGGTTTTGCAAGCTCAGGGTTTCTCTGCGTTTCCTCTGCGGAGGGACTGAGGATTTCCCGGCCTGGCATTGGTGTCATCTCCTGTGGCATTTTCCCAGCTGTGTGTTTGAGGATTGCTAGGATCCACGGGCTGGCTAGGTGGAAGAGGGACGGTAGGTGGTGATGGGGAGGTGTGAAGCCTTTTGCCTGCCTGATGCATGTGAGCCATCTTCTCCCTTGGGACGTGGAGTGGGAGAAATCCCTCCATTGGACTTGGGCAACTGCATCTGCCAGTGGAGCTGGGAACTTGCAGCCAGCAGGAAACTTCAGCTTTTCCATCAAGACTGATAGTGGTACTAAAAACACTGAAGTATTTTAGTGCTGTGTCTTCTGAATGCTTCATATGGATGGACCAGCACGGGCTCTGGCAGTGGTCACCAGTGCCCATGATCATAGAATCATGGAATGGTTTGGGTGGGAAGGGGTCTTTTCAAGGCCATCTAGACCAACTCTCCTGCAGTGAGCAGGGCAACTCTAGGTCAGGTTGCTCAGAGACCCATCCAACCTGACCTGGAATGTTTCCAGGGATGGGGCATCTCCCACCTCTCTGGGCAACCTGGGCCAGTGTCTCACCACCCTCAGCATAATGGATTTCTTTATATCCAGTCTGAATCTTCTTTATTTTTGTTTAAAACCGTGATGGTGGGGATTAAATGTTTTTAGGGGAGTTGATGGAGGCTGAGACAGGCTGTGTCACTGGCTGGAGGACAGCAGGGAAGCACAGGGGAGCTGGAGCTCTGCTGCAGGCAGTGAAATGCCATGTCAGTGGCATGTTGGCAGGACAGATCTGGTGTTTGTGTGCTGGCTGTCGAGGAGAAACCTCTGCCCTTGACAGCCAGGTTGCCTGCAGGGACACTGTAGGTCCAGGTTGGCTTGCTCATTCATGAAGGAGAAGACTTGCCCTCTTTGTTAGATGGGATGGTTGCAGGGATGGCTGATGGTGGGTTGCACGGAACTGGGCTGCTCCTGCAATCCTGGAAGCATGTAGAAGCTCAGCATTCCCAGTATCCCTGCAGGAGCTGCCATGTGCAGCTGTGTTGGAAGTGAGATGGGATAGTAGTGTCTCCAAATAATTCAAACAGATGTTTTGAGCCATCATGAAGTGGGACAAGGAGTTGCAAGTGGCTGTGTCTGTTGTGCTCCTGGGTGGCTGGTCATGGTGGTTCTGGAGTTTGAGAGTGCAGGAAACCCACTGAGATGTTGCTGCAGAGCCAAATGCCCTCCTGCAGCATTGATTTTCAGGGGAGTTGGAGGTTTGACAGCTTTCAGGAGCTATTCACCACCTTGCAAGCTTGGGCTGGTGGCCACCAGGAAGAATTGTATCTCCATGATGGCTTTACATTGAGGGAAGGCAGTTTTGGGAGGAGATTGACACGCAGTTGGCAACCTCTGATACCGTGACCTCTCGGTGCTGAAAATAAAATGAGCCCAAATAGCCACTGTTTGCAAGAGCCCTTGGCAGATCTGGGGGTGGTGGGAAGAGTGCAAGGATGGAACCAGCCATGTGTAGGGCAGAGAGCCCAGGAGGGGTCCCACTTTGGAGCTTCCCCCACACCTGACTATCACTCTTGGTCCAGAGTTGAGGTGCATCAGCTCTGTGGCCTCTAAAAAGGCTTCTGAGAGTAATTGATGAAGGGAATTGGCTGTTGGCTGGTGGGAAATGGGAAGGGTGCTGACTTGGGCTTTCCTTTGATGGATGGTGTGGCTCAGGGAGTGGTCCAGGTGTTTAGGGGACTCTGAAGCTGGCCTTGTTTTCAGCACAGCACAGCAAGGCCGAAAGGATTCGGAGTGAAACCGGAGCAGCATTGCTGTAAAACCCCTCTCACTCCATTTCTAGGGTTATGGATTTGAAGTCAGGACAGGATTCTCTTCCACCATCCTGTCCAGTGTCGTGACAGAGGACCTGGTCACATATGATTCCTAGACAACATGGAAAGGGCAAAAGATGTCCTTGAGCCCACAGGGACTCATTAAGGAGCTGTAACTGGAGGTGGATGGAGCCCAGTGTGGGGCAGAATGGTCTTCAGAAACCATCTATAGCCTGAGTGGTTGGAGGCATCTCAGGGGAAGGAGAATCTTCTGTGGGGACTAGAAAGGGTTAAAAAGGGAAAAAAAAAACAACCCAAGGAAAAAGCAAATTTCTTGAAAGCACAAAGAGCAGGAGAAGGCATTTAGAGAGTGTATCACATACAGTATTTCCCAAGTAAGTCCATTTCCTGTCGCCCCCATTGTTTTTGGTTTGATTAAGTGTATCCTGTTAAACTGTATATTCCTGTTAGGGCTTCGACTTCACTCTGATAAAATGAAGTTCTGCAGACAGGAATTTCTTCTGCACTGGGATTTCTGGGATGAGATCTGGAAAAAGGACTTGGTCAGTAGGGAGAAATTGATCTCTGCTCTCCTGGTGGTGGCCCTTGCTTTGAGATACAGCTGTGAATGAAATGATGTCATTAGGGAGCCCAAATTTGATGCAACTCAGTCTGTGTCAGCCTGCTGAGGACCAGAAGATTGTGTGAACTTCATGGAACTTCTCAGTGACCTTGAGCTTGACTTCCCCGTGGTAGTGACTGTCAAGCTGGAGTTTGCCTGTAGGACCAGGGGATAGATGGTGGCTCCTGGCTGTTGTCACCTGGAGGAGCAGGCTTGGAATGGGAAAGTCCAAACCTTGAGCTCAAACGCCTCCGTACATCAGGAGAAACCTCTTAACGGGGTGGCCCATCTTCCCCTGCCCTTTGGTGGTGCACAGAGGAGTACACCCAGTTGCCCACCTGTCCCAGGAGGTGACAGCAAGGGTGTAAGATCTGCCAGCAGCTGGGGGGGTGACAAAAGTTGGGTGGGGGAACGCAAACCTAGGCCGTTGGCCACAGAAGGGCGGCGACGAGACATTTTCCCTCTCAGTTCCTGTTTTGGCAAGTTCCAGGTGCTGACTAAATTGGGTAAAGCACAAAGCCAGGGTTGGAACGTTCTGGGGAGCTCGCTTCCATCCCAACGGCGACGACCTTGATCTCATTACCCAGTGGTGACTGGGCCAGAAGAGGGTGGCAGCCAGTCTGTAATTTTGGCCGGTCTATAATCAGCCTTGGCTGGTGATGAAGCACAGCGCGTTGCCTTGATGGAGGCGACTTAGGGTGGGTGCTTTTTGATGAACTACCCTCTCCTGCGAGGACAATTACCCTTTGGAATGTGTGTTCTGCCCGAGGCCATGCTGGGAGCCTGTGAAGAACCACCTAGATACTGAATTTCTTTTCTTCTTCTTTTCTTCTGCTCCAGCAGATTGTCCAGACTCTGTGCCTTCCTCCACTGAAACAGGGGGAACTAATTGTCTAGCCCCTGGGGGGCTTTCAGGTAAGACAACTCTTCTTGCCCTTGATTTTGGCCACGGGTTGCGATGACCAAGGGTGCTGATGGAAGGTGGAGTGATGGCTGGGGAGTTCTGGGGTTGTGGGTCGTGGAGAGAGGTGTGCTCAGGGGGGGATTTAGGTTTCGTTTCACTTTCCCTCTCATGCAGAGGATGTGTTGAAGTCCCAGGCAAGGTTCTCCATCCCTGAAAGCCCCTATTTCCTTTGAATTCCAACTTTATGCTTCATTAATTTTTGGAGTGAGGCAGGAAGAGGTGTGGTAGGGAAAGCAAAGTGAAGCTGGCCACCTGTTTCTTTGGATGTGTGGGTTATTGGAGCAGGTGTGGTTGTGCCTTGCAGAAGGATTTGGTGTCGAGCTCTCCTTGACCTAGTGGTGGTGGTGGTGACACCTCCTGTCTCTGGGATGAGAGCTGTGGTTGGGCTTTGCTCCTGGTAGGGTGACCAGCATCCCACATGTCATGCATGAAGTTCATGGTGTCCTGAGGAGGAAAGATGATTCCATTTTTTGCAGGTGTTGCAGGGGGAGTTGGGGCTCAATCCTTAGGGGTTCCTTCCAACTTGAGATACTCTGTGTTTTCCCTTTTTCCTGTTTGCCATCTCCTTCAGCCTGCAGGATGGGGGTTTTAAGGATAGTTTCTCCACCCCTCTTGGCATTTTCATAAAATTATGGGATAATTTAGACTGGAAGAGACCTTTAACTGTCATCCAGTCCAGCTCCCACTGCCTTTTCCAAGGTGTCTCCAGCACCTCATCTCCTACCTTGGACCAGCCAACTCTGTGGCTTGGCCTCTGTCTCTACCAGGATGAGAGTGTCTGAAACCCATTTACCTGCCTGGCCACTCTGCTGCTTGAAGGTGCTTCCCTTTGTGGGGACGTCTCCGTGATTTACGATTGATTCATCACCCAGAAACTGGAATTTCAGAACTAGGTCGGTGGTGGTGGCTGCACGTGCATCTGCCCCTGCCTCTCTCCAGGAATTGCATTGGGTTTGGATGTCTTTAAGTGAGCCTTGTTTGTTTTTCTTTGGGTGTAATATATACCCTGTCTGTTATTTGAGAGGGGAGCATATTGTTTGTTCAAAGGCCCTAATGAGAATTAATCAAACGGGGGGGGGGAGGGAGCAGAGAAACTTGTCATTGCCTTTTTGTGTTGTTGGTTGTTTTCTTTTTTTTTTTGGGGGGGTGTTTCTTTATTTTGTGCTGTTTTGTTTTTTTTCTATTGGAGCCTGGAGCTTTAGGGAAGAAAAAAAAAAAAAAGCCCTGTAAAAACAATAATAATAAAAAAAGGCAAGAAGCAAAACAACACAATAAGGATGTTGTTAGATCTTTTCTCCTCCTTGTTTTTTTTTTTTTCCCTTTTTCCTCCTGAAATACACCCGGCGAGGAGGGGAGGAGAGAGTTCAGTTCCACAGGATATACCACATGAAATAAGCAGAGGAAGTACTCTGCTTTTAAAAAGGGGGCTTTCTATAAGGTTCAGCCTATTGATAACATCTCGTCTGGCTGCTCTGCTCCCGAAGGGAAGGCCGGGAGGTGGGGGCTTGGGCTGCAGGAAATAACACTGGCTCGTTCCCGGTGCCTCCCGAACGGCTGCGGGAAGGGGAGCCCCAGCTCCTTTAGCAGAGCCTCCTTCCCCCCTTATAAACCCCCTTATAAACCACCTCCCCCCCCCAAAATGCATTTTTTAACTCATTACTTGATCAGATTTTTTTTTTGGGGGGGGGGTCTTCCTTATCAAATCTTCCCCCCCCCCTTTTGCTTTCCAAGCCTGGAACCCAGAACCTTTTACCATCATTAACCGCTCTTCTATATTTTTTTTTTCCTCCTCCCCAAATGTAATTGTAGCCATTTAGTTTAATGAGGAGCTGATAGGAGAGTTGACTCATGAAGGGAAGGGATACGGTTAGATACCCAAGCCCTGAAACAAAGCCGAATGCCTCCACATGAAAGAGCATTTGTTTTGAATTTGCTCTGATTTACTGGCATCTCCCTTCCGCGCGCCGAAGCGCGGCGCTGAAAATTCCCAACTGGAGAGACCCAGTGGAGAAAGGAAAATAAACGCACTTTGCAGCAATCCTCCAAAGCTCCTTCTTCTTCTTTTTTTAATGTTTTTTTTTGCCTTCCCTCCCCCTCCTGCATATTTTAGTTAGCTGAAGAGCGTATTGGAAGAGGGATTTAATGAGTTAGCGGCACAGGGAGCGCTTTGGGTTGGTCTTAGGGGAAATTTGGGCAGATGGGAATTGGTGATGTTGGGTGGAGAATCCAGCATCCCTCAGTCCCCTCCAGACCAAGGTTATCCAGGCTGGATTTGTGGTTTCTTGATGAAAGGGTGGCTTGAAGAAAGCAAAAAAACCCTCCTGATTTTGGTAGATTTGGAAACTGTGGCAGGAGGCTGAGGGAGAAGGCATCATGGGTGGGTGGTGGTGGTGGGTTTCTGTAGTGCCATAGGCTTTGGCCACCAGGGTTGGGCAGTGGATGCTGGTATAGGCCAGGTTGGATGGGGCTTGGAGCAACCTGGTCTGGTGGGAGGTGTCCCTGTCCATGGCAGGGGGGTTGGAACTGGATTATCTTGAAGGTCCCTTCCAACCCAAACCAGTCTGGGATTCTGTGAATGTACAAAAGTTGGAAGGGGCAGGATTTAGTGAGGCAGATTGCTCTTGGCACCAAGAATTTGGGAATGGGGCCAGCCTGGGGTTCATAGCTACTCTGGCAGGTGAACCACATGGGAGTTTGAGAGGATGATGGCAAGAGGAGCATTGAAAAGGGCACGGAAGTGAGCAGCCTTGCAGGTCTCCATGAGAAACCTTTGATGAGAAGTCTCTGGTTCAGCCACAGCCAGCGTCACAGTCTCCTTGTGGGGGCTGAGGGCAGTTTCACTGATGGATACCAGAGGTGCTGGAGGATCTGGGAGGGGGAGCTGTGTGGCTGAGGGGATGGATGTGGAGGGTTTCCTCCTTGTGATAACTGATCTAAGCTGCTCTTTCCCACCCCCCCTTTCTGTTCTCCTTCCTGGCCCAGGACTGCAACATTGTGTAGTCCTTCATGCTGTGCTTGTGTCCTCTTCTCATCCCACCACTGTTGTCACTCCCCCCAGATGTCCTGTTCTTCTCCTGATGCACCCCTTGCTCCCCAGAGGTGCTGGCTCCCATTTCCAGTTTCTTGGCTTTTATTTATTTTCTTAAATGTCTGTTTTTATCAGTGGTCACTCTGTGGACAGGTCAGAACTCCTTGCTCATGGTGTCTCCCAGCGAGGTGTTTGTGCTTGGGTGTTACCAGCCCAGATCCTTTGTATCATGGACATGATTAGAGAGCAAAAATATCCTATTGGAAATAAAAATAAGTTTGGTAAATAGTGAGACAGAGGGTGTTTTTTCCTGTATTTTGAGCTGACTCGTTCCCAGGAGATGTTTGGTTATGACTCTTCTTTCAAATAAGCAGCCTGGAGGTGGCTGGCCTGTGGTCCAGTGGCATCTGATTGGTGGGAGCTTGTATGATCAAGCATAGAGGAGCTCTGCTCTGAGGGTAGGAGTGAGGTGATGGTGCTTGATGGTGTTGGTGCTGGGTCTCCATGGGATGCTCTCCACCCAACCCTGGACATCTCCCTCTTGACCCGTGCGAGGGATAGGGCTGGTGGCTCTTGGCTGATGGAAGGTTGTGGTGCCTGTGGTGGGTGAGAAGGTGGCTCTCCTGCAGGACAGATGAGTGGTGCTGGATGTGCAGGCAAAGTGAAGCTCTCCAGGAATTCCAGAGTTGGCTGTGATGGGGAAAGTGAGATGAGCTGGCTTGTGTCCTCGCCACCTCTGCTGCTTTTTTATTTATAGGGATTATTCATAAAATACCAAACCTGAGAGTTTACCCAGATTTCAGGCCAATCTTCTTGACTTGCCCTGACTCTGGAATGACTCCAGGGTCTCCTGGAGCCAGTGGATGTTAAATGATGATGCTTGGTGGGTGCTGGACCAAGGCTCTGCAAGGCTTGAGGCTGGGAGACCCCACAAGGTTCTTTAGGAGCGAGCACAGCCTCAGTTTCTCCCTCCCAACTCCTCAGTACCAAAAAGCTGGGAAAAGACCTTGGGAGGTTGGAGAAGCATCAACATTGCTCCCTGCTTGGCTGTGGGACCTCGTCTGGTTTAAGGGACCTCTTGGCTGAGTGACATTTCATTCCAAAATCGTGAGCAGGCCGGGAATGTTTCACTATGTCTCTTATCCCTGCTGGAATCTGCTCGTTGGGGAAGGAGCATCTTGTCCAAATCTGGAGCTATTGGCCCCCAAAAGTGGCTCTTCCCTCCCCACCCACCATGTAAACAGGATCCTTTGTGGTTTCTCCAGCAGCGTCCTGCCTGGTTTCCCATTTACCCCCTCCCCTTCCCACCTCCCTTTTCCTACAGAGTTTATAACCTCCTGTGAAATGCCTTTATTTACAAATTGGCATCCTATTATAATCTGAAATTGAGATGTCTTCCTGTGGAACTAGGATTGTATATTTGCCCCGGGGATAAACAATTGCTTGGGGAATTTTTATTATTTTTTTTTTTAATTTTTTAATGTTTTAAGTCATTTATTCTTGGTTTATTTTGGAGCCTAAAACGGCCTTTGGATACTTGGCTTGGAGCATCGTGGGGGGCTGCACCCTTTCCATCCCGCCCTGGCTGGAGACTCAACGCCACCCCCTCCTCCCCTCTCCTTCCTCTTCCCCAACTTGTTCTACCTCAAAACTACTGTCCTGTCCTGGAAGAGGACAAGGTTATCAGGGGTTAATGCCGAGATGACAGCACTGGAGCCTCTGGAGCAAAGCAGGCTGCCTGCCAGACTAGGAGCCTCCCGCCTCGCCTCGCACATCATCTGACCGTGGCCTCGGCGCTTGGCACCGACCCCGGGGCTCTTGGCTTGGCCTCTCACTCTGGCTCCTCCAGCTCCTTGAGGGTTTTTTGTTGTTTTGTTTTGTGTTTTTTTTAAGAGGGACACGGCTGGTGTAGCCCCCATGCTGCCACAGGGATGGTGGGAACATCCCTCTGCCTCTTAGCTAATTAAAATCCACCCCCCCCCAAAAGCAAACAGGACCCGTTGAATAATTCTTTTCAAGTGCCTTTTGATCCTTTCCTAGATGTTCTTCCAGGATGGGTTTATAAAAAGAAATTAAGGCAGAGGTGCTGCTCCCCCTATGAAATACTTCAATCCATCCCTCTACAGCTCCTTGAAATGCATCTTTCTGGGCACTGCCAGATTTTCATAGAATCACAGAGTGGGTTGGAAGGGACCTTAGTCCAACTAGTTCCAACCCCCCCGCCATGGGCAGAGACACCTCCCACTAGACCAGGTTGCACAAAGGATTTTCCCAACCAAATGATGCCTTGAGAGCAGCCAACAACAAAACGCAGGAGAAGACCCCACCACTGGCGAGTCCCTCACGGTGCAGACCATGAAGAGAGGGTTTTATCCCTGAGGGGAGGAACAAGGGACAAAAAAGGTGAATTTTGGAAGCTAGGTGTCGATTCAAACCGTGCTCCCCTCTCAAAAGACGTCCCAGCAAGCGCCAGCAACTTGATCGCTGGGGACATTTAAAACTCGACGGGACAAAAACACTCGTAGAGGAGCGTTCCCGGGGCTGGCGGGGGATGTGGGCTGCATCGTTTCCATCCTCACTGTCTGCCAGCAGGGATCACTTACACTAGAGGAACCAGGAACATTCCCCACACGCATTTCCCCGCCGTCGGTGCTGGGGGGGGGGGAAGCCTATTCTGACGCTGCCTTCAAACGGAGTCTGCCCCATTTTAGGGTGCACAGGGGGAAAATTGTGTGTATGGAGGCCTCCAGGGTGCTTTGGGGAGGGTGGTGGGTGCCGGCTGGGGTGCCAGCCCCACGGCTGTCCCGGCCGGCTGGAATGACCCACGCCGCAGCCTGGCCGCCTGCCCACTGTCACAAAGGAGCTTCCTCTCGGGTTTATTTTCAGTGCTGAGATATTATTAACTGCTCAGGCCCGGTCTCTCTCTTCAAACCACCCTCGCTTTTTGCCTAAATCGCTTTGTTTCCCCCCCCCTCCTCCCTTCCCCTTCCCCCGGCCGGGGTCCCAGCTGCGTCATGGCTGCTCTTGAGGAACGGGAGGGCAGGGAGCAGACAGGCTGGGTCCTGCTCGGGGCTGAGGGCGGCCCACGGAAGGATCTTGGCGTCCTGCAGGGTCTCTTCCCTCTCTCCTCTTTCCCCCATCTCTCCTCTTCTTATCTCCTTCCCCCCTCTCCTCTTTCCCCTCTCTCTCCTCTTCCCCTCATTTTACATTTTACTCCAAGAAAAGACTTCTCCTCGTTGGGCACTGCAGGGATTTTCCATCCCCATCCAGGGAAGGGGGTAGGGTTTGCATCTTCTGGGCATGGACCTGCTGCAGGAGCCACCCTTGAGATGGGGGATCTTTGCTCAAAGCTGTCAGGACCAAAAAGCTTTTTCCAAGGATTTTTGGGCCACTGGGGTTGGGAAATGGCGTTTGATACCCTTTTTAATTTTCTTCCTTATTTTTCCCCCTTTCCCCCCCTTCCCCTCTTTCGGGTAGCCATTTAAATACGTGATGATAACTTTCATCCTGTTAATTAACAGGAAACATTGGGACAAGACAGGAAATGACATCAGTCTTTTATGAGGAAAGAGCCAAGAATTTAAAAAAGTATATAAAAAAATACAAGAAAACACAGTTATTAGTGAAAGGAAAGAAAGTGCCAGGGGAGGAGGAGAAAGAAAAGGAGGGAAAAACCCATTCCATGGGCCCCACTTTTCTGAGGGAAACTGCTGCAGCACTTTGATGATGTCAAAAAATAGGTGACTACCAGGGTCACCTTTCCTTGAGCGTGATGCTCGAGCTTCCCAAGGAATCTTTTTTGTAGGTTGTTGGTTTGGTTTTTTTTCTATTTCATGCCTTTTCTCAGCTTCCTTCCCCAAACTGTGAGGCCTAGGAAGCTCTTGGCCGGGAGACTTAATTTTGGTTTGGCTGCTCGGCCCTTCAAATTGGTCCCCACCCAGTGTCATTATCTTGGTTTTAACTTGCAAGGGGAAAAAAAAAAAAAGGCAAAACACCCTGCAAGAGCTGTCTCAGCCCTTCTGTACCCTTTTCACCTCGCTGCAGAAAATATCTCCCAGCTTCAGCTCCCTGCTTGGTTTGTGCTGGCAACACTGGGGCACCATGGAGTGGTTTCAGGAGAGCCTGGTGATGTTCTTGGTGATGCTTCTCTATGTGCAGTACCTGGCTTGGTGGCTCTTCCCCATCCTTTCTCTGGGATGAAGGTGCCTGCTGGGTTGGTTGCAGGAGGTCCTGGTGGGGCTTCTCCATGTGCAGTGACAAGTACCTGGCTTGGGGTCTTTCCTTGTCCTCCCTTGGTGGTGAAGATGCCCAGTGGAGTGGTTGCAGGAGGTCCTGGTGATGCTCCTCTGTGTGTGATGGCAAGTACCTGGCTCTGAATCTTCCTTGTCCTCCCTTGGTGATGAAGATGCCCAGTGGGATGGTTGCAGGAGGTCCTGGTGTTGCTCTCAGAGATGCTCACCCATGTTTGATGGTGGGCATCTGGCTCTGGGGTCCTTCCACATCCTCCCTCAGGAATCAAGTAAGATGCCTGGTGGGGTGCTGGGTTTTGGTGGGCCATCTTTAGGCTGAAGTCTTGGCTCCCATGGGCTTTCCCACCTTTTCCCTGATAACCTGAGCAGTGGGAAAGGCAAATTTCTCCATCAAGTGGGTAACTCAGAACCACTCAGGCTGTTAAACCTCGTTGCAGATAAAAAAAACAAGGCTATGAATAGTTATTTATTAAAAAAATGTATTCAATCTATGTGTTTATAGAATATATTTATGTAGAGATCATGTATTTATTATACTCTATAGTATCTATAACTATATACAGATACAGGTTGAATGGATTAAGTATTTTCATTATATGTTGAATATATATTCAATATATTAATTATATATTGAATAAGTCTTATACATAATTATATATATGTGGTTTGAATGCATTCAGAATATTCAATATATATTCATTCAACTTCATTAGAATAATTTAGATTAAAATAGACCCTTAAGATCATGGAATCAGTCTATATATATTCCATCTGTGTGTGTATATATATATATTATTTTTTTTCAACCTACTTATATAGGTTGAATAGGTTTTGTTTGCAGAGCTGTCAGTGCTGCTTCAGCAAGAGTTGGCTTTGTGGTGGAGGAACCGATGTGGTTGGGAAGGTGGTGACAGTTCAAATATCCAGTGCTGGGGTCCCCAACACAAGAAGGAGATGAAGCTGTTGGAGAAAGTCCATAGGAGGCCACAGAGACCACTCTGAGGCACCTTAAATGGTCCTAATAATAGAGGAAAGGACTTGGCATGGGATAAATCACAAAGAGGGCCTACAGGAAAGCTGGAGGGGGATGTTTTATCTTTATCTTCCCCCAGTGATGGTTGTAATGTGGTTTCTACCTGAGGCTCTGTCAAGCTCTTGACACCAGCAACGTGGAGAAGTAGGTGAAATTATTGAAGAGCACAGTGAAAAAGTGCTTGTTGGAGGGAGTCCAGAGGAGGCCCCCAAGAGCTGGAGCAGCTCTGCTCTGGAGACAGGCTGAGAGAGTTGGGGTGTTCAGCCTGGAGAAGAGAAGGCTCCAGGGAGACCTTAGAGCACCTTCCAGTGCCTGAAGGGGCTCCAGGAAAGCTGGGGAGGGACTTGGGACAAGGGCAGGGAGGGATGGGATTAAAACTGGAAGAGGGGAGATTGAGGTTGGACATGAGGAGGAAATTCTTTGCTGTGAGGGTGGTGAGACCCTGGCCCAGGTTGCCCAGAGAAGCTGTGGCTGCCCCATCCCTGGAAGTGTTGAAGGGCAGGTTGGATGGGGCTTGGAGCAACCTTGTCTACTAGGAGATGTTCCTGCTCATGCAGGGGAGTTGGAACTAGATCTTTAAGGTCCCTTCCAACCCAAACTATTTTATGAACCTTCACTTTTACAACTGATGACTTAGACTCTGTATCTGGCGATTTTTTTTGGTGATGGGAACTGGTGGGTTGAGTTTAGTGCATCACCACCACGAGGTGGATGCAAAATAATACTGGAGGGGTCATGTGGCTGGTTGCACTTTGGTGTGCACCTTGGTTTTCCGCAGGAGAATGCTACTGGTGATGTCCCAAATCCCCTGAGTTTGCCTCCATGGGATGATCTGTCAGTGATGCCCCAAGTCTCCTGAGCTTGTGGGAAGACACTGTTGAGTTTGGTGATGACCAAATTCCCTGGGTTTGCCTCCACAGGAGGATGCTGTTGGTTCTTGGTGTTGCCCCATATCCCCTGGGTTTGCCTCCACAGGAGGATGCTGCTGGAGGTTGGTGGTGCCCAAGTTCCCTGGGCTTTGCATCTGTGGGAGGATCCTGTTGGATCTTGGTGCTGCCCAGATCTTCAGGACTTTACCCCTGTGGGAAGATGCTGTTGCTTCTTGGTGATGCCCCAAATCCCCTGGGTTCACCCCCATGGGAAGACACTGTTGGGTCTCTGTGATGCCACTCTGGCTGTGGTGTGATCCCCACCTGGGACACGGCTCTGCCGCTGCCACCGGAAGCGGGGTGGGATGAGCACAAGGAGCTCTTAGGTTTTAGTATTATTTTTTATATATATATATATATATCTCTATCTGTTTTTTCATCTGGGTGCTGCTGACCTGCCCCATTTTATAGCCCGGGGCAAACCTCTTACCAGCCTCTGTCTGCCAAGTCCTCCAGAGCGCCGGGAGGGTTAATTACTTAATGAATGTAATATTCCCTTCTTAATTGCTATGCATTATTAATCCAGAGCAAAGCGAGGGGAGGGGTGGTGCCTGCATGGCCAGGCTTGTGAAAACTCCATCCATCCATCCATCCATCCCTTGCCCACTCCCCAGGTAGGGGGTTGGTTGGTTCTGTCCATCTGTCCGTCCCTGGGCGGTGACCCGGCTTGGACGTGGGTGCATCTCACCCGCCTGCTCTTAGGAATAGGCCTTGATTAGATTATGAAAGCAGACAGAAGTAATGATTAACTTTTCCAGTCTGCTCTCTGTCTCCAGTCTGGCGCTGGGTGTTTTTTCTCCCCTCCCACCTCCCCTAAGTAGAGCCCTGGCCCCGTTGTAAAGAAAGCCAGGAGGAATGAGGAGGGAGGGGAAAGGAGGAAGGCGGAGGGAGGAGGAAAAGGGGGGGAGGTGGGGGGGGGAGGCCTTTTCCATCGGATCCGGGACTGGAATTTATTGGCAGGAATGCAGTAAATGCTCCAAATGCCAGCCCAGCTAAACAGTTTTCATAATTGTTGCGGAGCGGGGCACGACGAGCGTGAAAAGGACTTTTGTTCCAACCCTTCTTGGTTGTATTTTTTTTTTTCCATGGGTTTACATCCCAGCCAGGGATGCACCTCTGGGAAAGGGAACTGGGGAAGGTGTTGTGGTTTTTTTTTTGGGGGGGGGTTCTTTTTTTAATTTATTTTTTTGGAGGGGGGAGGGGGAACATATTTTTATGTCTGTTTTTGGTCTTCCGGGAGAGTTCTGGGTTGGTGTGCTGCTTTTTTTGGGTGGTTTTGGGGTTTTTTTCTCTCAGTATTAAATGCAGCTGGGGGGGGCTCGTGGGGAGGAAGGGGGGGAAGAGAAGAATCCCAGCACACATCTGGGTATTAGGTATCCCTTTGGAAATCCTAGACTGCTCTGCTTCAGTTTTTATGAAGGTCTTTACAAGGTTTTTTAATGTGTAGCCCACAGAGCTGCATGTTGTTCCTGTGTTGTGTGTCCCCCCCCCCTGCCCTGGGACATCACTGGCTACCAGGCAACCTTCCCCCTTAGCTTTATTTTAATTACAAAAGCATTTTTAAGGTCTTCATCCTTTAAAAACAAACTTGGTGGTTGCATTGAAGGGGGGGCTGTGACCCCCCCCAGGGCTGGTGTAGCCTCTGGTGGCTTCAGCATTCATGGAAAAGTTGATGGTGTCATAGGAGCCTCCAACACAGCCCAAGCCAGGAGAGAGGGATTTTTTTTGCAAGCTCATCCTCAGGTGTGATTTGCCTCCTTGTAAGTCAGGAGGCCTTTGTGTGCTGGTTTCTTCTCAGAAAGTTTCTGTTTGAGATCTGGGTTGGGTGTATGGGTGGAGAAGAGGTGTGTCTTGGAAGTGTGGAGGTGTTGGCTCATGTCCTGGAGCTGGGGCTGGTACCAACCCTGAGTTGCTCGAGGGTCGCATGGCAGCATCTCCTGAACTCTTGACTTGGGCTTCTTGCATTTCCCAGAGGAGCCTCTTGGCTCTTTGTCATTAAATGTGATTATTCCGGGTTGCTATCAAGGCAGGAGAGGAGGACAGAGGGTGCTGTGATGGCCTCTGAGTCATCAGGTCCTCCCAGGACAACCTCACCTGTGTCAGAGAACAGAAACAGGGACCTGTGCAGCAAAAATAGGATTTCTGAGGATTTTCCATGTGGGACCCACATGTTCTCACACCTATCTGGGTGGCCTGAGGGTCTTCAAAACCCCATGGATGCTGGCAGCACCCCTCAGGAAGGGTGTCCCCTCTTAAGTCATGCCTTTGTCCCACCCAAGCACGTTAGGTTGGAGCCTGGGGAAGGGATTCCCATCCTACTGCTTTTTGGAAACAAGGGAAAAGTTTTGCCACACCTTTTTTGGAGGGGTGCAGGAAGAGAGGCAGATAAAGAAGGTTCTTTTAAATTAAAACTTCAAAAAAAAATTAGACTGCCTGTATACTAAACAACAGCAAAGAGGCCCATTTACTGTAAATATTATGAATGGATTTGGCTGCCTTCTCCATCCCCACCCTTCCTCCAAGGCTTTTTCTCTTGAGCTGAGTCGAAATTGGGCCTTCAGACAGCAGGGTACTCTGTAATTTGCATGGCTGATGAGGCCTGAAGCCTGGTGTGGAGGAAGCTGGAGTCAGCTGGCTCCTCTCTAACCACTGGAGACAGGCAGACAGGCATTTTTGGTGTGTGCCCAGGTGTTATTATTTTATTTTTTTATTCATTTCTGGGCCCCCCTCCCCTTGCAGCCTTGCTGGGATTTTGAAGAAAACGGGCACACAAAATAGTTCTTCTCTTCTTGGGTTGTTTTTAGCCGTGGTAATTGATTAATCACTGTAATTAGACAGTAGCAGTGACTAATAGGATGTTTATGAATCAAATTTCTGGTTTGGTGGACTTGGTGATCTCAGGAGTTGCACTTTGGCTCTTTCTTTGCCATCTCCTCCCCCCCCTTTCCCAGCCCTGCTGCTCCTTCCGTGCAGGGGACACTGGGGACCTGGCACAACTTCCCACATATACCTTGGTCACCCCGTATTTTTCAAGCCTGGGCAGCCTTGACATGTGCCATACCCATACCTGCTCTTGAGGCTTTGTAGGTCTGCAACAACCTAGGTCTTGCTCCCAAGGACCCTTTCTGGGTTTGTTTTCTTGCTTTTGTGTCCCAGCCCTGAATTAACTCTCAAAGATCAGGGCTGGGTTCCAGGTTGGGAGATGGTTGAGTGGAGGTGCCACCAAGTTGGGGTGGGAAACTTAGGGGATATCCTCAGGGATCAGTTATCTCTACCCACCACCTAACCTGACCTCATTTTTTTGTCCTGATTTCACAAGAGGGTTTCCCAGCCATGGTGAAGGTGATGGAAGTTCTTGGTTGGGTCACCATGGGACTGTGCAGAACACTCCCCAACTCATAGGTCACTGCTAAGATGACTCTGAACCAAAGGCCTAGTTACAAATACCAGGAAATCTCACTCTTTTCCCTGATGGCTCCTCCTAAATGTTATCCTCTGGGTCCCAGTCAGACTTTAAAAAGGTTTCACATCAATTGGTAACATCTCAGATTCTGGGTACCAGCCCTTAGAAAAGTGCAGCAAACTGAACTCTTGGTTGGAGGGGAGGGTGAACATTTCTTTTCATACAAGGTTAATTTCTTTAGCTAAGAGCAAAGAGCCATTTAAGTGATTGGGTGGACAACTCATTAATAAATGAAAGAAATAATCTTAAGGCTCTTAAGCCTTGCATGACTATAGGTGGAGTAATAAGAGCTGCCTAATTAGGCGTAGACACAAATTTATGGTCTAGCCTGTCAATCCTCAGATTAAGGACTCCCTAAGTACCTACTGACACGATGGGCTGTAATGGCTCCTGAAGAGATGTGATGGTCTATCCTGTCAATAATCCATGGATTAAGGACTCCCTAAGTATGTGTTGATGTGACCGACTGTCCCTGCTCTTTGGGGGCTCTTGTCTTGGTGTGATGGAAGGACCTCACGGGCCACCTTGGGTGGTGTCATCCCTGCAGTAGGTTAAGAATTTATTTTCTCTGCAAACAACAGGAGCTTAACACATGACCATCCCCTAAATTAGCCTTTCAGAAATCATCTCAGCCATCAAAAGCAGGGGGGGGGGAGGTGAGGAAGCTGGAGCTGTCTAGCTAGCCCCTGTGTGCAGGGAGGTATAAAAGGGTGTTGGGGCAAACATTGCTGTGGGTGGTGTCTCCAGGCTTGCCCACAAGCTCCATTAAAGGCACAAAGACTCTTTTTCTGCATCAGGATCTATCCTTTAATTTGGATTCTTTGCTTTGCTTTGCTTTTGCAGAGCATACCTGGAAATTTGGCTTTGAAGACTTTTTCTTGGGAGTTTTTTTTTCTGTCTGTTCCCTGTCCCAAGTAGCCTGTAAATTACTGAGAGACTAGAAAGGAAGTGAAATTTCCCTTTTTGGTGCCCCTTTTTCTTTGCTTTGATGAACTGTGTGGTTGCATGTCATGCTCAGTCTTCTCCTCACATGGATGTAATAACCATTTGCTTCTGGAGGAAGAGTTCAGGGGTGTCTTTTTCCTGAGATCCTGCAAAAAACCCCACTTGTCATTAACACAAGGGGCAAAAAAGAGACCTGCAGTGGCCCAAGCTGCCCTGAGGACCCTCCAGAAGACCATACAGAAACCCATCAAACCTTCTGGGTTTTGTGTTTCCATCACTCTAGGAGAAGATGGGGGCCATAGTTCTGCCCTGGGCTTGCAAATGCCACTTAAGGTCAGCCAACAGAGATTACAGGGTGCGAGACATGCTGAGCTGGGTCTCAGCCTTGGCCCTGGCCAGATGACATGTTGTGCTGTCACCAGGCCAGCCCATTTTTTTTTTTCTGTCTTCAAGCACAGATGCCCTCCGTGTGCACTGCTGGGTAAAGGATGGACCAAGGGTTCATCTGCTCATTGGTGTTGCCCACATTGCTTGTTTTCCAGCAGAAAGCTGCCTTCTTGGAAGCCAAGCAGGGATCTTCTCACCACCCAGCTGGGTCTCCTTGCCTTCCCCAGGAGCCCACATCTGAGGCATGATCCTTTTAGGAAAGGTCCATAAGACCCATCTTCTGGTGCTGTGATTTCTTGGTGGACATTGACATTAATTCATCTGTTGCCTTGACCCGTTAGTTTAGTGGTCGTGTGTGCAGTGTCACCTCTGCAGGTGGCCCAGGTGAAGGTGCCACAAAACCTGAGCAACCTGATCTTGTTGAAGATATCCCTGCTCATTGTGGGGTGGGATTGGACTAGATGGCCTTGAAAGGTCCCTTCCAACCCAGACCATTCTGTGATTCTATGCAAACGAGAAGATTTCTGTCAGCAGTTCAGGGTAGATGATGCCATGGTGAGTATTGAGCCAAGGTTGATGTTTGGTGGGAAATCCAGCCTCAGGGGTCACAGCAGTGAGGAAGCAGGGTGGGGTGAGAAGTGGTGAGAAGTTTAGGAAGAGCACAAGGAGGGAAATAAAAGGTTAACCCCCCCCCCCCCCATAAAAATAATCTTAAAGTATGAATCCATAGTTGGAGACACTTCTACAGTTGGATTGTTTAATTGGCTCCTAATCCTGAAATCACCAAGGAAAGTTGCAATTCCAGGCATTTAAAAACCTAACCAGGAGCTGCCCAGTATTCCCAGTTTCAGAAAGGAGTTGTTACTGTGGCAGATCCCAGTGACAATCCAGCTAGTTGTTGACTTGATCCGATGGGAGTAGCCCCAGCGGGTGGGATCGCTCAGCGTGTGCTAAACTTGCTGTTTTCTTTAGGGGCCCGTTGATTACAGGAAAACCTTTTAGTTATGTCAAAACAAAACAAAGCAAAACAAAAGCTCCCCGACCCACCTCCCCTCTCCCTTCATGAACTTGGCATCAGGACAAGGCCAAGATCTGAAAGCTGGCCAGGAACTGCCTTGATTTTGGTGGGCTTTTGTTTGGTTGTGGTTTTTGGGTTGTCAGGTTGTTTTTGTTGGGTTTTGTTTTGTGTGGGGTTTTTTCCCAGTTAAAATCAGTTTTTCCAAAATTTTTAATACTTCCAAAAAAAGAACTTTTTCTTCCCAAACTCCTTTTGAAACTTCTGGAGCTCAGAAAGAAAAAAGTGTAGACTCACAGACTGGTTTGGGTTGGAAGGGACCTTGAGGATCATCTAGTTGCAACCTCCCTGCCGTGGCCAGGGGCACCTTCCACTAGACCAGATGTAGAGATGATGTGGTTTCATCATCTTCAAAGTGTTCATGTGTTAAGGAGAAAAGCCCCACCAGAGATTTTCTGCCACTTGCAGGCCATGTGAGATGTGAGTCCTGCCACAGCTTGGAAGAACCAAGCTTGGGCCTGTTATGGATAAATCTGTGTGTTTCCATGGTGTGATTCTCCCATACACAACTTCATCTGGACCTCCTTGGTTTCAGCAGCTTTTAATTTTTAGGGATTATTGCTCTGGTGTCCCATCCTCCAGGATTTTTGAATGGATGTAGCATTTTCTGTTGCATCCCCAGAGCAGGATGATGCCTGGCCAGTGTGTGCACATCCAAAGCTAGAAGAATCCTGACTGTGGCCTTTTATTGAGGAATTTTGAGCAGGACTTGATGGTGGTGAGAGTCAAGGCAAGTGGTGGGAAACCTCCAAGCCTCTCACGCTGGTTGGCAAGTTGCTGGGAAGGTGGTTTTTGGGGGGACACTCCATCCTCTCCAAGGGATACACTGATAAAAGTCAAGGCAGCCATTCCAGGAGGGTGCAGAGAAGGACCACAAGGTTGACCAGAGGACTGGAGGACCTGCCATATGAGTAGAGGCTGAGAAAACTGGGTTTGTTTAACCTTGAGAAGAGAAGGCTTCAGGGGAGACCTTATCACCATGTTCCAGTACGTAAAGGGTGGCTCCCAAGAAGATGGAGACTCTATTTACAAGGAGTCACATGGAAAAGACAAGGGGTCATGGGCACAAGTTGCTCCTGGGGAGATTCCGATGGGACACAAGAGGTAAGTATTTACCATGAGGACAGTTAAACATTGGAATAGGGAAGTGGTGGATTCCCCCACATTGGACGGTGACAAGTCTCAGTTTGACAGGGTGCTGAGCCACCTCCTATCAACTAGAGTAGCACCTAGAAAGGTGTGACCGGATGATCCTTGAGGTCCCTTCCAACCTGGCATTCTAGGATTCTAGGATCACCCACCCCAGACTTCCAGAAAACATTGCTCCAAAGACTTCAAACCATTGCCCTAATTTCTCCCTTTCATGCAGAAATGGGCTCTGACAACCTCTCTCTGTAGACCCAACTATGAATGATCAATATGACCAATTCTTGAAATTCTTGAGTGTGGCCTCACTTGATTTTCAGCCATTTCTATATATTTCCTTATTTTTTTCCACAAAAAGCCTGGACAATGTGCTGGGGGGGGGGATGGGTGGGAGGAGCCTGACAGAGCCCCTTAGGCAAGGCCTTAATGCAAACCATGGAAATGAAATAATAACCCAACGATAGCAGCAACTGGAGAGATGCTTAATAATGGAATAATAGCCTGGATGTTTATGGTATTTAAACATGATCATTGTTTGCTGGAATATGGGAACGCTCTCAGTTTGCTGGGATATTTCCAGGCATTTAGAAAGGGATTGTGTTTGCTCCGAGGAGCTCGTAAAAGTGATGCTTGTGATTCCCAAAACCTGAGAATCCCAAAGCATTTCTCAGGCATTTTCTGGGCAGTTGCACATGAGGGTGTGTTGAGGGTGACGGGGCCACAGATTTCATAGAATCATAGAATGGTGAAGGTTGGAAGGGACCTGAAAGCTCATCAGGTTCCAACCTCCCTGCTATGAGCAGGGACACCTCCCACCAGACCAGGCTGCACAGGCCTCATCCAACCTGCCTGTCGCAAGCCGGTACCGGGGGGCTACCGGCTGTCAGGATACTGCCCTTCAACACTTCCAGGGATGGGGCAGCCACAGCTTCTCTGGGCAACCTGTTCCAGCACCTTTCTACCCTCATGGTGAGGAATTTCTTCCTGATGTCCAACCTAAATCTCCCCTCTTTCAGTTTAAAATCATCACCCCATGTCCTATCACTGCCCTCTCTGGTGAAAAGCCCCTCCCCAGCTTTCCTGGAGCCCCTTCAGAATTGTAGAATCATTAAGGTTGGAAGTGACCTCAAAGACCATCAAGTTCCAACCCCCTTGCCATGAGCAGGGAACCCAACCACTAGATCAGGTTGCATAAAACCTCATCCAGCCTGGCCTTAAAAACCTCCAGGGCTGGGGCATCAACAACCTCCCTGGGCAACTCATTCCAGTTCCTCACCACCCTTAGAGTGAGGAATTTCTTCTGATATCCAACCTAAGTCTCCCCTCTCTCAGTTTAAAACCATCACCCCTTGTCCTATCACTGTCTTCTCTGATGAAAAGCCCCTCCCCAGCTTTCCTGGAGCCCCTTCAGGCACTGGAAGGTGCTCTAAGGTCTGTTTCCTGGCATCTGGGGTTTTTTTGTGTTGTGAGTTTGCAGCAGGAGGAGATGAGAGTTAGACTGTGAATCCAGATTAATCCCTTGGGGGATTTTGAGGCAAAAATCAATGTATTTTCTTTATTTGCCCAGAACCGTGGGTCATTGCCACCAAAAAAACCCACAAATTTTTGGGGCAAAATTCCATCACTTCAGGAAACATCTCTGTGTCATTTTTTCCCTCCTCTCCTACCCGGGGTGATGCCACCAGCTTTTCCCCACCCCTTTTCCTAGCAGATGACAGAAGCAGGGAGGTGGGTGGGAACGAGGAGGCTCCTCCAGGATCCCAACAACGCAGGAAAAGCGGCTTCGGCGGCGGCTGCCGAGGAGGCCTGATCCTGTTTATCCAAGCTCAGGCTTTATATTCTCATGGCTTTTGGACTAGACAGGCAGTCAACAGCCCAACCCCACCAACGGAAGAGGCTCTGGCATATTTATACTCTTTGCTGGCATTGGTTCCTTCAAAAAAAAAAAAGGGAAAAGAGGAAAAAAAAATCCCGGATTACCTAAGACTTGTCCTTGAGGTCTGGTCACCCCATGTCATTGGAATTCATTCATGAACTTCCAGCCTTCCATAAAGGTCTGTTCATTCATAGCCAAGACAGTTGTTTTTGTTTAGGGTTTTTTTTATATATATATATTTTTTTTTAATTCCAAGTTGTTTTTTGTTTCTTTTTGCTTCAAGTTATTTTTAAAATCTGCTGCCAATTCAATAAGGTTTCATAAGCACCCACGAGCTGCTTTTTAAGTGGTCTTCCCTAATGCAAGCACAAAGAGCAGGTGAAAAACTCTTCTTCACCCCCACCTCCTCCTGAAAGGGATGTTTGGATGTCCAGCTAAACACAAACCTACAGGAATTTTTACCAGGGTTCAGTTTTCCTCCAGAATTCCTTCAACTGCTGTAAAACACGAGTCAAGAGCATTTTTGGCATTGGGGGGCAGGGTGCAGTGGAGGTGGGGTGTTGGGTGGGCAGGGTGGAGGTGGGTCCAGGAGCATCTTCCCCCTTGACTGAGAAACGTTGTCCCCCTGGATCCAGGAGCATTATGGCTCCCTGGATCCTGAGGGATCATCCTCTTGGACCAGGGGAATTAACCTCTCGGATCAAGGAGCATCATCCCCCTGGATCCAGGAGCATTATGGCTCCCTGGATCCTGAGGGATCATCCTCTTGGACCAGGGGAATTAACCTCTCGGATCAAGGAGCATCATCCCCCTGGATCCAGGAGCATACCCTCCTCCCCCAGATTTGGGGCATTTCCCCCCCATGGATCATAGAATCATAGAATCATAGAATCCTAGGGGTTGGAAGGGACCTCGAAAGATCATCTAGTCCAACCCCCCTGCCAGAGCAGGGTCACCTAGAGTACATCACACAGGAAGGCGTCCAGGCGGGTTTTGAATGTCTCCAGAGAAGGAGACTCCACAACCTCTCTGGGCAGCCTGTTCCAGGGCTCTGTCACTCTCACAGTAAAAAAATTTTTCCTGATATTCATCTTAAACCTCCTATGCTCCAACTTGTATCCATTACTCCTTGTCCTATCACTGGTCTTCACTGAAAAAAGCTTAACTCCATCGTCTTGACACTCACCCTTTACATATTTGTAAACATTGATGAGGTCACCCCTCAGTCTCCTTTTCTCCAAACTAAAGAGACCCAGCTCCCTCAGCCTTTCCTCATAAGGGAGATGTTCCACTCCCTTCATCATCTCTGTGGCTCTGCGCTGGACTCTTTCAAGCACTTCCCTGTCCTTCTTGAACTGAGGGGCCCAGAACTGGACACAATATTCCAGATGTGGCCTCACCAATGCAGAATAGAGGGGGAGGAGAACCTCTCTTGACCTACTAACCACACCCTTTCTAATGCACCCCAGGATGCCATTGGCCTTCTTAGCCACAAGGGCACACTGCTGGCTCATGGTCATCCTCCTGTCTACCATGACCCCCAGGTCCCTTTCACCTACACTGCTCTCCAGCAGGTCAGCCCCCAACCTGTACTGGTACATGACATTTTTCTTCCCCAAATGCAAAACTCTACACTTGCCCTTGTTAAACTTCATCAGGTTTTTCCCCGCCCAAGTCTCCAGCCTGTCTAGGTCTCTCTGAATGGCAGCACAGCCTTCTGGTGTGTCAGCCACTCCTCCCAGCTTGGTGTCATCAGCAAACTTGCTGAGGGTACATTCTGTGCCCTCATCCAGGTCGTTGATGAAGATGTTGAACAGCACCGGTCCCAGTACCGACCCCTGAGGGACTCCACTAGTCACAGGCCTCCAACTAGATTCTGCCCCATTGACTACAACTCTCTGACTTCTTCCTTTCAACCAGTTCTTGATCCACCTCACTGCCTGATCATCAAACCCATACTTGATCAACTTATCTACAAGGATGCTGTGGGAGACGGTGTCAAATGCCTTACTGAAATCAAGATAGACCACATCTACCGCTCTACCATCATCTATCCACCTAGTAATTTCCTCATAGAAGGCTATGAGGTTAGTCAAACAGGACTTACCCTTGGTAAAACCATGCTGACTGCTCTTGATGACCCCCATCTCCTTGATATGTCTAGAGATAGTGCCAAGGACAAGTTGTTCCATCACCTTTCCAGGGATGGAGGTGAGGCTGACCGGTCTATAGTTACCCGGGTCCTCCTTCTTGCCCTTCTTGTAGACTGGAGTGACATTTGCTATCCTCCAGTCCTCAGGCACCTCTCCAGTTACCCATGACTTATCGAAGATGATGGAGAGTGGATCCTTAGACACCATTCCCCTGGATTCAGGAGCATCTCTGCTCCCCTGGATCCAAGAGCATTTTCCCTCCATGGATCCTGGGGCATCATCCCCCTGGATCCAGGAGCATCCCTGGATCCAGGAGCATCCCCCATGCCCCCGAATCCAGAGTATTTTCCCCCCATGGATCCTGGGACAGCATTCCCCTGGATCTATAAGCAATATTTCCTCCCTGGATCCAGGACACCCCTGCCAAGATCCAGGAGCTTTCCTTCCCCCTGGATTCATGTGCATCACACCCCAGATCCAGGAGCATCCCCCCCCAAGATTCCTCTATCTCCCAGGGAAACACTATCCTGGGGGTGCTTCTTGCCCTGCCAGGAGCACCCTTGGGTGAAGGGCACCCCATTTGGCTTAGGGGGGAGGTAACCCCAGCCACCAACCCTGTCCCACCTCAGTACCAGCTTTCACCAGGATACAGAGTTCTCCACAAGAAAATCTTGGAAGGCACCAACAAGGGGGGACAAACCGGGGCACATCTTGATAGATGCTGTCCCAGGGATCACCCCCCCACTGCCAGGACCCCATCCCTGGATTCACCCAGGAGTGAGGGTCCCTATTTGTTGTGGACAAGTTCTCCATGGGACAGCAATGTGTTCTTGTGGCCAAGAAGGACAATGGTATCTTGGGGTACATTAAGAAGAGTGTGTCCAGTAGATTGAGGGAGGTTCTCCTCTAACTCTGTCCTAGCGAGACCTCACCTAGAGTGTTGTGTCCAGTTCTGGGCTCCCCAGTTCAACTGGGACAAGGATCTACTGGAGAGAGTCCAACAAAGGGCTATAAGGATGATGAAGGGACTGGAACATCTGTCTGATGAGGAAAGGCTGAGAGACCTGGGGCTTTTCAGTCTAGAGAGGAGAAGACTGAGGGGGGATCTAATTAATGTCTATCAATACATGAGGGCATCAAGAAGGCAGGGACAAGCTCTTGTCACTTGTGCCCTGTGACAGGACGAGGGGCAATGGATTCAAACTTGAGCATAGGAAAGTCCACCTCAACATGAGGAAGAACTTCTTTCCTGTGAGGGTGACAGAGCCCTGGGACAGGCTGCCCAGAGAGGTTGTGGAGGCTCCTTCTCTGGAGACTTTCCAGACCTGTCTGGATGCCTTTCTGAGTGATCTGCCCTAGATTTGGTCCTGCTCTGGCAGGGGGGTTGGACTTCATCATCTTCAGAGGTCCCTTCCAACCCCGGCCGTTCAGTGATGCTGTGATTCTGGGCTGTACACGGGCCCATTTTTAGTAGTTGCCTCCAGCAACTGGAGAAATATTTTCCCTGCTGGCAGGGAAATGAGGAAATTCAAAGTGTGTGGCTGGGTTTGCTTTTTTTAATTCCGTTTTTTGGTGCTGGATTTATTTATTTATTTATTTATTTATTTTGCTTTTTAAAAGCACAGTGCAGGGCTTGAAGCACCATGAGGAGGGGGGAGAAGAAAAACCTCCCTGCGCTGGGGAAATGGGCTACGAGAAAACAGGGCAGGCAGCAATTCTGGGGTGGGGTGGGGGGGGTTGGGGTGTTGGAGAGATTTGGGGTGCTGGGTCTCCCCCACTCCCATGGTGCAGGGGATGGTTTTGGTAGGAATCATTAATTGACATTCTCAGCTTGATTTTTGTTCTTTTAAATATAGTTTGGGTTGGTGTTATTTTTTTTAACGATGATTTGGTCTAATGAGGAGCAGCTGAGGGAGCTGGGGGTGTCCAGCCTGGAGCAAAGGAGGCTGAGGGGAGACCTGCTGGCTCTGCAGCTGCCTGAGAGGAGGTTGGAGCCAGGGGGGTCGGGCTCTGCTCCCCAGGAACAAGGGATGGGACAAGAGGAGATGGGCTCCAGTGGTGCCAGGGGAGGCTGAGATGGGATCTTGGGCAGCATTTCTTGCTGGCAAGGGTTGTCAGGCCCTGGCCCAGGCTGCCCAGGGCAGGGCTGGAGTCCCCATCCCTGGAGGGGTTTCCAAGCCGTGTAGATGTGGTGCTGAGGGCCATGGGTTAGTGGTGGCCTTGGCAGGGCTGGGTTAATGGTTGGACTTGATGATCCTAAAGGTCTTTTCCAACCTTGATGATTCTATGATTCTGTGATACTAATTCTAAAGATGAATAGTTCCCAGGTCTTAACATGCCTACAGAGGCTTGAAGGAATCACCTCTCATGAAAAGGGTTTTTTTCCCATTCCTCACCACCACCCCCACCTCCCACTCCCCTCATGGTTTTTCCTCCTACTTGTATCTTCATGGCTCACCCAGACTAACTACTGGCAAGGAAGTGAGAGGAACACATTTCTGGTATTTTTGGAGGGTTTTTTTTAGGGTATTTTTGTGGACTTCTCTGGGAATCACCAGATGGTTTGGTTTGGAAGGGACTGTGAAGATCATCTAGTTCCAGGTGTGAGGTGTCTGGTCCCCACCCTGCCACTGTTTGATGGTGCTTCCTGCAGGTTGGGGCTTCATCCAACATCTCCATCCTTTCCATCACCCAGGCTCTGATTACAAGCAGGGAAGAGCCCCGTGAACTAGAGCAAGCAAGTTCTTGTCACCTCCATGGGGTGACCTTCAGTGTACTTTTCTTAACAGCACCTCATTTGTTTTTTTGGCATCTTCACAGGAGGTATTTATGGAAATGGATCCATGATCTGGTGGGTGGAAATAAGGGGTTGCAGGGTGTTTGGTCCTGCTGGAGGCAGCTGGCTGCAGCATCTCATCCTCCTCTGTTGGCACTGAGGGTGGTCCTGGTGAAGGTTTAGGTGAGGGATGGCTGCGCCATAGATGCTGCTGGTGGGTCTCAAGCCACTTCTGAAGGTGGACCTGGTAATTTAGGACCCATAATTCCAACCAGAGCTAGGCACTCAAGCAACATAGGAGTCCTCCAGACCAGGGTCAACTGAAATGGTGGCCTTATCATGTGGCTTTTGGAAATTATTCATGTGCTGTGGGCATTGGTGTGTGCATGGAGACCATCATGAATCATAGAATTACCTTGGTTGGAAAAGACCTTCAAGGTCATCAAGTCCAACTGTTGACCTAACTGACAAGTCTTTAACTAAACCATATCCCTCAGTTCTATGTCTGTATGACTCCTAAATTACTTCAGTGATTCCACCACTGCCCTGGGCAGCCTGTTCCAATGCCTTTTGGGGAAGAAACTCCTTCTAATATACAATCTAAACCTTTCCTGACACAACTTGAGGCCGTTTCCTCTTGTTCTATCACATCAAACCTCATTGAACAGACCCACCTCTTTCTAACCTCCTTCAAGGTAGTGGTAGAGAGAGAGGAGGTCACGGGCAGTCAAGGACTTTCCAGTGTTGTGGAACCTTCCAACCTTTTGGGTTGTATTCCTGCCCCCAGTGCTTAAATTTCTCCTTCCTTGTTTTCCTCCTGTAGATTCCCAACTTCTTCAGGAGCCCGGGGATCGATCACACTGGTGCGTGGTGGCATACTGGGAAGAGAAGACTCGTGTGGGTCGGCTGTACTCTGTCCAAGAGCCCTCCCTGGATATCTTCTATGATCTACCTCAGGGGAATGGTTTCTGCCTCGGACAGCTCAACTCAGACAACAAAAGCCAACTGGTGCAGAAGGTCCGGAGCAAGATTGGCTATGGCATCCAGCTCACCAAGGAAGTGGACGGCGTGTGGGTGTACAACCGCAGCAGTTACCCCATCTTCATCAAGTCGGCCACACTGGACAACCCCGATTCCAGGACGTTGCTGGTTCACAAAGTGTTCCCAGGTTTTTCCATCAAGGCTTTTGACTACGAGAAGGCCTACAGCTTGCAGAGACCCAACGACCACGAGTTCATGCAGCAACCATGGACCGGATTTACTGTCCAGATCAGCTTTGTGAAAGGCTGGGGCCAGTGCTACACCAGACAGTTCATCAGCAGTTGCCCGTGCTGGTTGGAGGTTATTTTTAATAACCGATGACTCGAGACAGAGTGGACTCATGACATTTATACTACTTTGCTGCTATTATTTCCTTCTGAGTGCTTGCTTTTCATGCAACCTTTTTGGGTTTTTGTTTTGTTTTGTTTGTTTGTTCTGTTTGTTTTTCCCTGTGTTTTTTGAGGAATAGCTTATGGGAAGATTATTTTTTTTTGTTAATTTTTTTTTACTTTTTATTTGTTTTGCCTTGGGGTATTTTGATAACTCTTTTCCTTTTTTTCAAAGTGTGAATGACCAATTACTCAGAAGGGCAAAGGAAGGGTGCAAGGGGAGGGGGATGGATGGATGGTGGATGGATCGCACACGATAATTATTTCACACCTCTGAAAGGATTATCCGGCGCGACCATCCCTGGGTTTGGAAGCCACGTGCTACATGTTACAGTTCCTTCTCTTGGATTAAACAACAAGATACCTGTTATTTTTTTAATTCCCCATTTTTATCCCCTTTTGCTGCCAGCCACCCCCTGGTGACAGTGACACTGAGAGCCCTTCTCCAGCGGTGCTAAACCCCACGTTGCCGCCAAAGGATGGTGCGAAACCTCCCCACCCGGGTCTTCAACCCACCTTTTTCATTTGTATTTGTATTTTTATTTTGGTCTTGTTGCTGGGTTCATGTCTCATCCCTGTGTTCATCCTTCCACTGCTTCGTTGGGGTGTTTTTTTTTTTTTGTGTTCCTTCTTTTTATGGTCATGGATTGAGAAGACAACAACCTCGTGCTTCATCGCTTGAGCCTGAAACGCGAAGTGATGGAAGCTGAAGCCTCAAAAGAAAATGCTAAAAAAACCCCACCCCATCAAAACCAACAAACCAAATGAAAAAAACAAAAGGGGAAAAAAAAGAAGTGTTCACAATAGCTGGGCTGTTGTCACCTGCTTCCATCAGGTTATCCCGGTACCATCCTATCTGGAAATGCAGTTGTGCTTTTCATTTCTTCTTGAATTCATACACGAGTATGATACTTTTACACTGTTCTTAGCTCAATGAGCATGTTTAGACCTTAACATAAGCTATTTTTCTAAAGATAAAGGTTTAAATGAACAAGAGAGCATCCTCATTGGAACTTTTAGCATTGTAGTGCTTTGGAAAACAAAAAACAACCAACACAACAAACCACACACACACAAAAAGGACTCCTTGAACCTCCTCCCCCGTGAGATTTATTAAAGAAAAAAAAATGTATTTTATGTTATATATAAATATATTATTACTTGTAAATACAAAGACATTTTATAAGCATCATTATTTATGTATTGTGCAATGTGTATAAATGAGAAGAGAAAAAATAAGAAAGATGCACTTTGCTTTAATATAAATGCAAATAACAAATGCCAAATGAAAACAGAAAAAAGAGAAAAAAAAGAACAACAAAAAAAAAGAACATGAGATTGGTGTTTCCTTTTTTTTTTTTCTTATGGGTGTTTTTCATCCAGATGAATGTTTGTTTGTTGTTTTTTCTAAAGGAGTTTTATGTTCCATTAAAAAATAAAAACCTACACTTGATTCCAGGTTGTGGCGAGTGGCTTTTTCAGTGTGGCAGGAAAGATGCTGCTCTAGGTGGGGCCCACGTGGGGTTGATGGTGGGAACACTTCACCCCAGCCTTGTGTGGGACTTCTCCAGTGTGAGTAGCACCCAGATTGGGTCACTCCTGAGTTTTGGGTTCCTTTGGGCTGATTTGGTGCACCCAATGAGTCCAAGTCTGGAGGGGTTGGTTGGATCTGGGCAGGTTGCACAGAGATGCCCAAAATCATCTGGGGTAATTCTTGCTATTCCTGTTTCTCATCATTTCAACTTGAAAGAACCACCCTGCTCCCATTTGACACTCTTCCAGTCCCTGAGATACCAGGGGAGGCCAAGCTTCTGCTCTGTGCTGGGACACAGGTGGCCCGTGCCACCAAGTGCGGAGGAAAACGTGGGGAGAAGGGGAGAAAACCAGTCCTTGGTAGGTTTTCATCAACTATTACCTGCCTTCCTCATCTCCCATGCCTCTGGAATTAATTAAAGGTTATTTTTCCTTTTGCCCCACCCTGCCTTCAGGCCTTCACAGCTCCACTGCATCCCATCATGGAGAAGGACCCTGCAGCCTCTTGTGGATAGGGACCTTGATTGGAACCACCAGACTCCCGGAGACGGAAGGATTTGAAGAAGTAGAAGGTCCAGAAGGGCTTGTAAGCTTCCTCCCTGCCAAAGCATCTCAACACCAGGAATGTGACTTCAGCCTCTGCTGTCCTTCATGTGGTTGATAGCAGTAGATCAGGCTTTGTGGGCATCTGGACCAGGTTCACTCAAGGCTATACCTTTCTGTTCAATATTGGCCCAACCCAGAAGGATTTATTGAGATACTATATGTGGTTTGCTCTGAATGGACTGTGCCTTCAGCTGGATTCGTGTCATAGAGCCCATGAACCAGCTTCATAATGGTTTGGGGTCATGATTGGGTGTGATTTGCATGGCAGTTTCAATTTCCAAGCTCTCACCTCGTCCTTCATGTGAGAGTCAGCATGGAAGGCTTGAGGACATGATGGATGCACCCACCCTGTCTTGCTTGATAAGCAACACAAGATACCTGGAAGGGCAGATGTTGGGACAGTGGCACCTACACTATAATTTGGCTCATTTTCTTCCCGTTCTGTGCCAGCAGACTTGAAATACCCGGAAACCACATCAAACCTTCTCCGTGGTCCAGCAGCCAAACTGGCACCGATGGCTTGCATCAGAAGCTCAAGAAAGAGTGTTCCCACCCATGTCCTCAACATCCACCCAGGCAACACACCATGAAAGGCCCAGCAGATGAAGGATAAAGCAGGAGAGTTTATTGCAAAACTGCCTGTTGACTCCTCTGTGCTTTTGTAGCATTTCTCTGAAGGACTATGGACCTTGGGTTAGAAGGATCTCTACAGATCTAGGAGCCACCGGGTCAGTGGTCACACTAGGGTTATGGTCAGCTGGCTGAGAAGTTGGCTTTTACTTTGGAGTACCCAAAGGGTAGAGGAAGTTGGGACTCACTCATACTTCTCCTCCCCTCTCCAAGCTGTTGTGCTGGCAACTAAGGTGTGGTTCTTTATCCAGAAGAGATGAGATGAGGGTTTGTCCTTGAGGTACCACACCAAAGTAGCAGCAAGCCATGTAGGCACACCAGAGATGTTTTGCAGATGTATTCACCTTGTTCCACAAAGTGAGTACCATCTCATGTTGGTTAAAGCCCCGAAACTTGGAGATCTGGGCTCTTGTCCCTGCTAGTTGGCTCATGAGATGTGACCAAATCATCTAGCCTTGTTTCTCAGGATTTCTTTTGTGGGACACACAGGCTACAAATTGTAGCTCCTCCTGAGAGGTGAAAGCAGCAAATGGAAATATTGTATCCCTAAATGAACACAGCAGCTTTCCAGGATACCTAAGAGCCACAAAAATGACCACAGGGCTGGAGAACCTCTCCCTAACAGGCAGAGAGAGTTGGGGTGTTCAGCCTGGAGAAGAGAAGGCTCCAGGGAGACTTTATTGTGGCTTTTCAGTACTTCAAGGGGGCTTAGAAGAAAGATGGGGACAGACTTCTTAGCAGGGCCTGTAGTGATAGGACAAGGGGTAATGGTTTGAAATTGAGAGAGAGCAGGTTCAGACTAGATATATGGAAGACATTTTTTGCCATGAGGGTAGTGGGACCCTGGCCCAGGCTGCCCAGAGAGGTGGGAGATGCCCCATCCCTGGAAACATTCCAGGTCAGGTTGGACAGGACTCTGAGCAACCTGATCTAGTTGAAGATCATAGAATCACAGACTGATTTGGGTTGGAAGGGATCATAGAATCATAGAATCATAGGGGTTGGAAGGGACCTCAAAAGATCATCTAGTCCAACCCCCCCGCCAGAGCAGGGTCACCTAGAGTACATCACACAGGAAGGCGTCCAGGCGGGTTTTGAATGTCTCCAGAGAAGGAGACTCCACAACCTCTCTGGGCAGCCTGTTCCAGTGCTCTGTCACTCTCACAGTAAAAAATTTTTTTCTGATATTCACCTTAAACCTCCTGTGCTCCAATTTGCATCCATTACTCCTTGTCCTATCACTGGTCATCACTGAAAAAAGCTTAACTCCATCTTCTTGACACTCACCCTTTACGTATTTGTAAACATTGATGAGGTCACCCCTCAGTCTCCTTTTCTCCAAACTAAAGAGACCCAGCTCCCTCAGCCTTTCCTCATCAGGGAGATGTTCCACTCCCTTCATCATCTCTGTGGCTCTGCCCTGGACTCTTTCAAGCAGTTCCCTGTCCTTCCTGAACTGAGGGGCCCAGAACTGGACACAATACTCCAGATGCAGCCTCACCAATGCAGAATAGAGGGGGAGGAGAACCTCTCTTGACCTACTAACCACACCCTTTCTAATGCACCCCAGGATGCCATTGGCCTTCTTAGCCACAAGGGCACACTGCTGGCTCATGGTCATCCTCCTGTCTACCAGGACCCCCAGGTCCCTTTCACCCACACTGCTCTCCAGCAGGTCAGCCCCCAACCTGTACTGGTACATGACATTTTTCTTCCCCAGATGCAAAACTCTACACTTGCCCTTGTTAAACTTCATCAGGTTTTTCCCCGTCCAAGTCTCCAGCCTGTCTAGGTCTCTCTGAATGGCAGCACAGCCTTCTGGTGTGTCAGCCACTCCTCCCAGCTTGGTGTCATCAGCAAACTTGCTGAGGGTACATTCTGTACCCTCATCCAGGTCGTTGATGAAGATGTTGAACAACACCGGTCCCAGTACCGACCCCTGAGGGACTCCACTAGTCACAGGCCTCCAACTAGATTCTGCCCCATTGACTACAACTCTCTGCCTCCTTCCTTCCAACCAGTTCTTGATCCACCTCACTGCCTGATCATCAAACCCATACTTGATCAACTTATCTACAAGGATGCTGTGGGAGACGGTGTCAAATGCCTTACTGAAATCAAGATAGACCACATCTACCGCTCTACCATCGTCTATCCACCTAGTAATTTCCTCCTAGAAGGCTATGAGGTTAGTCAAACATGACTTACCCTTGGTAAACCCATGTTGACTGCTCTTGATGACCCCCATGTCCTTGATATGTCTAGAGATAGTGCCAAGGACAAGTTGTTCCATCACCTTTCCAGGGATGGAGGTGAGGCTGACCGGTCTATAGTTACCCGGGTCCTCCTTCTTGCCCTTCTTGTAGACTGGTGTGACATTTGCTATCCTCCAGTCCTCAGGCACCTCTCCTGTTACCCATGACTTACCGAAGATGATGGAGAGTGGCCTAGCAATGACCTCCGCCAGCTCCCTCAGCACCCTTGGATGCATTTCATCCAGACCCATCGATTTCTGGATGTCCAGATTACGCAACTGATCCCTAACCCAATCCTCATCTACCTGGGCAAACTCCTCCTCTATCTTGACTTCTTCTGGGGCTATATGAGACTGGGGCTCCTGGGGAAAGCCTGCAGGAGTAAAGACAGAGGCAAAGAAGGCATTCAGCACCTCTGCCTTCTTTAAATCCTCTGTCTCCAGGGCTCCCACCTCATTCAGCAGTGGGCCTATATTGCCTCTGGTGTTAGTTTTGTCGGCTATGTATTTGAAAAAGCCCTTTCTATTGTCCTTAACCTGACTTGCAAGGTTAAGTTCCAAGGAGGCCTTAGCTTTCCTAGTTGCCTCCCTACATTCTCTGACAACAGTCCTATATTCCTCCCAAGTGACCAGCCCCTCCTTCCATGATCTATAGATTTTCCTTTTCCACTTGAGTTTGCCCAGCAGTTCCTTTTTTAACCACGCTGGTCTCCTAGCTCCCTTACTAGATTTTCTACCCATTGGGACGCTCTGATCCTGTGCTTGCAAGAAGTGGTCCTTGAATGTTGACCAGCTATCTTGAGCCCCTTTACCTTCCAGCACTCTGTCCCATGGGACTTCCCTTAACAATTGATTGAGGAGGCCAAAGTTTGCTCTGTGGAAGTGCAGGGTTCTGGTCCTGCTGGGTATTCTGTTCCTCCCACACAGGATCCTGAACTCCACCATCTCGTGGTCACTGCAGCCAAGGCTGCCACTGACCACCACTGCTTCAACAAGGCCCTCCTTGTTGGTGAGCACAAGATCCAGCAGCGCTCCTCTTCTAGTCGGCTTGTTCACCATTTGCATTAAGAAGTTGTCATCAATGCACTGGAGGAACCTCCTAGACTGTGAAAGGCTGGCTGTGTGAGTCTTCCAGCAGATATCGGGGTAGTTAAAATCTCCCATAAGGACTAGGGACTGTAGTTGTGAGGCTGCTTTCAGCTGCCTGTAGAAAGCCTCATCAACTTCCTCGCCTTGATCAGGAGGTCTGTAGTAGACCCCCACAACTGTATCACCCATACCACCCTGCCCTTTAATTCTTACCCACAGACTTTCAACTTGCCCCTCATCGGCCCCAGCACAAAACTTGATACATTCTAGCTGCTCTCTCACATAAAGAGCAACTCCACCACCTCGCTTCACTGACCCATCTTTCCTAAAAAGCACATAGCCATCCATGGCCACATTCCAGTCGTGTGAGCTGTCCCACCATGTCTCTGTTATTGCTACCAGATCATAACCCTTAGCCCGCACACAGACCTCTAACTCTTCCTGCTTATTCCCCATGCTGCGTGCATTGGTGTACAGGCATTTCAGGAAGCAAGCAGAGCACACTGGTGGGACCAAATCCTCCTTAGACCACCGTCCTTCAGGCCCTGGTATGTTCCTCTTGGGCTTGTCCCTAACAGACCCAGTTTTCTCCCCTTCCCCCTTCACATCTAGTTTAAAGCTCTCTCAATGAGCCCTGCTAAGTCCTGCCCCAAAAGCCTTTTCCCCCTCTGGGACAGGTGCATCCCACCTGCCACCATCAGGCCAGATGTCTCATAGAGCAGCCCATGATCAAAAAAACCAAAGCCCTGCCTTTGCACCAGTCTCGTAGCCATTCATTGATCAGTAAACTCTTCCTGTTTATCTCTCCACCCATTCTTACAGGAGGGATGGAGGCAAACACGACTTGTGCTCCAGACCCCCTAACTAGCGGTCCCAGGGCCCTGAAGTCTCTCTTCATTGCCCTTACATTTCTTGTGATAATTTCATCACTGCCAACCTGAAAAATCAGCAGTGGGTAGTAATCAGAGGGATTTACCATACTAGAGAGTTTCCTTTTAACATCTCTAATGCGAGCCCCAGGGAGGCAGCAGACCTCCCTGTGGGATGGGTCTGCTCGACAGATGGGCCCTTCTGTTCCCCTCAGAAGGGAGTCTCCCACCACAATTACCCTCCTTTCCTTCTTAGTTGAAGAAGTCCTAAGTTGTGGAGCTGAGCAACAAGTCCTAGGCGGTTCACTAGACAAATCTGTAACTCCAGCTTCATTTTCCTCTCCCTGATGTTCCAAGGCCTCATACCTATTCTTCAGGGGCAATTCGGAGGGTGGAGGGAGTTGGGAGGGTTTTTTCTTGCCTCTCCGAGGACGGACCTCCCTCCATTCCTCCACGTCTCTAAAGTTCTCTCCTTCTGTCTGAGGACAGGAGGGGAGGGGATCCATCACTTCTTCTAGAACCTCGTCCTTCTGCCCTTGCCTCAGGGTTTGGCTCCACCAATCTATTTCGCTCTCACATTCTCTGATAGTTCTTAGTCTTTCAACCTCCTCTGTCAGTCTAACCACCTGCCTGAGGAGATCACTGATTTGCTCGCACCGCACACACGCGGTGCCACTGGCTCCCTCTACTACCAGTGCCAGGCTCAGGCACTCGCTGCAGCCAGAGACCTGCACAGCTGCGTGCCTGCTCAGAACCTCCGTCTGAGTTCCCATATCCTTTTTCAATACGGTTTTAGGGCGTGTTGTCACCATGCTAGAGAAATTTACCTGTGTTCTCTGCTTCCTTCCTGCCCTCGCGCCGCTCTCCACGTGCGCTTGCGCTCCCCGCCCTCGCGCCACTTCCTGTGACGGCCGCTGCCGCTCTCCGCTCTGCGCTGCCGCTCGCTCATCTAGTTCCAAGCCCCTGCATGGGCAGGGGCACCTCCCACCAGACCAGGTTCAAGCGAAGTGCTGACCTGGTGTAAACCTGCTCTGATGTGGTCCTGCTGGCGTCATCCTGTCCAGCTGGAGGCTTCATCTGGTTGTACCATCTCACTGTACCCGAGTCCTTCTGCAGCCCATGAACACATGAAACAGGTTGCCCAGAGAAGTTGTGGAAGCCCCATCCCTGGAAGTGTTTGAGGCTGGGCTGGATGGGGTTTGGAGCAACCTGGTCTAGTGGGAGGTGTAGGGTCACCTGGGGGGTTGGAACTAGATGATCTTTAAAGTCCCTTCCAAGTCAAACCAGTCTGGGATTCCATGATTTTATGACATGGGCTCACTCAGAAAGGCAGTTATGTGTTTTCTCCTGATCTGGTCAAATTTGGATGATCCATTAACACCTGGATTACAGAGTATTTGGGGGGCTGGAACTAGGTGATCTTTAAGGTCCCTTCCAACCCTAACCCTTCTATGAACCACAGTCCTGACCTGCCCTTGGACAGAGTTGCTGTGGGCAAGTGCAAAGCTGGCTCCTGCCCAATTGAAAATGCTTATGTCCACCCCCAGGTTACTCCTGGCCAGCAACATGGTGTCCTTCAGCACCTAAATTCAGGCATCTCCCAGGTATGAGCACTCCCAGCTCTAGGGACACCTGTGGACATCTTCCAACAGAGCAATGGTGGCCATGGGACCTCATGTATCATGGTCTGTAGGGCTTAGCTGTGGTTTCCACTCTTTCCTCCTTGGAAACCACCTTACTGAAAGCTCCCTCACTTAAGAGGCTCAGACATGAGATGGTTGAGACAGTCTGAAGTCCTGACGTCCCAGTGGATGGTGGGACATGTCTTCTTCCTTTCTTTCTTCCTTATTAAAGTATTTCTCTGGAAATTTGGGATGTCTGAGGGCTGTTCAGCCTGGAGAAGAGAAAGCTTCAGGGAGACCTCAGGGCACCTTCCAATCTGAGCCTTTTTGGCCCGTGTGTTTTTTGGGTCAGGCATTATGGAGATAAAAAGACCTTGCCCCAAGCAAGGCAAGTGGCAATGAGTGATGTTCTGCTGGGGATGACAGCAAGGCCAGGATTGGATCCAAACCCCCAGCCCATGGTGGGGGAAGTCTATATCCCCTGTGACCCCAGTGTGTCACTAGGCTTTGGCAGGAGGAGACCCCTGCTCAGCCTCTGCACATTTGCACAAGAGACAACCCTGGGCTTTCCGGTGACTCATTATGCTGGGTTTTTTTTTTGGGGTGGCTTAAAGATGAAATGAAACCAAACCTAAAACTCTTGAGAGGCTCATGGAGCTCTTGTGGTTAGTGAGGAAGTCACCACTGTGTCACGTTTACCAGCCAAGGTCCCTGTCATCAGCTTCAGTGGAAAACCCTGGGATGGTTCCTCTTCATCGTGCTGGTTGGACCAGTGTCATGAACTGCCAAGTTGCTCCTGGTGATGAATCTTGACCATCCCCCTCCCCCTTTTATTTTTTTAATTTAAACATTCTGGTTTCTGAAAGCCAAGGTTCTCCAATGGTCATCTGGCCATCAGCTACACACCTGAACATTGTGACAAAGTCCTCAGATCAGAAAGTGTGGTGGAAATCTGGGGAGGGGTGGGTGGGAAAGCAGTTCCTCTTCCAGAAATGAAAAAGGTTGGGTGGAGGAAGAAGACCTAGGTTAGCAGTTGACCTTGAGCACAGGCAGGTCAAGTCATGCCATGACTTGTCCTCCTTGAAGGACCCCGTGGTGAGAACAAGGGTATGCTTTGCTGCCTGGGCTGTAGCAGTGGTCCTTTGGTGGCCAGGGTTTTGTGATGCTCATTAGATCAGGGAACAATGAACAGCAAAACCAAGCACTAGCAGGACAATGGATAAGACATCCTGTGCAAAGGGACGTTGATGTCCCCGTCCCAGCCCCACCATGTGCCTGGTGCCATATGCACTAGTGAGATGTAAGAAGGACATGGAGCTGTTTGAGTCCAGAGGAGGCCATGGAGATGCTGGGAGGGCTGGAGCAGCTCTGCTCTGGAGACAGGCTGAGAGAGTTGGGGTGTTCAGCCTGGAGAAGAGAAGGCTCCAGGGAGACCTTAGAGCACCTTCCAGTGCCTGAAGGGGCTCCAGGAAAGCTGGGGAGGGACTTGGGACAAGGGCAGGGAGGGATGGGATGAGGGGGAATGGATTACAACTGGAAGAGGGGAGATTGAGGTGAGATTTGAGCACAAAATTATTTGCTGTGAGGGTGGTGAGACCCTGGCCCAGGTTGCCCAGAGAAGCTGTGGCTGCCCCATCCCTGGCAGTGTTGAAGGGCAGGTTGGATGGGGCTTGGAGCAACCTGGGCTGGTGGGAGGTGTCCCTGCCCATGCAGGGGGGTTGGGACTGGATGATCTTTAGGGTCCCTTCCAACCCAAACCAGTCTGGGATTCTGTGACTGTATGAAAAATAGATCCTGAAGGGTTAAAGAACCAATGAAAGTTTTACGAGTCCAGGCTCCAGATGTTGCAGGCAGGAAGATAAAAGCCACCCCCTTCTCCTTGTTGTGGAGGCTCTAAGCCCTTAACAGCCCATCCCAGTGCCCTGCCTCCAGCCCAGCTCCACTTCATCTCCCAGCTGGAAGCCCACAGGCAGCCAACCTCTGCACAAAGCCTTTCCATCCCACTTCTTGCTCTTGATCAATTATTAAAAGCAGAAAAGTTCTCCAGCCATGAAATTCATCCCAGCTTCCCCATGGCGTGCTGGGTTGGAAAACTCCAACCACAGGGCCTTGAGTTCCCAGGAGTCAAAACCACTTCCAGTGGGGCATTTTGAGGCACTGGGGCATCATCCACTCCTGGTGGTGAGACTCCAGGGTTGGATTGATTTTCAGCATGGTCAACTCTAATGGTCCTAAGCCAAAGCCTTTCAGCTCTTGGAGGTCATGCTGAATTCAGGAGGCAAATTTCTCACCTGGGGGATATTTGTTCTTGCAGGAAAACAGATCTCCAGGTAGAGGCCTGCTTTGTTACAGGAAAGCAATGTCCACCTACAGACCTACTTGTTGCTTGGGGAGCTTCAAGAAGAAGACAGAGATGGGGCAATTTTGGTGTTCAGAGCTTAGAAGCTGCAAATACATTCACCTCCTTCCAGTGGAGATGGACAGTCCAACCCCAGCTGAAGCAATAAAGGGCACAAGATCATGACAAGGCAGGAAATTATTTCCCATCAGGGTGGTGAGACACTGGCCCAAGTTGTCCAGGGAAGTTGTGGAAGCCCCATCCCTGGAAGTGTTGAAGGGCAGGTTGGATGGGGCTTGGAGCAATGTGATCCAGTGGGAGGTGTCCCTGCCCATGGCAGGAGGTTGAAACTAGATGATCTTGAAGGTTCCTTCCAATCAACCCATTCTATGAGTCTATGACCTCGGGCAACCTGCTTCTGCCTCAGTTTCCCCTTCTATCAACCCCAGCTCCAGACAGCATCTGGGATGACTTTCCTCCAGCAGGAGCACTTGTTTATTTTAGAAGCTGGTGACAGCTTCTCCCCAGTCTCTTTATACCTCTGTTGCCCAACTGGGTGCTGGAGATGAAAGCTGAGTTGGCTTCCCCAAGGAGAAGGCACCATGGGAAGGGTGGTTGCAGCAGGAACATTTAGTGCAGCCGCCGCCACTGCCGGTGTTTGGAAGAACCTCCATGCCAGGAGACATGAAAGAGGGTATGGCACCCTCAGCTCCCAGGCAGTGGGGAGGTGAAATGCCCTTCCAGTTCAGGCATGCCTAGGAGTTTGCAAAAAAAAAACCAACCCAAAACACCAACCACTTCTTATTAATCTGTGATTGAAACCGTAATTATGTCATGGCTCTGAAGAACCTCATCGACAAGTTTGGGCACGGGGAGAACCTGAACGGTGGAGGCTGGAGCTCTGTGTGCCATGCACAACCTGGCCTGGCCGTCTGTCTTATTTTGGTCTGGCACAGCCCACCCATGGTGTCCTCTCCAGTGGGGCCAAAATTGCATGCCGGGGTCATGGGGGGGCAAAGCTGTTCATGGAAGGTTTCTGTGGTTCGTGGTTATTGTCCTCCTGCTGCAGGCATCTCCCCAGGGAAGCAGTGGATTGCCCAACACCAGACACTTCTCAGACTCAGCTGGACAAGGTGCTGGGCCATGGAGCTCCTGGAGAGGGTCCAGAGGAGGCCATGGAGGTGATGGGAGGGCTGGAGCAGCTCTGCTCTGGAGCCAGGCTGGGAGAGTTGGGGTGTTCAGCCTGGAGAAGAGAAGGCTCCAGGGAGACCTTAGAGCACCTTCCAGTGCCTGAAGGGGCTCCAGGAAAGCTGGGGAGGGACTTGAGACAAGGGCAGGGAGGGATGGGATGAGGGGGAATGGATTCAAACTGGCAGAGGGGAGATTGAGGTGAGACATGAGGAGGAAATTCTTTGCTGTGAGGGTGGTGAGACCCTGGCCCAGGTTGCCCAGGGAAGCTGTGGCTGCCCCATCCCTGGCAGTGTTGAAGGGCAGGTTGGATGGGGCTTGGAGCAACCTGGGCTGGTGGGAGGTGTCCCTGCCCATGCAGGGGGGTTGGAACTGGATGATCTTTAGGGTCCCTTCCAACCCAAACCAGTCTATGATCTAAACACTGTTTCTAGCAAGGTTGGACCGGATGATCCATGAGGTCCTTTACAACCTGGTGTTCTGTGATTCTATGATTGTTTGATCCCTGCCCTGGTGCCACAAATTTGGGTGCCCGTCTCTCACCACCCTGCTGTCACCACGGTTGGCTTCCTCCATTTTGTGCCTGAACTGGCACCTCTTTGCAAACACAGTGTTCAACTGCTTCTACAGGTTGCTCCACCCAGCCAGCAGACCCTCAACCCACCAGCTGGAGGGGGGTCTGGGTCCCCATAAGACCCTCAGTTTCTGGTACTGCTGGTCTCCTGAAGTGCCACCTTGTGGGGTGTCCCTATGCCCCACACAACCCCAGGAACTGGCACAAAAATAGGGCATCTCCCATCCCGGGGATGCTCAGTCCTTCCTCCACCCCCAAAATCATAGCTCTGAACTTCTCTCTCTCCCTAGGACCTCTTCAGGTGCCCCTCATCCCCCAGGAAGCCAACCCTGCTCCCCCAACCCCACACTTGCCTTTCTGTTCTCTCCGAAATCGCCAGTTTCAGCTTTCATCGCTCTGAGATGTTTTTTGGGACCTTATTAAATAATCTTGCAAATGCTGATGTTAATTAAAATTCCTCCCAACCACTCCCTGCTCACCCTCCTCTTCTAACCCCTCCTTAAAAACCTCATTAATTTCTGGGACCTTCCCAAGGCGAGACTCTCCAGGACCTGCTTTGTTCAGAGTGTTGCTCCGTACCCTGCGTGCCTCTCCGTAAAAATAAACCCCTCTGAGATGTAAAGCACTGTCTGCTTTTCCTTCACCACCATCTTCCTATCGTTTTGTCTGTCCTTGGAGCTTAAGCTTGAGGAACATCAAAAGGATTTATCGTGCTGACACTGGTCTTTGTGCCAGGAGCCTGCACTATCAAGAGATAAATAACATCTTGTGGAAACAAGTCTTTGTCTCCTGTGTTCAGGCTTGGTACCGTGTACGTCTCTCTGCAAGATGACATTTTAGGAACTGAGCTCCCATCTGTTCAGCATTGGACCTCATATATCTGGAATAACATCCACTAAATCCCTGGGGTTTGTCCTTGGGTAGCTCTGCTTGAGGGGTTTTTTTTTTTTTGGCCCTTTGCGTGTGTGTCCTTGGGAGGTTTGTTAACCTTGCTGGAGGAGAAGAAGTCTTCCCTGCAGGAAGACTGGTCTGCAGGGAAGGGAGAAGAAAAACAATGCTCAACTGAGGTGTTTCCTGAAATATCCCAAAGTAATTTGCTCAAGGAAGGCAAAAAAAGAGTGGATCATACAAAATGAGGCTGGAAGGGAGCACTGAAAAGCAGCGAATCCAACCCAAAACCCAAGGGCAACTCAGCTCTCCTGCAAGCCCCTCTGAGGGGTGTTTCTGTCAACCTGAGCTTCAAAACCTCAAGGGCAACTTGATTAATTTATTTTTCCAGGCCATTTTTTTTCCAGTCCTTTTCCAGGCCTTCATTTTCCCCTCTGTTGGCAAACTTCCCTCCCTCCCCAGACTGAAACTTCCCTGCAGTTTAGGCCCATGACTCCTTATTCCCCTGGGATTATGAAGAGTTTATTGCCTTTCTCTCTATAGCTTATGATTTACTCCATCTTCTCACTCTATTTTTTTCCCCTTAACAGCCCCAGGTCCTTCAAGCTTCCTTTTTTTGGGATTGTTTTTCATTTTCAAGCCCTTTTTCCATCTTCCTCCAGACTCTTCACCACCTCTATTACTAAATCCTTATCTAGCATTCGTTAGACATTGATTATGATTAGAATATATTTATTATTCTCATTATCATAGCATAAAATTGCTGTTGTCCAGCCATCTGTCAGCTCTTTGTGGCTTTGCAGAGGTGATGGATGGGGAAGTTTGGAGCAATAATTCCCAGCACCAAACTGGAATAAGACTGTTGGGAGCTTGAGGGGGGTTTTAATGAGATGCTCTTGCTCAGTGGTTCCCAGATTTCCCAACCCCATCCCCAAAGGGATGTGAAACCACCAGAAGTTTGTGGTTCTTCTGAGATGTACGTGGGTTTGGGGAAACCCCTGAACCAATCCTTGCAGGTTCCCGTGGAAAATCAGGGAGAAGTCCCTAGATTTGTGCTGGCCAGGGAGGAGCCCAGCAGCATGACCAGGCCTTAAATGAAAGCAGGGAAAAGAACATCACTCTTCATCCATTTTCAAATGATGTTTCCCCCCCCCCCCTACCCCTGAGACATTTTTTATAAGAAAAAGCATTTTGTGGTTTTTATCACAATTAGCTCTGAGTATACAAGTTGACTCCACTGAAGATAAGGACCCTGGAACTGCAGAACCAGCATCACCAGTGAGATAAACAGCAGCTCTCAGTGCACAGGGGGTTTCCATTTCAGACAGAGAACATCAGACCCCCCCACTAGGAAAAAAAAAAGGTCCAACTCTACCCCAAACCATACAGATAGACATGGTTTCCCAGTTGGAGACCAGGCCTGGAACCTGTTTGATAAAGCAGCAAATTGTGGTGCATGCACAGCACATCTAAGGGTGTTTTGAACCCAAAAAGGGACTTGGAAACAATGCAGTGAGTTTTCTTTTTCCCCTGCTTGGAAGGTATGGTTTTGGTGGTGATGTCTGCACGCATTGAGGAGGTTTTGGTCAAATGGCTCCATTTAGTTTCCTGCTGATTTTAATTCATGGAATCTTAGGATTGTTTTGGTTGGAGAAGACCTCTAAGATCATCCAGTCCAACCATTCCCCCAGCCCTGCCAAGGCCACCCCTGCCCCATGTCCCTCAGCACCACATCTACACGGCTTGGAAACCCCTCCAGGGATGGGGACTCCACCCCTGCTGCTGTGGTGGTGTTAGGTCATAGGCTGGACTTGATGATCTTAAAGGTCTTTTCCAATCTTGGTGATTCTGTGTGTAATTTCCATATGGGATTCTGGTGGCTTTATCCCTCCCTGCTTCACCTTCCTCCTCTTTTTTTATCCCCCCCCCCCTCTTGCTCCCTGCCTCTGGCCAGGGACAAGACCTTTTATTTTAGAAATTCTAGGTACCTTTGTGGAGTGACCCTTGGACCAGGTTGGTTTAGGTGAGCAAATCCCCCACCAGCAGCTGCTGATTAATTATTACTTCCATCCTCCTACTTCCCAACCTTGGGAACCTGCTCTGTATTGGGTAATTCCTAAATTGTTGTTGTTGTTGACAAATGGACAACAGTCAAAATATCACTTGCCCCAAATTCCTACCAAATATGCAGCTCAGAGACAAGAGAACCCTGTAGAAAGGGGTCCATGGGTGTGGGGGGGGATGCCCATGGGGATGTCCCACCTGGGAGGTGCAGTCAATCAGCAGCAGGGCAGCAGCCTTTGGGAGCAGGAGCTGGCTGTGACGTTGGTGGCCTGGCCAAGGGACAAGGTGGAGGTTGGTTGTTATGACATGGAGCACTTCAGCCTTCAGCATGATTTCCATTGGCACCTGCGTTGGGAGCCAAGCTGGAGACCTTTGCCTGGCTTCTTATTAACCATTTAATCAAAGACTTTCACCAATCTGTTGACAGAGGTCCCTCACCATCATGTCCACCTGTTTTGGATTTGTTTTGTTGTGTTGTTTTTTTTTCTTCACTAATCTGGCCATTTCTGGTCATGCAGAGGAGGACAGGAGGTGGGTGCAAAGAGGTTGCTTAGGAAAAGAGGTGTGAGGTTGTGCTGGAGCTTTTGCAGTGGAAAGGGAGGAAGACACTGCAGCGTGCACAGCGATGAAGGACTGAGGGATCATCCCCCTGTGCTGGGCCCTGGGGAGGGGGCAGCTGGAATCCTGGGGTCAGGTCTGGGACCCTCAGGACAAGAAGGAGATGGAGGGGCTGGAGCGTGTCCAGAGAAGGGCAAGGGAGCTGGGGAAGGGGCTGGAGCACAAGTGTGAGGAGGAGCAGCTGAGGGAGCTGGGGGTGTCCAGCCTGGAGCAAAGGAGGCTGAGGGGAGACCTGCTGGCTCTGCAGCTGCCTGAGAGGAGGTTGGAGCCAGGGGGGTCGGGCTCTGCTCCCCAGGAACAAGGGATGGGACAAGAGGAGATGGGCTCCAGTGGTGCCAGGGGAGGCTGAGATGGGATCTTGGGCAGCATTTCTTGCTGGCAAGGGTTGTCAGGCCCTGGCCCAGGCTGCCCAGGGCAGGGCTGGAGTCCCCATCCCTGGAGGGGTTTCCAAGCCCTGGAGATGTGGTGCTGAGGGCCATGGGGCAGTGGTGGCCTTGGCAGGGCTGGGGGAATGGTTGGACTGGATGATCTTAAAGGTGTTTTCCCAAACCAAACAATCCTATGATTCCTACACAAAGCCCCTTAGTCCAACCTGAACTTGAACCCTCTCCCAGTATGTTCCTATGAATGGCCAGTTTTGGATGTGCACACCCAAGGGAGTGAACGGCTCAGCCCAACCTCCCACAGCTCCTTCAGTCCTGGTTCCACCTGGCTGTCCCAAAGACCTGGGGATCTCAGGACCTCCTGGTGCCCCCTCCATGCCCACACACCAGCTGCAGGGCTGCATGTACCCCTCAGAATGTCCCTCCCCCATGCTGGCATCTGTCCCTTGCACAGTGGGGGGAATGACAGCAGCAGAGTGACCAGGCTCTTATCTCCTTCCTCTGCTTTATCTGCTTCCAGTAGAAATTGGATTGGGAAGAGGGGCCCCGGGAGCTCTGCAGGGAGGTTGGGATGCAGCAGCCAACGGGGGTGGCTGGTAACAGCGTTTCCTGGAGACCAAGCACTTGGACAAGGACTCAGAGAGTGAAGGTGAGATTTAAAAAAAACCAAACAACAACCTCTCTGCAGCTCTGGATTCCTCATCTGCCTGCAAAGCAGCTGGTGCTGAGATCCCACCTGACACCTCGGAGGTGAAACCAAGAAGAGAAAGACCCTTAGGACCTGGGATGACCCTGAGAAGTTGGGGAGGATGGATGATGCCAGTGGACAAAGTTGTAGGTCCAGTGACCTGGGAGTGAACAGGGCACCCGAAGCAGAGCAGGAAGGTGGGTCATGGCTGGAGATCAAGACTTGCCCTAAAAAACACTCTGAGGTGGTGGGGTCAGATAACTGCCTCTGGGGTCAAGCTCTGATGTGGGGGTCAAGCTGTGGCAAAAACTCCTTGTAGGCAAGGATGGATATGGGTCCCTGGGATTGGAGATGGGAGGGATTTGCACCAGGACAACCCAGTGCTGCTTGTCCTAACCCCACGCCTGGCTGGTCCCACATGGAAGGGTGCAAATCACACCCCCCCCACCCCACCCCCAGCCAGACCTTGGGCTGACGTGGGGTTGGGTTTTGCACACACAAGGGTGACAGTAAGGACCAGAGGCCACGGGTTGTCCTCTGGAGACCCCGGCTGAGCACCCTGGGTGGGAAGCACGGCGGTGCCCTGTGGTCTGGGCTCCCTTCCAGGCCCGTCATGGGACTCCCAGCAAATCCCTCGGGGCAATCCGATCTCTGGGACTCTGGGGCACCTATCCCTCCCTCTGGCACGTTGGGTTTTCCAGGGTTTAAGGTGCCAAAGTTCATTGACAGTCCTGGTCGCTCGGGCACACCCACAGCTGGTGCCACCCTTCGTGGGACAATGCAGGTCAGCCAGCCAGGAGGAAAGAAAACAAGGTGCAACAGGGATGAAGCCACTTGGCACCCATGTATAAAACCTGGAGGGGGTGGGGGGGGGATGTGTGGGGGGACACAATAAATCACCCTCATGACACATCCTACGTAAACACCTGAGGTTCTATCTCTGCTAGTAGATGTTGGCTGGTTTTATTTCAAGGAGCAGTCAGACTCGATGATGAAACTCCGTCTGAAGCTTCACGGAGACAAATGACACGTTTCCCAGTAGGCCTTGAATGGCTATCAAATGTGTCATAGTTAGGAGCCAGCCTGGAGGGACTTTTTCTCCAGTAGCTCCTGTTCCAGGAAATGAGTCTGCCCTGGGCATTCCCTAAATGTGTCAGTGATCTTGGAGGCACCTTTGTTAAAATTAGAAGGTCCGTTTCAGTCAAGTTTCTACTAACTCTTGAGTAATTTAGGAGGTGAAATTACCCCATGCTGAAAGTCTCCCATTTCTTCTGGGAAAAGTTGATCAACTTCTTGGGAAACACAAGGAGAGATGCTGGTGTCATTGTCCCTTTGCAGCTCTGCTAAGAGTCCGATGTGAAACCTTCACCACCATGTCCTTGCACCAGCTCCCATGGCCCTGGATGTGCTCTCTGCACCACCCACACACTTTCTCATGGCCCAGAGGGGACCATCACCCACCAAGGGAGGTGAACAGCCCTGGACGTGCTCTCTGCACCACCCACACACCTTTGCATGGATGCCAGGAGCTTGCACAACCCATGGAGATGGGGTCAGGGACATGGAGCATGGCTCCAAGCTCTCAGATCTTTTGGCACAAATTTTTAGGCAAGCAAATTCATCTCCACAGCAGGATGGCCACAAGAAAACTGAGGCTTAGGAGTAGTGCAAAGTCCCTACGAACCCCTTGGTGATGCTGGAAGGTTGCTTGGAGGCCCAGCTAGTTGACACAAGATGAAAAGGAAGAAATTTTAATTATGAGGGTGGTGAGACCCTGGCCCAGGTTACCCAGAGAGGTGGTAGATGTCCCATCCTTGGAAACATTCCAGGTCAGGCTGAATGGGACTCTGAGAAAGCTGATCTAGTGTAGATGTGGTAGATGTGGTGCTGAGGGTCATGGGTTAGTGGTGGCCTTGGCAGGGCTGGGGGAATGGTTGGACTGGATGATCTGAAAGGTCTTTTCTAACCAAAATGATTTCAGGATTTTATTCTAGTTGCAGATGTCCCTGCTCACTGCAGGGGGAGTTGGACTAGATAACCTTTAAAGGTCCTCTCCAACCCAAACCATCCCATGATCCTATGAAAACCATGCCCAAAAGCCCTCAAAACATTCGTAGTGTGGTCCTTTAGTGGTGTGGTACCCACCAAAACCACTCTGGTTTCACCTTTTGCCTTTCCATCCTGGGCTGGGCTGGGCCAGACCCAGGACTTGGGGTGGCACAGGGAAGATTTGGTCAACCCTACACTGACCCAACCCCAAATAACTGCCATAAAATAAAGGACTGTGACAAAATCTGGGCCACCATGTCACCATCCTAGACTGAAAATGATGTGAGAAGAACCTTTCCATGCAGATGAGGCAGGCAAACTCCAACAGGATCACAGAAAGAGCAAGTTTAAAACCAACAACCCAGTGTTTCCAACAGGAAAAAGGCTCTGGTGTGGTGCCATGGGGGTAAATCAGCCCTGACCTCCATCTCTCTGCCAGCCCCCCTAGGTGTCCCCAAAACCTTCTGCCCACCAGCTGCTATGTTCAGGTGGGACAACAAGCATGAGGCTGTGTGCCCCAACCACCCCATGGGAACATCTTCTGGAGGTGACCATGGTGCATCATCAGCCCATGGGGCTGGGTGACCCTCACTGTGTCCAGCCAGGGCCATGGTGGGCTGGGCCAGGTCTCCATATGGGATGGACTTGCTTCTGCTCAAGTCTCCTCTGGGGCTTTGTTTTTTTTTTCATTGTTTCCATTAAGAGCAGTTTTGACCCAGCACCATGTGGACAATTAGGTGGAGAAGAGGGTAATTAGGGGAGGAAATGGGAGGCAACGGGTTGGGGTAGGAGGAGAAGGGGGACATGAGGCTCCTTGCAACCTCCTTGCAGCATTTCCATGGGTGGTGGAGATAGCTGGTGGGATTTTGGGATGGAAACATAGCATGACCCAGGCATGATTGGTTGTAGCAGCAGCAAGAGATAAAAAAGGGAGAAAAGCCTCGTGCAAGGTACTGGGTGTCTACATTGGAGATGCTGGGACCATCTTGTCCCCTGAGTGCAGATGGGGACTGGCATAAGGACAACTCATCATCTCTGAGGAGGAGACATCCTGGGCTGTGGGAAGGGAGCCGAGGTGGAGGATGTGTCCATGCAATGATTATAAGAACCACTTGCAGTCCCCACATGGAATCATAGAGTTATTGAGGCTGGAAAAGACCTTTAAGATCATCAAGTCCAGCCTATGACCAACACCACCACAGCAGCCAGACCATGGCACTAAGTGCCACATCCAGCCTTTCCTTGAACACCTCCAGGGATGGTGCCTCCACCACTTCCCTGGGCAGCCCATCCCAATGTCTGATCACCCTTTCCATGGGAAGTGCTTCCTGATATCCAACCTAACCCTCCCCTGGAGCAGCTTCAGGCCAGGCCCTCTTGTCCTGTCACTGGTTGCCTGGAAAAGAGCCCAACCCCACCTGACTCCAACCTCCCTTCAGGTAGTTGAAGAGAGTGAGAAGGTCCCCCCTGAATCTCCTCTTCTCCAGGCTAAACAACCCCAGCTCCCTCAGCCTCTCCCTATAAGACTTTCCCTCTAGTCCCTTCACCAGCCTTGCTGCTCTCCTCTGGACCTGCTCCAGCACCTCCAGATCCTTCTTGCAACCCCAGCTCCTTCAGAGTCTCCTCATCAGACTTTCCCTCCAGTCCCTTCACCAGCCTTGTTGCTCTCCTAGGCAACACTCCCAAATGCTTCATCACCCCCCCAAAAAACCCCCACAAACCAACCAAACAAGACTGCAGGAAATCAGAACAAAACCTTCTTTTCAAACATTTTTATCCTTCAGAAGAAGAGCAGCTCAGACTTGCAGACCGGGGCTTGGATTTCTCGCCTGGCTTGTAAAATCCAGCCCTGGGGACAGACGTTACCTGAGCTGTAAAACAATCCACGAGCTGGATTTCACAACCCTTGTCATCTTTTCCCTCTCCTCAGAGCAATATTTTACAGCATTTGCCTTCCAACCAGTTTTTCATCACACAGCGTGTAATTACCACCAGACAGGTTTTTGGTAACCCATCATCCTGATGTAGTTTTTCCTCCCACCCTCATGCTGGGTGGATGCTCCAGGAAAGCTGAGGAGGGACCTTCTGCAAGGGCATGGAGGAAGAGGACAAAGGGGAAGAGTTTTAAGCTGAAAGAGAGGAGATTTAGAGGAGATATGAGGAAGAAATTCTTTGCTGTGAGGGTGGTGAGACCCTGGCCCAGGTTGCCCAGGGAAGCTGTGGCTGCCCCATCCCTGGCAGTGTTGAAGGGCAGGTTGGATGGGGCTTGGAGCAACCTGGGCTGGTGGGAGGTGTCCCTGTCCATGCAGGGGGGTTGGAACTAGATGGTCTTTAAGGTCCCTTCCAACCCAAACTAGTCTATGATTCTACAATCCAACACTGTAGTCACTAATGAGAAAGCCAGAGGCTTGTGTGACTACTGAGCCCAGCTTTATGTCTCTCCCAGTCCTTAGGACTTCTCAGAATTGATTCCTAGAGCCAGATCTCTACAAGAAACCATCCAATCCTTGGGCTGTAATCAAATGATTTTAACAATTCCAGGGATGCAGGCACCCATTGTGACTCTTGGAGGGTTGCTCTGATTATCTTCACTGTTCCATATGAGCACAGGGGCTCCAGGATGGATGGTCCTAGGACAAGATGCTAAAATGGAGACTTCTTGGGGATGTTTGGCTTCTTCCACTCCATGCAAAGGTCCTTCCTCTCAGAGCTGCAGCTTCTGAGGGGATTTAGAGGCATCGTGAAGGGCAAAGCCTTGGTGGATTAGATGCTAAACTGGTGCCTCATCCCATAATGATGCCTCATCCCATAATGATGCCTCATCCCACGTTGGATCAAAGCTGGCCAGCCATTTCCCAGCAGTCACAGCCATGCCATGGAGTTCATGAGGAAAAAATGCAAAGTCCCTCTCCAGAGGAATGCCAAGATTTCAAAATTCCATTCAGTCCTAAATTGTCCCAGTTTTTCACCAAAGCTTCTCCTTTCAACGTAGGTTTTGTTGCTGTAGCAATAACATTTCAACCAAGTGTTTGGACTTTGTTAGCACAGATCTTCTCATAAAATTCCCATGGAGCTTTCTGGTCAAAATTTTCCCCTTTAGGAAAGTGAAGCCAGGAGGTGGCAAAGGTCTGATGGGAGGAATCACCTCCACTGTGGTCCCCAGTTTGGTTCAGCCATGGTGCTTCTTCTCCCAACCCTGATGAAGGGAAATGAGTTGGTGTTTAATGTCTGTCCCCACGTGTTGTTCTTAGACATCCAAATGGATGATGTGAACACGTGGCCTTGCAGCCAAGGAGGGAGCTGCACAGACCCTGCTGGGGCTGCTGGTCACCCCATGGTGGTCATCGATGGTGGAGCTGCGAGAAGAAAGCAGGTCCTAAGAGCAGGTCAGTGCCTTTGCAACTGGTGAAGATGAGGTGAATCTGCCTGAGGAACTAGATTGCAATGAGCCCCCAACACAAGAAGGACATGGAGCTGCTGGAGAGAGTCCAGAGGCAGCCACAGAGATGATAAGAGACTGGAGCAGCTCTGCTCTGGAGACAGGCTGGGAGAGTTGGGGTGTTCAGCCTGGAGAAGAGAAGGCTCCAGGGAGACCTTAGAGCACCTTCCAGTGCCTGAAGGGGCTCCAGGAAAGCTGGGGAGGGACTTGGGACAAAGAGGCATGTTTTCAAGCTGAAAGAGGGGAGATTTAGATGAGATATTGGGAAGAAATTCTTTGCTGTGAGGGTGGTGAGACCCTGGCCCAGGTTGCCCAGAGAAGCTGTGACTGCCCCATCCCTGGCAGTGTTGAAGGGCAGGTTGGATGGGGCTTGGAGCAACCTGGGCTGGTGGGAGGTGTCCCTGCCCATGCAGGGGGGTTGGATCTAGATGATCTTTAAGGTCTCTTCCAACCCAAACCAGTCTGGGATTCTATTATGTGTGCCTGTATGTGTGTGAGAGGTGGAGAAAGAAGTTTCCTTTGTGTCTAGGACCTGTGCAAAGTCCAGGTGAGTGGTTATGGAGACCATTTCCACACTTCTGTGGGGAGTGCTGGGCTAGATGCTTGTCCTGTGGCTTGCTCCTGGTTTTTACCTGAGGGATGCTGGGATGTACCAGTGGGATCCCCAGCTTTCCCAGTCCAAGAGACTGGGCTTTTGCTTCATGCATCTACTGGAGAGGAGTTCCTTCTGGCTGTTCATAGAAGCCTAGACTGGTTTGGGTTGGAAGGGACCTTAAAGATCATCTAGTTCCAACCCCCCTGCATGGGCAGGGACACCTCCCACTGGTTGTCTTGTATATGGAGATGAGAAACAAGCATCTCTCTCTCTTACCTTTAGAAAGAATAACTGTGAGCTCTGCAGGGCCCTAGGCTTTCTTGACCATAGCCTCCTGCTCCATCAGCAGTGGTTGTGCAACCCCCTGGCCAGGAGCTGGACACAGGGTGACATGTGCAGGCAGGTCATGGGTGACATCAGCCTGATGTGCTGTGGTCAGGCATTAGCTGAGCTGGTGGTTCCCCAAGGTCCCATGTGTCAACCACAGCCAAAATGTCTGTCATTGGCACTTTTTGGTCCATGGGTTAAAACCTGAAGGAAACCCTGATCAGCACTTACTACTCCCTGTCTTGACAACATCTCCTCAATCTTCATGGGTCTCCTATGGGTAAGGAGAAACCCTCCTGTGTGATGCACAGCAAGAGCTGCAAACCTACCTGACCATGGGTCAGTGTGTCCCAAACAGGTTCCAGAACTGGTGCTGAGGGGGAATTCATGTGGACTTTGAGGTCAATACCTGGTCCTTAAGCAGATACAAGCTTGCATGGAGCACTGGGTGACTTGCACTGGTTCCAAGTGGCCTGCACCTCATTTTTAACATCTCTTTATTCATGGCCTCACAACAACGAGCTGAGCCAATAGCCAGGACCCACCTTCTTCCACCTCCTTTATATATTTATCTTGCAGCTTGGCTTCATTGCAGCGAGCTCTGGGTCATGTAGGGTCTTTTGCAAGAATGGTTCTTCAAAAGCAAGAACTGTTTCACCTCCAACTCTCTGGCCAGAGCCTGTTGACACACTGGCAGAAACCCCTCATCTCCATTGACCTGCAAAGCCAATTTTGGCTTGGACTACAGAAGGGTTTTCTAGAGGAGCTGTTTTAGAAAAAGTTATGTTTTTCTATTTCTCCTCCTCCTTCTCCTTCTCTTTTTCCTTCCCCTCCTCCTCCTCCTCCTCCTCCTTCTCCTTCTCCTTCTCCTTCTCCTTCTCCTTCTCCTTCTCCTGCTCCTTCTCCTCTTCTCCTTCTCCTCCTCCTCCTTCTCCTCTTCTCCTTCTCCTCCTCCTCCTTCTCCTTCCCCTCCCCTTTCCCCTTTCCCCTTCTCCTTCTCCTTCTTTCTTTTTATTTTTCTTCTTCTTGTTATTATTATTATTATTATTTAGAATGGACAAAAACGAAGAAGTGGTTTGTGAGCCTGTGTAGCATGGGCTAAAATGGATGTGTTAAATGGGAGGGTCCTCCAACAGACCCAGGTCCAACTGAGGTAGACACAAAAAGATGGGACAGACACCCTGGAGGCCAAGCTGGAAGAGGGGCCCAATCCATCACCCATGGATCTCCGAGCCCTTTGCACCACTCTGTGGGGCTTCATCCTCACAGAATCACAGTCACAGAATCTCAGGGGTTGGAAGGGACCTGGAAAGATCATCTAGTCCAACCCCTCTGCCAGAGCAGGATCACCCAGAGCACATCACACAGGAACGTGTCCAGGCGGGTTTGGAATGTCTCCAGCCAAGGAGACTCCACAGCCTCTCTGGGCAGCCTGTCCCAGGGCTCTGTCACTCTCACAGTGAAGAAGTTTTTTCTGATGTTTATGTGGAACCTCCTGTGTTTCAGTTTCCACCCATTGCCTCTCACCCCCACAGGAAGCACCAACCCCACTTAAGGCCACAGCACCGTGCAGGATGTGACCTGGCACGAGGAGCATGGACTGAGCTATCCCCACAGATGGAAGGATCCCTCCCTCTGCTCCATTTCCAAGCACACACCCTTAGGGCTATTTCCTCCCTCCATATCTTCCTTTTCTTCCATCCCAAACACCAGGAAAGCCTCTCCCACAGCAGAACATACCCACGAAGAGATGGGAAAATGTCAAGCTTTAAACATTTATTACTCAGATGATGCATTTTATAGCATACAGTGGGTCTGGATGTTCTATAAACAAAGACTGAATTGCCACAAAGAGTTATGAGCTCCCTTGTTTTATCAGTCTCTGAAATGCTGAAAACAATGAGTTTGTGTTTTCTCTAGGATGAATATCTAGTCCTTTTCCTCCCCAAAACCTTTTTTTCCTCTTTTTTTCTTTTTTCTTTATTTTTAATTATTTTTTTAAAGCACTTAGTTCGACAAATATGATTAAATTAAAAACGTGGCTTCTTCAAATGCAAATAAATACATTAAAAAAATAATAAAATAATGGATTGCTAAGCATTAACTCTGTGTTCTGCAGCTCCCTTGGCTATGGACAGTGGACTTTGCAACCCTCTGTGTGGTTTCTCTCCCCCAAAAATAAAAAATTACTGAAATTATCACCAGAGCAGAATTAGTGTAAAACCATAAAATACCCAGCAGGGAAAAAAAAAAAAAAAGATTAAAAATTCAGATTTTGAGAGATTTCCAGGTGAGGAATGTTATAAAAATAAGCATGGAAAATGAACCATAAGTTATTCTGACAGGTTTTCCTTCGAAGCCATCAATCATGCCAAGAATAGACACTAATTAATCTCCTTCAGGGGAAGAGGGGAAAGAAGCAAATTGCTTCATATTCTCTTCCCCCCCCCCCATTTTCATTTCACCTCCATGAGGTGGGTAGCAAAAAAAAAAACAAACCACAAACCTTCAGTTTGGAAAGAATATCACTGGGAATGAGGTGAATTAGGTGTTGGGGTGTCTGGAGGGAGCTGGAAAACCTGCTCTGCATCTGAGGGGGGTCGGCACAGTGGTGGTGAAGAGCATCTCTCCTCTGAAGTGGCTTCAGCCACTCACCTTCAAACCAGCCCAAAGTTTGGCCCCAAACATTTTTTTTTTGGCCCAAGGAGGTGATTTTTTTTTCCCTTTGCTGATGGAACCTTCTGGGAAAAATGTATTGAAAAAAAACAAACCCCAACCAACCCACACAGATTCTTTTATTGAGCAGTGAAGATGGAATCCAGCTAATTTTGGGGAGATGGAGCTGGTGGCTTCACACCTTCCAAAATGCACGTTGTAGAATGACACTCTTTGGCGACTGTTTCTAAAGAAAACCAACCAACAAACAAACAAGAGCAGAAAATACTCAGTGACATCCTTAGGTGCTCTCACCAGGAATCCCAAAAACTTCCCAGTGCTCCTTCCCGTCCTGCTCCATCAAATGACCTCGTGGTACCTCTTTTCCCAAAGTGGTACCGTGGTTCATGATGCCACGTGTCTGCTGGCTTCCTACAGATGGACTTTGGAAAGATACCATGGGCAGCATGGTTTTTTTTGGGGAAAAAAAACCCTGGTTTTGGTCAACATTTTGCTTCTCATGTATCAATGGAGGGACTGACGTACTGAAGTGGTTAATGGCTGGACAAGCGTACGTTAATAGCGGAGATAAATGGCAAGACATTAAAAAAACCTGATGGATTTCACCTCAAAATTCTTCCATGGGAGAAATCCCACTGCTGGAGGAGAAAGTCATGGGCCACGCCCAGTCAGAGAAAGGCTTGCAGGATTGCATCCCCATGGGCAAATGGAATCAACACTCTTGGCTGGGAGGGAAACGCTTCAGCAAAAATACTGCCACGCAGCCTACACATCATCTCTGGCTGAAAAGTCCAGGTTTTAGAAGCAAAATCTCCCATTACTTTTGGTTTTGTGTATTTTTGTTTTTCCTTTCTGGGATCCTTGGCACCCCGACCCACAGCTGTGCCCTCATCACAGGACTTTTCTGTTCTTTATAACAAACAAAAAAATCACGACAAAACTGGTTTCAGGTCTTCTCCCAGAAGACTGATGTTGGGCCTGGGCATGCTGTGATGGTGTTTATTCCCTTCTCCTCCACTCCTTGAGAAACCAAGGAGCAGGAAAAAACAAGAGCAATGAGGACAATCCTCAGCCTTATAATACTGCTGGGCTTTGCCACCTTAATGACGTTCAGTTGCTCATTAATATTATCAACTCTCATTGCTACTAATGAAGCTGACCCAATGCAAGGTGCCATCACCACGTGAAGCTCCTGGGTTTGAGTCCAAGAAGTGGAAATTCATTTTTCCAGACAGGTCCAGTGCATCCAGCAATAATTTTGCTGCTTTCTGGTTAGACAGGAAAATTGAAGCTTCTGTTTCCAGCTCGTTCCTCTTGCTCCATGTACAGATTAGAAACTGCAGCTGCAGAACATCAGATGAAAATTCAAATATTGATAGAATGGTTTGGCTTGGAAGGGACCTTAAAGATCATCCAGTTCCAACCCACCCTAACACAGGCAGGGACACCTCCCACTAGACCAGGTTGCTCCAAGCCCCATCCAACCTGTCCTTCAACACTTCCAGGGAGGGGAAGAACTTGAACAGCAGCATCAGGACTCTCATCTCCTGCAACACATTTTCTGCTGAAAATTTCTGCCCTTGAAGTTTTGCAGCCAAAAGCTTCCTCCTCAGCACGGACAGACCAACACATTCATAAGGCACCCGAGAACATCCTACCCATCCGAAGAGGTTGGGGTGAAATCTCCCTTTCCTACAAGCCACCAGAAATCCAATGTTTTGCTTGAAAAAAATGGGTTTGAGCTGCTGAGTTTGGACCCAAAGAGGGGTCTGTGCGTGCTGGCGATGTGCCATAAATTCCCTTCTTGTCACTGAGAAAGAAAATCTAATAATGGGATTGGCTGCTGGAATTTTTCCTTCCTTGGCTCCTCTTCCACTGTGCAGATAGGATGGGGCAGCTTGCAACCCCATTAGGCTTCACCAAAATAAGCACCAGAAGTGATTTCATGGGTAAAAACATCATTAGACAAGTAAATATGGAGACCACCAGGTCTTATTGATGATTCGGGGCATGGTGTGTCCCTCCGGACCAGTCTCCTCACCCTCTGGACATCTCCTCACCCAGGCAGCATCTCACCAGTGCCCCCTGCAGCCACCCTATCCCTCGGGATGCTCCAGCATGGAGCAACCCAGGGATCCCCAAGCAAACTCTTCCCTTCTGAACATGTCACTCATCCCTGGAGGACACAGTGTCACTTAACACCGGCCATGGGACAGAGCTGCTCCTGTACACTGCACACCTAGGAAATTAAACTAGCAAATTCAACTAGTTAAAGCCAGTTAAAAACCTCTATTTTTGGCTTTTCCTATTTTATCCTCTTTTCCTCCTTTTTGCTCTTCACATCCTGTCTTCTCTTTCCCAGCCTCCAAAGAACTTCAAACCTTCATTTCTCCCTCGCCCTGTACATTATTTGGCCTGACTACAACAGACCTGGATTTAAATTTATAATTACAACCATGACAGTAATTACAATAAACCACTCCTTCAATGGAAACAAAAAAGCAACCCTTAAAAAAAAGAAGAAATGGGTTATAGTGGTTGAGCGCAACTTGAACAGCCACAGAATCCCCTGTTTCTCAGAGCTCCCAGCTCAGAGGACATGTTTCTCAACCCATCGAGGTTACTGGCAAGACAATGGTGGCCACGTTACTCCTGCAGTGGCTTTGGGACTCCTTTAAAATGCTCCTTCTGCTTCAGCACCTTCCCGTGCACCAAGCAGTCAGGAAGGCGTCACTCTCCCCGTCTCTGACCTGCTCCCAAGTGTCCGTTCAACAAGACAACCCAACAAGGAGGAACATACAAACCCTCGAGGAAAACCAAAAGCCGGTGCAAATAAGAAAGTCCTCCCGCTCTCCCGCCCACTGTTGGAGGGGTGGTGAGGAGGAGGAGCGTGGGGGAGACACAAAGAGTCAAAGACAAGAAGAGGGGGTGGAAAAAAAAAAACCAAGGCTTGACAAAAGCCACCGATGATGAACATCTGGTGTAGCGTGTCTGGTTTTGTCCTCCCGGGACATCTGCTGCCTGCTGTCTCCTGCCAGTTGGCCAGGGCAAGGCAGGAGGACGGTGTGAAAACAATACTAGACCCCACTTGTTTTGCTTCTTTGTTTTGTTGGGTTTTTTGGTGTGTTTTTCCTATTTCTTCTTTTTTTTCTTTTCCTTCCCCGAAATCTCCGTCTTCTTCCGAAAGCCAAACGATGACCCGGCAGGGACAGGGGGTGGCACTTGGCGATGCAGCTGAAAAAGAAACATGCTCCTCCCTGCCCACCCCACGAACATGCTGGGGTTTGGGCTGCTGGGGGGATTGAAATGGGGGGAAAAGCTCTCACTGGATCCCCTCAAGGCGCATGTCTTCTTCTCGTCCCTTCCCACCCCACCTGGCCCTGCCCCTCAAGCCGTCAGTTTTTGGATGGTCTTGTTGTAGTACTGCGTGATGGTGGGCGTCAGGGGGTTCCAGTTGTTGGCGTGCAGCTCGATGACCTCCAGCAGCAGGGACCGTGTCAGCATGGACTCGGAAGGACACAGCATCTTGTCACGTGCTATTGCCAACAGCTCTGTCATCATCTCTGGTAGCTGCTCCTCCAGCAGCCGGCCGGTGCTCTGCAGCTGTCAGGAGAAGAAGAGGGCAACCATTGAGTCATTGAAACGTTTTGGCTGGAAAAGACCTTCAAGATCATCCAGTCCAACCATTCCCTCAGCCCTGCCAAGGCCACCACAGACCCATGGCCCTCAGCACCACATCTCCAGGGCTTGGAAACCCCTCCAGGGATGGGGACTCCAGTCCTGCCCTGGGCAGCCTGGGCCAGGGCCTGACAACCCTTGCCAGCAAGAAATGCTGCCCAAGATCCCATCTCAGCCTCCCCTGGCACCACTGGAGCCCATCGCCTCTTGTCCCATCCCTTGTTCCTGGGGAGCAGAGCCCGACCCCCCTGGCTCCAACCTCCTCTCAGGCAGCTGCAGAGCCAGCAGGTCTCCCCTCAGCCTCCTTTGCTCCAGGCTGGACACCCCCAGCTCCCTCAGCTGCTCCTCCTCACACTTGTGCTCCAGCCCCTTCCCCAGCTCCCTTGCCCTTCTCTGGACACGCTCCAGCCCCTCCATGTCTTGCAATGAAGGACCCAGAACTGAGAAGTGGTTAACCATGGCACAACGATCCTTAGGGGATCCTACCAACTTGAGATAAGTTCCAACTTAAGATCCTCTGACGTTAAAAACACCCTGCTGGTTTTTATAGACACCCTCCACCCCTCCACCCCTCCCCTGGTCGATGAGGCAGGGCAGGCAGGCAAGGTTAAAGTCAATGTGGCTTTTGAAAACCAAAACCACCCAGCAGCAAGCTCCGAGAGCCCAACAAGAAGGGTGAGGTTTTCCAAAAGCACCCGCACCAAGCTGCCAGAGGAGCGAAATGTTTCGTCTCCCACTGACTTCAAAGGCGGCAATGCTGGGTTGCTTTGGAAAACAGACAACAAAAAAACCCCTAAGATGAACATGAAATATAATAAAATAATCCCACCTGAAAATCATGCTATTGTCAAAACAAAGTGTGGGCTGTGATGTGGGATCCCTGTCTTCTACCTGGCCCATCATTTACGCGCTGATTCAGAGCTGTCGGTGATTCCCAGTCATTAATGGGAAGAAGCTGAGCCCTCCTATATCCACAACAAATCCTGCCGAGGTCCGCATCTAGACCTGGTTGTGCTGTTTCTCTGAGGACAGCCAAGTGTGGGTTGTTTTTTTTTAATTACTCCTTGGAGAGCCTCTGTGGAGCAGCAGAAGGCCTAGGTGGTCCCACAGAGGAGAAGGTTCACGCTTGGAGTGGATTGCAGTGAGTCCACCATCATGGAGGGCTCACAGGGTTTGACCCCAGAGCTCCACAAAGTCCTAACCATAAAAATTCAAACTCTCCTCACAGAATCACAGCATGTCAGGGATTGGATGGGACCTCTGAAGATCATCAAGTCCAACCCCCCTGCTAGAGCAGGACCAAAAAACCACACACAACTAGGGCAGATCACTCAGAAAGGCATCCAGACAGGTCTTGAAAGTCTCCAGAGAAGGAGACTCCACAACCTCTCTGGGCAGCCTGTCCCAGGGCTCTGTCACCCTCACAGGAAAGAAGTTCTTCCTCATGTTGAGGTGGAACTTCCTGTGCTCAAGTTTGAATCCATTGCCCCTCGTCCTGTCACAGGGCACAAGTGACAAGAGGTTGTCCCTGCCTTCTTGATGCCCTCATGTATTGATAGACATTAATTAGATCCCCCCTCAGTCTTCTCCTCTCTAGACTGAAAAGCCCCAGGTCTCTCAGCCTTTCCTCATCAGGCAGATGTTCCAGTCCCTTCATCACCCTTGTAGCCTCCCTTGGACTCTCTCTAGTAAATCCCTGTCCCTCTGGAACTGGGGAGCCCAGAACTGGACACAACACTCCAAGTGAGGTCTCACCAGGGTAGAGTAGAGTCCCTTGGCTGCCTGTTGCTTTGGTGAGTTTCAACTATTCAGGCTGCAATTTCAACCATTCTCTGAAGGAGCGCATCCATCCCTGCAGACCAACCACTTCCGAAAAGCAAATTTAATGAATCTCTGCTGTGTTTGTGCCAGCATTTCTCTGCAAAGGTGCTTCTGAGCACAGCAAACCTCTCCATGTGAGCCACAGAGCAGCTTTTGATCCAATACAGGTATTTTTGTCCTTAAAAAATAAATGCAAGGTGAGTTTGGAAGGAACCAGGATGACAGAACTTTGTGATGGGACCCCATCTACTCAACTATTTGTATCCATTTACATGCATCAAAAGTCCAGGGTTAAGAGTCTCAAGGGCCATCTCCTGTCTCATGGTGATGGCTTTTGTCTACTCTGCTTTGATGGGACCATGCCTGGAGTCCTCTGGGGTCCTCAGCACAAGAAGGACATAGGGATGTTGGAACAAGTTCAGAGGAGGCCACAGAGATGCTGAGAGGGCTGGAGCAGCTCTGCTCTGGAGACAGGCTGGGAGAGTTGGGGTGTTCAGCCTGGAGAAGAGAAGGCTCCAGGGAGAACGTAGAGCACCTTCCAGTGCCTGAAGGGGCTCCAGGAAAGCTGGGAATGATGGGACAAGGGGGAACAATTTTAAGCTGAAAGACAGGAGATTTAGACAAGATATTAGGAATAAATTCTTTCCTGTGAGGGTGGTGAGACTCCAGGGAGACCTTTTTGCAGCCTTTCAATACTTCAGAGGTGATTAGAAGAAAGATTGGGGCAGACTTTCTAGCAGGGCCTGTAGCAGGGACAAGGGCTGATGGTTTTAGACTAAAAGAGGGGAGATGTAGACTAGATGTAAGGACCAAACCACTTCAGGTTGCCCAAAGAGGTGGGAGATGCCCCATCCCTGGATTCATCCCAGCTTAGGTTGGACAGGGCTCTGAGCAACCTGATCTAGTTGCAGATGTCCCTGCTGACTGCAGGGGGTTGGACTGGATGACTTTGAAAGGTCCCTTCCCACCCAAACCATTCTTTGACTCCATTATGCAAAGAGGGAACATGGCTGTTTGGGTTTGGAAACATCTCATAGGTGCTTGGCAGGTGTGTAGCCAAGGAGACAAGGGGCAAAGCAATGAGGACCAGGGTGGGTGTGCAGATGCTTCCCTACCTCCATGGAGCAGCAAAGCACAGCATCTTCCTTCACATCCTGAGATTGCAACAACTGCAAAAGAGAGCAGACAGAGGTGGTGAGAAATATGGGACCTCCTCCTCCCTTCTGACCTTCCTTCCATCTCTTTGCTCAGCTTGGCTTTCACCTCTTCCAGGAGGGAAGGACAGAAAAACAGCAAGAGGGGAGGAAAGAGATTATCAAAACCAAAAAAATGAAGATAAACAGTGAGAAAACACAGGGTGAAGGGTGTCACCAGTGGATGTGCTGCTGAGAGCCAGCAGAAGATGGAGAATTTAGATTAATTTAGATTGATTAATTAATTAATTCTTTTTGTCCCTGAGAAAATGCCCTCGTTTCACATCCTCAGCCACCAAATACAACCAGCAGATGACAACACTGGAGGAGCACAGCCCTGGGAGAGGGTGGTTGGAAGGAAAGGGCTCTGCCCCACCACTGAACCTCCTTGTCCCCATTGAGATGCTCCTCTACCAGCCACAAAATTACCTGGTGGGAAAGTCTGATGTCCAATAGACACCATAATTAATATGGCTCCTTCTAGACTGATGACACAGTGTGATGGGTTGGAGGGAAATGATGGTGTCTCGGGTGCACCTTCTCCAACCCTGCTCTGCTCTCCAGGAACTCTGTACTACCAATGTGAGCTTGTAGCCACCAGCAATGTTCAAGAGACCCAAAACGTTGCTGTGGGTGGTGTGGGATGGTGAAGGAAGACACTTGTCCCTCTTGGTTCAGACTCAGGAGGTGCAGTGAGGCTCAACTCATTGGTTGGGTCATCTCACTGAGGGTCAACAGCTCTTCCTGGCAATGGCAAAGCATGGAAGCTCAGCACATCTCGCCCCACACGCCCATAAACCATGATCAAAGACCCTCAAATCCAGTTAAAAAAGACACATTTTTGCTTTGTTTTCATCTTGGTGACCTTGTCACGTGCACCGAGGCACCATTTTAAGGCTTTTTGCTAAAACCATATGAGAAATCCCAGTTTTCTGGCTGTTTTTCCAGCAGCTAGAAAATACTGAGGTTCTCCATCAGCCACCAAAGTAAGCAGGAGCATCATGACAAAAACAATCTCTGTGATAAAATCACCAGTGCTGGCACCTGCAGAAGCTACAACCACTTCCCCTCCAGCACCTTAGAATCATAGTCATAGAATCACAGAATGGCCTGGGTTGGAAAAGACCTCCAAAGGTCATCTAGTCCAACCCCCTACAATAAGCAAGGACATCTCCAACTTGATCCAATTGCTCAGAGCCCCATCAAGCCTGAATGTCTCCAGGGATGGGGCCTCCACCACCTCTCTAGGAAATCCATTCCAGTAATCCACCACCTTCATATAGAACTTCTTCCTAATGTCCAACCTAAATCTACCCTTTTCTAGCTGAAAACCATTACCCTTTGTCCCTCATGCTCTTGAGAACAGCTCTTCCCCAACCTTCTCATAGGCCCCTTTCAGGCACTGAAACCTGAATCTCAGGTATTCAACCTTGGGTTGCACAAGCCTTGCTGGCCCTCAGCGTGCTACAGGGAGCTGAGTGCATGCACCAAACACAGAGAAGGAGAAAAGTTGGGAAAACTGGTTTCACAAGTCTCTGAAATCCATCAGGGAAAAGCAAACTTTGGAAAAGTGGTTGGGCCCATTAAAACTGCCCAAATTGCTCAGTGTAACTAAACATGCTCCGAAGTCACGTCCTTTGGTTCAAAATCCCAATCCCAATTTTCAACCTTGTCATCTCTCCTTTTTCCGTTTTTCTTTTCCTTTCCAAATCAACTCCTGTTCCTTTACCAGCTCCCCAGCTGCTAGGAAAAAAACCAAACCAACAAGGAATCATGCGAGGACTTATCATGGCTCTCAAAGTTTTGTCTTTGCCCTCTTCTGTTTTCAGCAGTTTGTTTGCTTTGAAGACGATGTTTACAGCATCCCGAGGAGCATGTGGTCCATCAGTTTTTTTAATCTCCCATTAGACAAAGATTCAGCCAGGGTTTTGAAGACATGCAACAGCATCCTGTCCCCTTCCTAGTTTATCTTTCTGCTGAGTTGCTTGGAAAATGTGAGTTAAGCCCAAGCTGCGTGCTCTGAGATAAGTTCTCACAAACAGTTTACAGATTCTTCGTTAAAAAAAACAACCCCAGATTATCATAGAATCATGGAATGGTTTGGGTTGGAAGGGACCTTAAAGACCATCTAGTCCCACCCCCTGCATGGGCAGGGACACCTCCCACTAGACCAGATTGCTCCAAGCCCCATTCAATCTAGAGAAGAGGAGGCTCCGTGGTGACCTTATAGCAACTTTCCAACATCTGAAGGAGGCTACAAGAAAGCTGGGGTAGGGCTTTTTAGATGGGTGTGCAGTGAGAGGACAAGGGACAATGGTTTGAAGCTTAAAGAGGGGAGATTCAGGTTGGACATTTAGGAAAAAGTTCTTTGCTGTGAGAGGGGTGAGATGATGGAACACCCATGTGGGGGTGTTGGAACTAGATGGTCTTTAAGGTCCCTTCCAACCCAAGCCAGTCTATCATTCTATGATTCTATGACTGTGCCACCTGGGGTCCTGCCATCTATGTCCTCACGCAATGTCCTGCATGCATTTCTCAAAGGTTGCTTCATTCTCACCCACCCACCCATGGCCACCTCACATGAACACCAAGCACCCCAAAACAGGTGGGTGGTTGCTTCAGCAGGAAGCATTTCCCAAAGCTCCTCCACCCCTGTGTCTGCCCTGATGGTTCTGCAAGAAGAAATGGTGCAAACACTTTGAGACCTTCAGGGAAATCACATCCTGGAAGGAGAGGCACTTGTGGGACCATAAACCTGAACCCAATCAATTGCATTCATCATTTACCACCAGATTTGCATATACTTAAAATATTTTAACATAAACACACTGTACCATGACATTAACACTCCCAAATTATTATTATTATTAATGGAATTATTATTTATTTAACTATTTATAACCTTTCCTCCCATCAGCCCAAATCCCACTGTGGGCACCATCCCATCCTTCTCCACCAGGTTCTCACAGGGTTCAAATTGGCTGCTGAAGGAGTTGAAAAAGGAATCATAGAATCATTAAGGTTGGAAAAGACCTCCAAGATCATCAAGTCCACCTGCCAACCCAACACAACCATGCCAACTAAACCATGTCCTGAAGTGCCACATCTACATGGTTTTTGAACACCTCCAGGGATGGGGACTCCCCCCCTGCCCTGGGCAGCCTGGGCCAGGGCCTGACAACCCTTGCCAGCAAGAAATGCTGCCCAAGATCCCATCTCAGCCTCCCCTGGCACCACTGGAGCCCATCTCCTCTTGTCCCATCCCTTGTTCCTGGGGAGCAGAGCCTGACCCCCCTGGCTCCAACCTCCTCTCAGGCAGCTGCAGAGCCAGCAGGTCTCCCCTCAGCCTCCTTTGCTCCAGGCTGGACACCCCCAGCTCCCTCAGCTGCTCCTCACAAGACTTGTAGGAGCAGGAGGCAGATGATGGGCCCGGTGAGCTGATACTCACACGTTTCTGGTTTCAACCCATCATCATCCCCCTGAGGCTGGGACAGTCTGTGAGAAGAACTTCCCTTTGCTCTCCAGCCAGTTTCCCCCTAGTATCAGGAGAAGCTGGGCAATGAAAGCAGCAGTTCCTGCTGGAAAGCAAAGAGTCTGCTTGATTTCCTAAGAGAGGAGGCTACGTGCCAAGATCTGCCCGGCCGGTCACACAACACCCAAACCTCAGTTGTGAAACACTTCTCACTTTTGTTTCTGGTGCTGGACGGGCAGCTCTGCAGGCAGCAGAAGACACCAGGCTCCCTTCTCTATTTTTGTGTCCTGCTGTGTGCTGCGAGCACTGGGCAAGGTCCTCTGCAAGGCAGAGGCCCAAAAGATATGGTAGGGTCTGCTCTTGGAAGGACTGCATGTGGTGGGGGAGCTGCAGGGCCTTGTAGGGAGGTTCTGGAGTACAACTGGTTTCCATGGCATGCTACTGGGACCAGTCTCCCCTGGCCTCTGTGGCCTCAAAGCCTGCTCTTTACAGAGTAAGCCCCATGGGTGGGCATGCAACAGTGGTTGAGGGGGCAGAGAAGCCCCAAAACTGCAGCTGGGCTTCACCACAGGAAGAACCAGCTTGGTCCTCCTGAACAGCAATGGATGCACTGGCAAGCAGTGCAGACCACCAGGAGCAAACCAGAGAGCTGATGGGACTCACAAACCCACCAATATTTGGTTTTATTATCTGCTTTCTGAGCTCACCTGGGCTGCTGAGAAGCTAAAAGTGCTTACTTGGTGTTCTCAGGGGTGGCCCACGCCACGAGCAGGACTGGAGAACCTGCCCCACCATCCCTTATCACCAAACCACGTGGGTTTAATTGTGTTCTTCAGGGATTCTCCTGGGGACATGAGGTGGGAGTAGCCCATACATTACCCTTTCTAGCTGCTGAGATGTTTCTCCTGCCAGGCTTAGAGCTAATTATTGTGTAGGACATCGCTTGCAAAAGGCCATAAAAGCAACCCTGGCCACAAACTACCTCTTAGCACGCAATGTCTTCTGGTGCTTTGGTGATGACTCCAACGTGAAAGCAGAGAAAGCTTGAAAATACCCATCCAGAGCCATGGGGAGGTTGGGATGTCTTCTAGATCCAGTGAAAGTTGGACCAACTGCAGCTTTGGCCTGGCTCCCCGACAGGCATCTCAAGTTCATCCATCCAGGTGGCAACATGCATGGACATCTAGACAGCCTGGGGTGTGAAGGTCCAGCCTCACGACCGCCCTGTGGTCCCTGCCCACAGGCATGCTCTTCATCTGATGTAGGTGATGAGGAGGTGCCTGCTGGTTATTCCCTCTGGAGAGTGTGGACCACAACCACAGAGGAACCAGCGTGGTGCGAACACAAAGTCCAGGTGGAGCAACCAGCTCACTGGTGTGAAAGGAGGCAACAGGTGAAAATGGAGACACATTTCAATGAGGAAGAAGGAAGGAACCAGCTACTTGTGCCACCTGGAGCTTAAGGAGAATAAACATACTGGACATGAAAGGCTGCAGGAGAGATGGTGCTTCCCAGTCCTGTTTTTAACCAGAGGAGCCCTTGGGAAGGGGCTGTGGTGGACACTGTCCTCAATAAGATGGATCTATTCCAGCTTTGAGGTTGGGATCAACATGGAGACCTTCTTAGAAGGGGACTTATAAGATGGGGACAGACATTTTAGCAAGGCCTGTTGTGACAGGACAAGGGGTGATGGGTTTCAATGAGAGATGGAAGATTCAGGGTAGATGTAATGAAGAACTTTTTTATGCTGAGGCTGGTGAGACCCTGGCCCAGGTTGCCCAGAGAGGTGGGAGATGCCCCATCCCTGGAGACATTCCAGCTCAGGTTGGATGGGGCTCTGAGCAACCTGGTCTAGTTGCAGATGTCCCTGCTCACTGCAGGGGGGTTGGACTGGATGGCCTTGAAAGGTCCTTTCTACCCAAACCTTTTGATGGTTCTGGTATCATCCCCTACAACTGGGAGAGCTGTTAAGGTACCACTGACCCGGCTCTGCAGGCACTTTTGGTGGTCTAATGGACCACAGCTGGGGAAGTTCTGCCCCAAAATCCTCCTGGAAGCCCAAGGCTCTGCTAGATGGGTCTTCCTGGGATCACAAGCCTGCTGCACTTCACAGGCTCTCTGCAGAAGGACACGAGCAGCAATGTTCTGGTTTCCCAGCTGCCCCTTATTGACCGACTGTCGCAAGTCTTGATGGAAGATGCCTGAGATAAGATCCATGGGCCTGCTGGGCTGCTCTGCATGGGGAGAGTCACGCACTTCTCTGAGCTACAATTCCATTCCTCTTCTTGTCACAAGGCAAGGGCAGGGGATGGGGTGGTGAAAAAAGCCAAGACTGGGGAAAATGGAAAGTACAAACAAGGGTGTGGGGGGTGAGTAACTACACAACACTCCACCAGCAAGGCTGGTTCCAGGATTTGTACAACCTGCTCCAATTAGAAGTATCATCTCCTCGACCCAGGACATCAGATCAGCTGGGATGATCCTGCACATACCAGAAAACTGTGTCAGTGCCAGCCTCCCTCATGGGAGCTAGAGAAGTCAGGTGAGACCTTACCCTAGAGAAGAAACAAGTGAGCACTTTGAAACAGAAGCCCCTTAGAAGTCCATAGGGGTAAGTGGTATCTTCTCACCCATTTGATGCTGAGGTTGCCCAAACATGAAGTCTGGGGGAAAACCTTTCCCTTATGGGCTGCCTGTGCTGATCTCTGCACAAGGCACAGGTTCTGCTGTGCTCCAAAACATTTTGTTGGACTCCAAAAACCCATCTGAGCTGGGAGAGGCAGGCTACTTTGGGCCCCATCCACTAGCAATGGTCCTTCTCTCCACATGGCCTTCTCCTCACGCCTCTCTGGGGATCTGGTGAAGTCTTCAAGCCCACTGAAGATGCACAAGATACCACCTGCCCATGCATCTTCATGGAGGGGTCCCTCTTCCCAGTTCCTTGACCAGGGTGGCCTGGCCTCAGCCTGGGTGAGAACACACTGATGGCACATGGCCCTGCTCCATGAGGAAGAGGCCACCAGCATGGGGCACTGCTGGTGCCACAAGCAGCTATCCAGAGGAGATGGCACATGAGAGAAGGAGCTCTGGGCTGGAGCTGCTCACGCGGGCCTGGCTGCATCAAGGGCTGTGTCCATAGGAGGCACTTTCCCTAACGTAGTTTGGACAACTTGAAGGAGTTTGATGGCACCTTCTCCTTCTACAGTGCTCTCAATTGAGGAGGAGACTTCTAGTCTCCTATTACCCAACCAGGACTCCCTGGGAAGGTGGTAAGAAGAGATTAGTTTGTTTATTGCATCGAGTAAACCAAAATGTTGGTTATCCTCCTCATCAGGCTCCTGAGGAACTTGGAGATACTTAATAGCAAATTGAATTCAGGCCAGAGGAACAAAACCCTGTATCCAGTCATGGGAAACTCCTCCTTCTCCTTTCCACAGTAGAAACCATGAAACATGACTCTCTCTCCTCAGATCTGGAACAGCAGAAGGGATCCCTGGGAAGATGGAAACCATTAAGAGGCAATTACTGGAGACAATGATGGAGAAAATCTGGTCACTCATCAAGCCAGACACTGCAATCCAACAGTAGCCTGGTGGTTACACATCCCCTGGCTGGAGGTGGACCTTCAGGACCTGAAGAGAGATGGACAGAGCCACCCAGTCTGTGTGGATGGGGAGACCGAGCCACCCAGACGGCCGGCTTCATCCTGCCCGGCCTGAAGACATAATAACCCTGGGAGAAGAGGATGTGATCTCATCCCAAGGGTCTCAGGGCAAGACAAAACATGGAAAGAAAGAGCAGTGAGACCATCACACTTGATTGTGACGGGCTCCACCCTGGCTGGCCGGACGTTCTGCGCTTTCCTGGCTCTGGGGAGAGAGGGAGAGAGGACATGGCGGCGGCAGATGCCAAGCCTTGTGTTTACATCCCATTGAAAAGGGATTTTGGGGAGGGTGAAGGAGAAAAACAAAGCCACGTGAGGAGGAGGGACCATCCTGTGAGATGGTATCGAGCTTCATTTCTTGATCTGCCCTAATTGCTTCCTCTGCCTTCTCCACAGAGAAACAAGGGTGGCATTTTCCCTCCCCTGTTTAAAAGATGCCAACGTGGTTTTCATGCTGGGATCAAACCACTCCAGTAGCTTTCCAAGAATACATGTTCCTGCACATAAAATACTCAGCAGAGCAGGTGGGCTCAAAGGCATTGGTGCAGCCCTCCTAGTTTTGGTCTGTCCTCATCCAACACCTGACCTCCTTCCCCTTAACTCTGCCCTTTGACTCCAACAATGCCAAAAAAAAAGGGAATTTTTGCCTTCACAAGGTGTATTCATGGAAGGGTTTTTGCCAATGCCCACGAGCAGAGCTTTTTGCACAACTATGTATTTATTTATTGCATGGCATGGGGATGTCCATCCCTGCCAGGAGGTCCTGGGAGATGTGCCCATCACTCCTCTTCGCAGACCCTTGCTCCCACGTGCAACCTCCTGCCATGGTCCACATCACCCTAGGCATCAGTGTACCCTGCTGGCTCCAAATCCCAGACTTTTCTCACAGCTCTTCCAGGTTTTCAGTCCACCTCTTCTGGATTCCCACCACTTGTTTGTTCTCCCCATTTCTCCTTTCTTCTCCCATGCCCCTAACACCCAGTTTCTTCTTTCTCCCTCCTTCCCTGGAACCCCTTCCCTCCCATGCCCACATCACTCATCCCTCTTGCATCCTTTCCTTCATAAATCATGGGATCCTAAAATCCTAGAATGTGGTGGGTTGGAAGGGATCTTTAAAGGTCATCTAGTCCAGCCCCCCCTGCAGTGCACAGGGACCTTTTTGACTAGATCAGGTTGCTCATCCAGGCTGACCTTGAACGTTTCCAGAGATGGGGCCTCCACCACCTCTCTGGATAACCTGTTCCAGTGCTAAAAACCACTTCCATAAACCCCTTCCATAAACCAGTTCATCCCAGTCCCACCAGACTGGAGACCAAACCACTTACTTTTGCCAAAAGATATGGAGGGATCAGAAAGGGACTTTTATGAGGAAATAAGTCTGCTTCTTCATTGAGTACTTAATCCAGTCAAGTCCAGTCCCGTGGAGCTACCTGGGTGGAAGGGTGGCGTGGGGCCAGGATTTGGTCCTTTTTGGTGCCTTTGCTGATTCCATAAAGGAAAAATCCTGCTTCATCCTCTGACTGGGAGCATTATCCTAACGATCCCAACATCTCATTACACCATCAAAGGCCCTTTTTTAGACTCAAAAAGCTGATGTTTTTTTAACAAGTGATTAAAAAAAAAAAAAACCAACTCAACAAACAAAACCACAACAACCCCAACATGTGAAAAGACACCATGTTTCTTTTCCAAGCAGCACCACCCTCCCAGCTGGAAAGGTTTTCCTCTCCCTTCCTCTGAAGGAACAAGTGGAAAAGGCAGTGCCCTCTTGAAGCTCAGGCGTTAATTATGGCGTTCGAATCTTTGGCTAAATCACGCAGCCATGGCCCCAGGAGATAACAGGCACTAGGAGGAGAAAGGAAGGGGGTGGATACACATCTACTCAGTCCCAGACGTGGTGGTGGTGGGGAGGAAGGCAATTAGACAGGGAGGACATCTCCTCCACCAGCCCCGAGGCTGGGGAGCTGTGGGAGCGTGCCAAGATTTTAAAGGATGCCGACATGTGGTCATCTCTTCCAAGCAGACTGGAGGTAGGAGATGACTCTGGCAGAGGAGTGACTGTCCTGCCTGCTGCCAGCCTGCTGGGCCTGCTCAACCCTGCTGTGGTGGGGCTGGTTCACTGCTCCCTCAGTCCCTGGTGCTGGTAATAAGACCGTAAAATCATAAAATCCCAGACTGGTTTGGGTTGGAAGGGACCTTAAAGATCATCCAGATTAAACCCCCCTGCATGGGCAGGGACACCTCCCAGCAGCCCAGGTTGCTCCAAGCCCCATCCAACCTGCCCTTCAACACTTCCAGGGATGGGGCAGCCACAGCTTCCCTGGGCAACCTGGGCCAGGGTCTCACCATCCTCCCAGCAAAGAATTTCCTCCTAATATCTCATCTCAATCTCCTCTCTTCCAGCTTAAAACCATTCCTTCTTGTCCTCTCCCTCCCTGCCCTTGTCCCAAGCCCCTCCCCAGCTTTCCTGGAGCCCCTTCAGGCACTGGAAGGTGCTCTAAGGTCTCCCTGGAGCCTTCTCTTCTCCAGGCTGAACACCCCAACTCTCCCAGCCTGTCTCCAGAGCAGAGCTGCTCCAGCACCTTATTTGAGGGCAAGGAGTCAGAGAGAGGAAGGTTTGCAGGGGGAAGGGAAGGGACATTCCTGCCTCAGTCATCAGGCAACTTTCCTCTTCCTCTTGCTCACTCCTCGTTGACCTTTGGCAGAGTCTGTCAAGGCTACAAAGGAAAAGGGGAAAAGGCAAAAAAAAAAAAAAAAAAGGAGGCAGAGAAACTAAAAAGCAAGAGGAGCTGAAAGGACAGGCAGAGGGAGAGATGGTATCTCACCTCTGGTAATGACTTATCTATCAAAAGATGGGTGGATGGAGGCAGAGGGAGCAAAGCATGATGCTGGGCAGCACGGAGGGGATCTGCTGCGGGATGACCAAAGGGCAGGAATTGGTGGTGAGGGGCTGAGATTGTACGTGGGGATGTATGGGCTGATCAGCAGGAATGTGGAAAAGCCCATGATGAGAGCTACAACCCCCTGTGAACCCTTTCCCATGGCTGGCCCCAAACCTTCTGGTCCATGCCCCCTTCCTGCTCTGGGACACCAGCCCACCACACAGGCTTCATGAAGCTCACCAAGGGTTGAGCACCCTGTACTACTAGGAAGCTTCCACCATCTCACAGAGCGCCCTGTAGGAATGTCCTCTCCTAGGTGTGGATGGAAGAGCTCACCTACAACTCTTTGTCTGTGTCTACAGCCTGGCTTTGGATCTGGCAACCACCTAAGAGCCTGGCACCCATCAGAAATGGGTGGTCCTGCTCTCCTGGGTTGGTCCTGTGCATCAGGATTAGCTGATGGTGGCAAATAAATGGAGGTAAGATGAAAACCCATCCAGGAGTCATGGAAAAGGAATGGCAGGAGTCAAGGTGACAACCCTGAGGAGCGAGCAGTCACAGATCAACCATTTTGGGGCAGGAGAGCTGGAAGACTCAGGCTCACCCATGTCAGCTAAGCTATGAGTTTTCAAGGGCAGGTTGGATGGGGCTTGGAGCAACCTGGGCTGGTGGGAGGTGTCCCTGCCCATGCAGGGGGGTTGGAACTAGATGATCTTTAAGGTCCCTTCCAACCCAAACCATGATGGGATTCTATGAATCTATGGTTCTTCTCTGATGACACCATGGGGACAGAGCTATCCTGCTAAGGAGCAGAGATGTATTTTGAAGAAGCAAATTTATGTGTGACATCTTGATATAATTAGTAAAGGCTGTTTATGGAGCTGCAAAAAATATCCCTGATACGTGAAATTCATGTTCTTCCATGCACCTTTAGATCATCACAATGTCCCCAAGAACCAGCAAGGTGACAGGAGGGACTGTGAGGAGGACAGAGAGGAGTGGGCAGGGAAAAATCCTGCCAGAATCAGGGCTGTGTTCTGTCACGACTGTGATGGGAAGTGGAGGGGAACTTTGCTAGACACCAAGATCTTCCCCAGAAGGTGACACATCTCCCTGTGGGCAGAAATTTTGGAGAAGTTGGGCTATTCTTAGCATCCCTCTCCAACCTCCTCCTCTGGATTTGAGTGCCTCATCATGATGTTTGGACTCTTTCTCACCGCCACAGTCACTGTCTGTGAACCCTACCCACAATATGACTCTGAAGACAAAACGTTTATGATGTGTCTGCATTCAGAGGAAACTCCCCATGCGTCACCCCTGGCAGGTCCTTCATCCTTCCCTTACCCAAGGTCTAGCGAAGAACTTGTTTTACAGTGAGTTATTTATGGCCTGAAAAAAAAGCACTGCTGACAATCTGAGCTTCACAGCTCCAACCCTGAGCCATGAGGCAGATTTTTCTGAGTATGTCTTCTACAGAGAGCAGCAGGAGGATGGAAAGGACCATCTAGTTCCAACCCCCCTGCATGGGCAGGGACACCTCCCACCAGCCCAGGCTGCTCCAAGCCCCATCCAACCTGCCCTTCAACACTGCCAGGGATGGGGCAGCCACAGCTTCCCTGGGCAACCTGGGCCAGGGTCTCACCACCCTCACAGCAAAGAATTTCCTCCTCATGTCTCACCTCAATCTCCCCTCTGCCAGTTTGAATCCATTCCCCCTCATCCCATCCCTCCCTGCCCTTGTCCCAAGTCCCTCCCCAGCTTTCCTGGGGCCCCTTCAGGCACTGGAAGGTGCTCTAAGGTCTCCCTGGAGCCTTCTCTTCTCCAGGCTGAACACCCCAACTCTCCCAGCCTGGCTCCAGAGCAGAGCTGCTCCAGCCCTCCCAGCATCTCTGGGGCCTCCTCTAGACTCTCTCCAGCAGCCCCATGTCCTTCCTGTGCTGGGGACCCCAGCCCTGGCCCCAGCCCTGCAGGGGGGTCTCAGCAGAGCAGAGCAGAGGGGACAATCCCCTCCCTGGCCCTGCTGGCCACGCTGCTGGGGATGCAGCCCAGGACACGGGGGGTTTCTGGGCTCCAGCGCACGGTGCCGGCTCATGGGGAGCTTCTCATCACCCAGCACCCCCAAGGCCTGCTCCTCAGGGCTGCTCCCAGCCCATTCTCCACCCAGCCTGTATTTGTGCTTGGGATTGCTCTGACCCTTGTGCAGGACCTTGCACTTGGCCTTGTTGAACTTTATGCAATTTGCACAGGCCCACCTGGAGAGTCCCTGTAGAGGTCCCTCTGGATGACCCCCCTTTGATCACACCACACAGCTTGGTGTCATCAGCAAACCTGCTGAGGGTGCACTCAGTCCCACCATCCGTGTCACTGACCAAGTTGTTCTCCTGCTCTACTGAACATGGACACGACTTGCCTTTTCTATTCATCCTCACTGAGGTTTCTGCCACCACCCCAAACCATGGGCAGCTCATGAGTTCAGGCTCTGAAATGAACCCATCAGGAGATCAGAATCCAAAATGTCCCCAGTGCTGGTTGCAAGGCTGCGTTTCTGCTGCACAAGGTGGGGAGTACAGAGATATAGGACCTCACCTCTCTCCCTTTTTCCTCCCCTTTGTCTGTCTCATCTCTTCAGGTGGCTTCACTAGCAAGTGAAGAAGCTTTTTAAGCTCCTTCAAGGGGGATTTTTGCAATGTTGGGATCTTCAAACCCTTGGGCAAAGGGTTGGTGCTTGGAGCACGTGCTTTTAATTAACAGAAACACAATATGCTGGAAGAGGCAAGCATCTCTGCAGACATGGGTACTTTTGGGGTGAGAAGTGTTGATGGGGGCAAAGTGAACCTCTAGGAACCACACAAAGAACATCTACAGATCATGGGCACCTCAGCACTGCAACACAACTGCTTGAAGGTAGAGGTGGACCTTCTTTCTCTGCAGGTGGAGAAGGACAAAGTCTGAAGGCACTTACCTCTCTGAGGCAGGTATAAATGGGGCAGACGAGGACTCGAAAGGGCTCCCCAGTGCTGCTCCTCATGGTGCCAAAGACTTCGCAGAGGAAGGTGATGAAGCCCAACCAATGCTCCACGTCCCGCTGCTGCAGCTCCTCCCTCATGGTGAAATCCTTCTGCAAGAGGGACAGAGAGGACATCAGCAAAGCCACACAGCCACAGGAGAGGCAACGGGAAGTCTAGAGGGAGAATGAGGAGGAAATTGAAACTCAGGGTGGTGGGGGAGGAAGACAGAGCGACTCTTTAGTAAGAGGGGGAAGATGACCCAAGGCATGCAGGGTGATTGGAGTTTCAACACAGCGAAGCCACCAGAAAGCAGGTGCTGTGGAAACATCACCAAATCCTGCAATAACTGTCCTGGCTTGTCCCCGTGCCCTGCCCTCCCTCTCGGACTCTTTTCCACATGCACAACCAAGATCAAACCGAAGCAGCAACAAGAGGTTAAATGAAATGCAAAGAATGCTGGTGGCCATTCTGGGCTTGGTGATCCAGTTGGACCTGCCCCTTCATTATCTTCAGCAGATCCAGCGTCCACCTAGGGGCATCCTAATGGTCTGGCTGCTCCATGGGGTGTCACAAAATTAAAGCAGAGACTGGGCCCCTGCCCAACCAGAAGAAGATCAGGACAGCCTGGGCTTGGCATTAAAAGGTCACCTTGCTCCTGAGCTGATGGTTGCCATGACCAAGGATTATCTGCATGACGTTGATGCATGGAGCACCATAAGGGAGAAGGGGGCAGGGAGATGGCTGCCTCCCCATCAGTCCTCTAGCTGGGAAGAAGGAAAAAAAAGGGGTTTGCCTGAAGGCAGGATATGAAAAAGGACGTGTGTGGGGGGAGTGTGTGGCATAGAGCAAGGAGCAACCCTGGGAAGCAAATAAAGACCTTCCTAGAGGATGGCACCAGAGAGTGCATTGTCCTCAGAGCCAAGAGGGTGTCCCTGAGCTTCTTGCAAGATGTCCCACGTGACTTTGCTTGTCTGTCTCCATAGTGACCTTTCCTTGGTATTAAAACTCAGTAGACACTCAGCGGGGGAGAAATTAAAGGAGAGGACAAGTTCCTTCTCAACACCTTGTGTTTCCCAGCGCCGGTTGCACAACAGTTGAAATCCAGCAACTAAATAAATTCCCCTCTATCTTTTTCATCTCAGTTTATTCCTACTGCCAGAGACAAAGGGCTTTGCTGCTGCTGTGAATGCCCTGACCTGCAGCTACACTCTGCAAAGCTGGGGAGATACAAAAGCCACCACACCAAAGTTGACTCTCATGCCCCGGCCAACATAAGGGAGATCTTTCTTTATGAAACCAAAGGTAAGTAAAGCAGCTGCTGCAGAGACCCAGGCAACATCCCCATGATTATTTTCCTGACACAACCGTATGCAGAAGATCCAAGAGAAGACTTAGTTCTATGTTTCATTATGAAAGGAAAGAAAAAAAACCCAATTAATTTAATTTGCATATGCAGGAGAAAGACTCGTAGAAGATGCGAGGTGGTTATTAACCAAACGGTGATGACTAAGCCCTCTCTACACCCATCCCAGTTGCCCAACTGTGTCTGAGACTCCCCAGTCAATCTGCAGCCAAATCCTGTCAGGTCTTTTCAGACTCTCCGGGGGAGTTTGCAGAGTTCATCCTGTCATTATCCAGCCAGTCCCAGGGTGGTGGTGGAGGAGAGAGTTATTTGCCAGCTCAGGTTATCACCCCAGGGTTATCAAATTACTTCTTCTGGAGTTTTGACTTGAATTTTATTTAACAACAACAAATGTTGGAGAGAAAAGACCTCCTGGCCACTGAGAAATGAAAAAAAACCAAGGAAGAGCATCCAGTGCCTCTTGTCTGCACCAATAGGACCTCCAGCTTCACCCACCCATAGGGTCACCCACCAGCCAACTCTGCCCTGAGACAAAAAGCACCCATTGAACCCCAAGCTCTTCCTTGGTGCCCCAAGACATCTTCATGGCCCTGGCACTGAGCTGTCTCCTGCATCTCATGTGCATCTCCAACCTCCAGGGCATCCTGCCCCTCCCAGGCTGGATGTCCCCTCCATCCTGCCTGTGAAAGGTGCACAGTGATGCACCCGGGGAACTGAGCCATGTTTGGGGATCCTTGGGACACGCTGGGAAATTCCTAACAGCTTGGGATAACTCCAGATGACTGGAGAAAGAATAGAAACCACTGCAGGAAACTCTCCTCCTTCCCCTTCCTGCTTCCAAGACATGACCCTACTCTGCAGCTTTGCAAGAGACAAAACTGACTCTTCAACATTTTCTCTTAAATCAAATATTTTCTGTAAAAAAAAACAACCCACCAAACCAACTGACCAAAATATTTCCACAAATCAACCAGCAAACCAAACCAGACTCATCAGGCATGGGATGAGAGCTGGGCAGGAAGGGATGCCACCATCCAGCACCCTCTTTTCTTCATCCTACAGCACTCAGTGGGTGATGCCACCCAGCAGAGACATCAGTGAACACCCTGTGCCCAACTTTGCGGCTGAAGAAGAAGACTCTTGCAAAAGGAAAGGGATTGAGGTCCATGTCCAACCCTCTCAAGTCACCAAAAAACCTTGTGCAGACTTTGATGAGTCCCCATGAAGGACAGGAGTAGGGGATGGAATGTGGGATGGATGCAGAGGTCAACATGAACATTTTAACCCAGAACATGAAACCACAGTGGGAATAATTTTGTGCCCTTTGCAGCCTCAGGATGGGCCAAATTTCACTGGTACCCATGGAGCAACTTTCTGGGAGCAAAAGGAGATCATTGAAATGTACTCTCCAAAAGTGGAGGTCCAACAAAGTATTAAAAGCACCTTCTCAGATGTGGGAATTACATTTTTTGGACCATGCCTGCCTGCTGCTAAGAGCTGGACTTGCCAGGAGCTGAACCTCCATGGCAGCTGGACTTGCACCACCAGGGTTCTCCTTCAGCATCCTGAGATGCACATCTGCTCTAGCCCCACAGGGTGGTGCTACACCAATGTCATGGTGAGCAGGAAGAAGGTGGCACAGGGAGCTTTGTCCTTACATTTGGCCTTCAGACAGCAGGTTTGGCCATGCATGCACAGATGGACAAGCCAACATGAATGCCATCCATGCAGAGATGTCCCACCTCCCTTGAGGTGCAGATGTTTGAGGAGACCACTACTGTCATCTAGGTAATTCAGTCAATGGAGTTATGGGTTTGTGATTCATCTGGCCACATGTCAGCTGTGCTGTCAGTAGGACCTGCAACCCATCACACTGGGCATGGAGAACATGGAGAGCAACTCAATCACTTCTCCAAAAGCTTTGCAACCAAAATGGATGAGGCAGACCAAGAGTGTGGAAGAGCTGAGGAGCTGCCCAGCACTGAAGAGAAGCTCAGAGAACAAAACCCATGTCCCACATGCCGAGGGTACATCTGATGGAGCCATGCCCTGACCTGCAGCCTTCCACACCACCTGTGAGAAGCCTTGAGGAGGCTTGAGAAGCATGGCTGGGTCACTGCCCTGCCCAGTGAATTTTATTTGCTCTGGAAATGCCTCATGGAGTTCTATAAAAATAACCTGGGGATTGGCTTCCCACCATGCCTAGGTGGTGATGTCAGGACAGTGAGCAAATGATCTTTCATCACTTTGGCTGTATTTTTAAACACAAATTGCACTACTAATTTGGGGGTGCCCTGGCTTGTAGATAATCTAGGTGACTTTCCTTCAGAGCCTACAGCCTGTATTTATACCAGGTAGAGGAGTTGACCTCCTTTCTCTGCCCCATTTGGGAGAAGGGTTCATTGGGAAACCATGTGGCAAGTGGAGGGACCTCTAAAGAGGTCTCATACAGATGTTTGGGGCATGAACCTGAAGGCTAAGCATGATCACCAGTTTGGGCTTCACCATGTGTGGTGGGTAGGTCAGGGTAGCCTGTGTTCATGCATGTGAAAGATGGGCTCAGCCAACCCTTTGACATCTTCTGTTGCACCCTTTCTAAGATGGGATGAAGCTCCTGCTAGAAATGGATATAGAAAATGCCTTTATCTTCGACCTCTCCACACCTGCACCCAAGTGAAAGTCCACTCCTCGTCTCAGTGTAGGCACAACTCATAGAATAAAGGAATCCCAGACTGGTTTCAGTTGGAAGGGACCTTAAAAACCATCTAGTCCCAACCCCCCTGCATGGGCAGGGACACCTCCCACCAGACCAGGCTGCTCCAAGCCCCATCCAACCTGCCCTTCAACACTGCCAGGGATGGGGCAGCCACAGCTTCTCTGGGCAACCTGGGCCAGGGTCTCACCACCCTCACAGCAAAGAATTTCCTCCTCATGTCTCACCTCAATCTCCCCTCTGCCAGTTTGAATCCATTCCCCCTCATCCCATCCCTCCCTGCCCTTGTCCCAAGCCCCTCCCCAGCTTTCCTGGAGCCCCTTCAGGCACTGGAAGGTGCTCTAAGGTCTCCCTGGAGCCTTCTCTTCTCCAGGCTGAACACCCCAACTCTCCCAGCCTGGCTCCAGAGTAGAAATGCTCCAGCCCTTGGATCATCTTTGTGTCCCTCCTCTAGACCCACTTCCAGCAGGTCCATGTAGTTCCTCAACTGAGGACTCCAGAGCTCTATTATGCCCAGAGACCTTGGCTTCAAAGTATCAAAGATGGGTGTGTGAAAACGTGGTGGGTGGGACAGCACAGGGGGTCCTGCAGGCAATGGGCCAGATTCATCATGGGATGACTTTTCCCTTCATCTACCCTCAGGTTGAACCACAAGTCTGAGGAGGGAACTGGAGGAGTTAACAGCCTCCCAGGCAGAGACATTCGCAGCACCCAGAGTTTGTGTAAAGTTTCATACCGGGACCCTTGTCTAAATTCTTTTGGTCATGGGAGAAAACATTGCAACTGTTTAGTCTGCAGGGAGGTGGTGGCTCTGGCCCAGCACTCCGCTGAGCAAACATGGGCCTGACCACCCTCTTATCTCCTCTGCCTGCTTCTTCTTTCTCCCACCACCATGGGCCAAGCATCCAATGGGTATCAGATACTGGAGATCCCTGCTGGAATCAGCAGGAAAGCTGGGGAGGGGCTTTTCATCAGAGAAGACAGTGATAGGACAAGGGGTGATGGTTTTAAACTGAGAGAGGGGAGATTCAGGTTGGATATTGGGATGAAATTCTTCACTCTAAGGGTGGTGAGGAACTGGAATGGGTTGCCCAGGGAGGTTGTTGATGCCCCAGCCCTGGAGGTTTTTAAGGCCAGGTTGGACGAGGTTTTATACAACCTGGTCTAGTGGTTGGGTTCCCTGCTCATGGCAGGGGGGTTGGAACTTGATCTTTGAGGTCCCTTCCAACCTTAATGATTCTGTGATTCTATGAATCACACTTCTGGGCTCCCTGTGCCTGGGGACAAGTGACCACCGAAAGCCAGGACTTGGAGGTGAAGTAGCAGCCTGCTTAAAAAATTTTATTTACACAAAAGAGCTCAGGAAATCGTTCTCAGGGGCTAATATTTACAAATCTTATGAAGCTGGGGAGCTTCTGCTGTAGCAAATGTGGTATTTTGGCTACTTCTTTATTTTTTTTTAAATGGATGTAAAAGAAGGATGAATCTTTTCTGCTTATCCCTGGAAGCACGAAGGTTTGGAGCTCACCCCACCCCCCCTGCAACAGCCCCCCAAGCTGCCCATCCATGCTGGAAAAGCTGAGATGACAGGAAAGAGCTGCTGAAAACAACAGGAACCTGCAAAATTCTATGATTCTATGATCCCTCCAAACTTTCCGTCTCTAAGGGGATGCTCATGGTTACCATGGCATGTTTGGCAGCACATGGACTGTGAGCATCACCATGAAAGTCCACTGGATGGCATGGGCTGGAATATCAAAGCGATGCAGGGAAACACACTTTATTCTTATTACATAATCATAGAATCATAGAATAGTTTTGGTTGGAAAAGACCTTTAAGATCATCCAGTCCAACTGTTCCCCCAGCCCTGCCAAGGCCACCCCTGCCCCATGGCCCTCAGCACCACATCTACACGGCTTGGAAACCCCTCCAGGGATGGGGACTCCAGCCCTGCCCTGGGCAGCCTGGGGAAGAAATGACATCTATAATGAAGGCAGAAGTGAAGGTTTCACCACAAAAGAAAGTGAGAATGGCCTTTGAACACAAGCTAGAGAATAGCTTTAAAATTGACACCCAGCTCCTCCTACTCATTTTTTGTTAAAGAAAATGAAGAAAGGGAGAAAGAGAGAGAGAAAGAAAGAGAGGAAGGGAGGGGGAGAGAAAGAAAGAGAGAGGAAAGAGAGAGAAAGAGAGAGAAAGAGAGAAGGAGAGAGAGAAAGAAAAAAGAGAGAAAGAGAGAAAGAGAGAAAAGAAAGAACGAAAGAAAGAACGAAAGAAAGAACGAAAGAACGAAAGAACGAAAGAACGAAAGAACGAACGAACGAACGAACGAACGAAAGAAAGAAAGAAAGAAAGAAAGAAAGAAAGAAAGAAAGAAACCCTCCAGCATCCCCAAATCCCCACCTTTGGGTGGGGACAGCAGCTTGAGCTGGATTTATGTCAGATGGTCTGGCAGGAGGGTGCCAGGCTGAGGAACATGCTCCTGCATCCCAGGCTTGGATTTGAACCTTTCAGGAGAAAACAGAGCTGGAGCTGATGCCAATCCAGGCTGGTCTGGGGGGGATCTCAGTGCTGAAGTGTCCCCCCTGCCTTCAGCAAAGCTTCCTCAGGTATTTCCTCAACCCTCACTCAAGGGATAAATGGACTTGGAGGCTTTTTTTTCCCCCTCTGCCTCTGCTACCAAAGCCCCGGGGTCACCTTGTGTGGCCCTGAGCATCCTCACCCACCAGCAATGGTTGGGAGCAGCTAGAAGAAGCCCACCCCACAGATAGTCTGCTGCCTGGGTCTGGCCCAGAGCAGGCAGTGCAGTCTGCAGTCTCCACCTAGAGCCCAGCAGAGCCTCTGCTCCATGTTTCCTTAAGCCTGCTGTGCACAGGTCCCACCACTCAAAGCCCCCAGGGCTCAACTTGGCTGTGCTTTCAGCTGGCAGCAGCTCAGCCAGGGATGCGTCTGACGTTGCAGGACCAAGAGGAACCTCTGCTGTGTCCCACCACCACTGGAAGGCCCCCAGAGGTGGCCAGCAGAGGTGATGGGACACCAAATATCAAACCCAAGGTCGCACCGTTCTGAAGCTGGGGCTGGTCCCCACCACAGCCCTGAAGCCCTTCCAGGGAGAAAAGGAGCCAGGAGAACCCACACACAACTTCTTTATGGAGTAAAGGAGGTGATGGCTATTTTTTCACAACACATCTGACCACTGCAATATCAGATCTTACCAGCACATTGAATTCAAGTCAAATATTTCTTCAAACCCAAAGCTTTCTTTTTTTTTTGCAACTTGGTCCTCCTTCCCATCAATCTCTCAGCTGCCCCATGTCCTGCTACTCAAAGATAAACACCTTTTCTGTGCAGAGCCATGAGTGTGGTTGCATTGGATGGACTCCAGCCCAGTGGGGACAACCCCTCTGATGCCCACTGGGATGTTGTGGCCCTATGGCCACCTCCAGCTGCCACTCAACTCCTTGAGGGGCTGCAAGCCCCAAAACCCACCCCTGAGCTTGGGCTGAGGACTGATGTGCAGAACAACCCCAGAGCTGATTATTTTTGGACCTGGCTCAGCTATTCCAGGCTTGAAGGACTCCTAGTGGTTGTGGAGCAGAGTTCCTGTCCCCAATCTTCTACTTAGCAGTGGGAAATGGCTGTCTTTTTCTTTTTGCACTCCATTAAAACACCAGATCTTTGGTTAAAACTCTTTCTGTGCTCTATTTGGGCTGCATCCCCAGCAGTGTGGCCAGCAGGGCCAGGGAGGGGATTGTCCCCTCTGCTCTGCTCTGCTGAGACCCCCCTGCAGGGCTGGGTTCAGTGCTGGGGTCCCCAACACACAAAGGACATGGAGAGAGTCCAGAGGAGGCCCCGGAGATGCTGAGAGGGCTGGAGCAGCTCTGCTCTGGAGCCAGGCTGGGAGAGTTGGGATGTTCAGCCTGGAGAAGAGAAGGCTCCAGGGAGACCTTAGAGCACCTTCCAGTGCCTGAAGGGGCTCCAGGAAAGCTGGGGAGGGGCTTGGGACAAGGGCAGGGAGGGATGGGATGAGGGGGATGGATTAAAACTGGAAGAGGGGAGATTGAGGTTGGACATTAGGAATTCCATGATTTTGTCACCCTGTGTGTATCATCAGGTGTGCAACAGAAAATGCAACAGGGTGTGCATTAAAATGTGCCACAGAGAATGCACTGAGGGTGTGCAGTTGGGAATGCCATAGGGAATGCACTAGGATATGCCATAGGGAATGCTATAGGGTGTGCAGTAGGGAATCCCATAGGGAATGCTATAGGGTATGCATTAGAGTGGGCCATAGGGAATGCACTAGGAAATGCTATAGGGTGTGCCATAGGGAATGCTATAGGGTGTGCATTAGGGCATGCCATAGGGTATCCATCAGGGCATGGAACAGGGAACATCAAGAGCCCTTCTCCTGGGCACGGAGGCAGTTCCAAGTGCCAGGCCAGGCTGTGCAGCAGGCTCTGCTGCCCTGGGGTGGGGGGGGAGAGAATGTGCATTTTGTGGTGGGTCTCATAGAATCATAGAATCATAGAATCCTAGGGTTTGGTTTGGGTTTGGGTTGTTGGGGTTTATTATTATTAAAAGAAGGTATCAGCCTTCTGTTTGATGTGCTGTTGGCCACCGTTGCCAAGGGGAGCAGTGTCCAATTACAGCCCCAGTGATGGTCACTCTAATAATACACTTGGCTCTGCATAGCTGGGATGCAGACACTGCTCTGCTATAAAGAGCACGGCCACTTCCATGGAGGAATAGTCCAACTTATGTTACATGGGAAGGGTTTGGGGCACGTTGCTTAACTACCCCCTCACTGGAACAAAAAAAATAAAAAGCAGCACTGCAGCCTAGACATGTCACCCAGTGAAACTATGAGCAGGAAAAAACCTCTTGTGGGAGACTTGCTATCAACTCATCAAAGGATTCATTGCCACAGGGGTGAAGGAACTATATATGTGTCCACCACGATGTTCTTGCATGTTTCCATCTGCCCAAGCTTCCTGGGAGCAACTTGGCCAGGTCCATGCCAAGAGCTTCTGCAGCTCCAAATCCTTCCTTGGACCAAAGACCAAGTCAAACTCAATGAGTAGAAAAATGGAACCCAAAAGACGAGGACCAAAATGGTCTCCCTAGCCTGACCCCATGACTCCTCTTTCAGTGTCTCCCTTCCCAAAGGTTCTCAGCAGCCAAACTGAAGACTCAGCCAAGATTTGGGACCAAAACACAGAGCAAGGGATAAATTCAGAGTTTTCCCAATAGGTCCTTTCAGAGCCTGAAATGGGGCAACGCCAGCATCTGTTCTGGGATCAAAACAAGCTCCTTGAGATAAGCTGCCAACATGTGCAGCCCCTGAGAGCAAGCACCTGGTCAACAGCTGAAAATATAAGAGGAGCCAGGTTAAAAAGACAATTTATTCAGTTTATTGCCTGTTTTCTGGGAACACCTCTTGCTGTTTGCCTTAAGGTCCAGCAGGATATAGGGATGCTGTCTATAGGTACTGGGATGCTGGCTCAGTGGGTTAATTTAGGAGATCCTCTGGTGGCACTGAGCTGTTGCCATCACAGTCCCAAGAGAAAGGGACAAACAAGCCCCTCCAAAACAAGAAGCATCTGCTGGGAGCAGATGGGGGGGGTGAGTGAGAGATCCGGCCCCAGGCACCAGCAGCACGGGAGGGGGATCACGTTGATCCCAATTTATCGCGCCCCGGCAGCGTAATTCCCAGCTCGCTGGGGCCCGGCAGGCCGAGCTCCTTATGGCCAGGGATCAGATTAGTCTGAAAGGTGCTAGAGAGGCATAAATCCAGCTCTGGAGCAAGCATTTTACTGAGGTGTTTCTTTTTGTTGTTGTTGTTTTTAATGAATGGTTAATTATCTAGAAAATATCTGATAGAGGATATCTGATAGGGGCCAGGGATAGAGCCGGGTTAATGTTTTAGCATCAATTCTAAATCAAGATATCATCTTATTTCTTGTTATCTCAATATATTATGGTTAGATATTAGGAAGAAATTCTTTGCTGTGAGGGTGGTGAGACCCTGGCCCAGGTTGCCCAGAGAAGCTGTGGCTGCCCCATCCCTGGCAGTGTTGAAGGGCAGGTTGGATGGGGCTTGGAGCAGCCTGGGCTGGTGGGAGGTGTCCCTGCCCATGCAGGGGGGTTGGAACTGGATGATCTTTAAGGTCCCTTCTAACCCAAACCAGTCTGTGATTCTATAATATCCACATTACCCCAGAATACCCATATATTATCCAATAGACCACACTGATAATGATAGTAAATCATATATTAATACCACCAACCCCTTTATTTCACATCAAGGCAGCTGTGATGAGTCTTCTGTGCTTTACACCCAGGTCTGTCTCCAGACCTGGAGTGTCTGAAGCCTGAATACATCACAAAAATTCCCTGTTTAGGGGTCGACCTAAGTATTTTATGACTCATGTGAATGCATCCAATTACTTTGGTTGGAAAAAAACTTCTGTGCTTAGAGAAAGTAAAAATCCTTTTACTATCAGAAATGAAATGTTATGTTACTTATTTTCACATTGCACTTTGCTTTTGACCTGTAGTGATCTGTCACCTTTTGCCCCGCCAAGACATTTTTAGGAGATGGGGCTAAGCAAATCCCTTCTGCACATTTTTCTATGCTCTTGCACATGAACTCAGCCCCTTTCCTCCACCCCCACCTTTTGTGTTTCATTTCTTCCCAGCTTTCCACAACACACATCATGCTCCCAGCACATTGAGACTGGCTACAAGTTCCTGGAGAGCACTTTGGGACTCTCTGGAGAGATGAGATATATTATTTATCCTACATTCATGCTATCAAGAGTTGACCATGAAGCCAGTTATTATTGTACATGACATTGCAAGTAGAAGTCAGTCTACTGGGTTTGTTGGTAGGGGTAAAAATGCTGGGGCAAGAGAAGAATGGAAGTTGGAAGAGTTCTCCTTAACCCAGAAGGACTGGGTCATCCTCAATTTTTGGATAACACCCTGCTTCTCCCTGGACTTCATTTTGGATTTCCTAGTATCCTTCAGCCAAGTGGGAGAAGACACAAGAGTGACCTGGTGTGGGAAGAGGGGGATGCTTGGATGGGTTGGAGCCCCCTCCAGCCTCTTGCTGCTAAATCTGGGACTGATGTTGACCCCAATAGATCTCGTCCTGCTTTATAATATTACACTTCGGAAATAAATCCATGGGAAAAAAAAACCCAAACGACCTCCTGGTACATGTGATGGGCAGATCCATTAGGCTAAAGATTGATTTCCATGATTTCATTTTGCTCCTCATTTCCCTGCTGGCCGTGTCACCCAAAAGCCAACTCAGCCCAAACAAGGTGCAGGCAGCCAGGTGCAGCACCCAAGGGACCACCTCTGACAGGAGCAAGAAGGGTGAAAACCTGGGCACCAAACATGCATGGGGAGCAGAGAAATGACACAAGAGCTTTGTATGTGCCACAGGTGACAGGTGTGCCACCAGGAATGGTGTCACATGGAAAGGCACATAAAATTAAGGATGGAAATTCATTTCAGCTCTACATGGCCTCTCTCCAGAGAGGCAGAAAGAGGGAGGTCCATGTGACATCCAGAAAGCAACCTTGCCTTTGATGGTGGCACTACAGCAGAACGTGCTCCCCCACAACAGACCACAGGCAGTTGAGGACAATCCTGTTTCCCCATCACTCATCATCATCAGAGACCAATTATTAGAGCTGCTGCTTTGTTCTCCTCCCTAACTTTGCTGTAGATGATGGTTATGGAGCAGAGCAATCAACCAGTGCTGTGTACCCCAATAAACAAGTCACTCAAAATAATCTGCAATCACACCCATTATTTAAGTCTGGGTTGCAACCAGAAACCAGGAGCAAGCCCTTCATCCAGGTGATAGAATCCCAGACTGGCTTGAGTTGGAAGGGACCTTCAAGATCATCTAGTTCCAACCCCCCTGCATGGGCAGAGACACCTCCCACCAGACCAGGTTGGTGATGCAACCAACAGCCTACTCAAGGACTTGCTATCTCTGGTGTTGAGATGGACTTCAGCCAAAAAAGAGCAACAAAGAGTCTCCAAGTTCACGTCTCTTGATGCCACAAGCAACTCACTCAATTTACACATGGCTCCTGGTGTGAGATGCCAATTTTTTAAATACAGCTCATCATTTTATCTCATTACCTGCAACATGTTGAGGAGCAGACTCCGAAATTTGGTTCCTTCCACCATGAAAAGGGCCATTTTGTCACAGAGCTTGGCTGCTGTGGAAGCAAAACTGCGGTCTGTCACCGCTTTCTGGTAGATGGTCTTGACTATCTCCCCCAGCATCTCCTCAGAGTTGGTAGAGTTCTGGGCCTCCTCCATGAAGGTGGTGAGCTTGGAATCAACGTCGCTGCTGTTGTTCCTCATGCTGTTGAGGATTTCAATTAATTTGTCCATTTTGTTCTTTTCAGGATTGGTGGTTTCCACCGTGACTTCGTCCTGGTCCGTGAAAAGGGAAAGACAAGGCGTCTGTTACACAAGGAAAAAACAAGACATATCAGCCCTTGTCCTTCCACAAACAGCAAAGGGGGGAGGGGATTAGGGAGACATATAAACAGACAGAGAAAAATCAAGGCATTAGCAAGAGTCACAATGGTCTCATCTCAGCATTGAAAACTACAAGTGAGTGATTCCTGCCCCAGAAATGTGTTTTTTTCCCCCCAATTTCCCACATTATTCAAGCCCAGAGCCCTTCCCCTCAGCACAGGAAGAAGATGTGCTTGAGGGTCCTGAGCCAGGATGCCAAGATCTGGCCCTTCCTGACCACCTTGGGCATCTTGGACAGGTTTCTGGGGGTATTTGCAACATGGTCATAACTGACGTGGTTTTTTTTGCTTCTAGTTTGAAAGTTCATTGATGTTTGCAAAATGCTCAGGTAACAAAACTACAAAAAGACCTACTTTAAAATCCATATTTAATGAGCTAAATCAAGATCAGAGATGTCACTTGACTGTTACACTTCTCACTTCACACCATGACCAGATAAATTATGACTTCTTTTTAACACTTAATTATGCATTTGTCCCTTTTCCCTTGGCATAGATCCTGCTTGCTCTGGTTTGCTCCTTTCTCCTCCTTCAGCTCCATCTTAAAATGTGCTACTCAATACAAACCTGCAGCATTTTTTTTTTGACAACCCCAATGCCAACTGGCAGTTGGAATTGTCCCCAACTCCCATCAGGAGGCCAGTTGTGTTGCCAACCCCCACCTAAGAGTGGGTGCTTATGTGATGTCTTTCTTACAGGACTAAACATTCACTGGGTGGGCACTAAAATGAATATTCTGAAAGTTTCTGCTTTAAATAACAGAAAAAGAATGTTTTGAAGTATCTTCCTCCCCCTCAAGCCACACACATAAATAGTACATGCACGTGCATCCAAAGGTATGTATTTCCAACATGCAATCCCATGGAATCATCTATGTTTGGCTTATTTTTGCTACACATTTTGGAAGTCTCACTGGAGATACCCCCACAGATGCATTTTCCAGCCTGACAAAAGAATCTCAAGAGGCAGAATCTTGAGTTTCACAAGGGGGAAAAGTCATAGAATCATCTTGGTTTGAAGGGACCTTGAAGATCATCAAGTCCAACCATAACCTAAATCCCCTGACCATAACCTAGTGTTCAGTCACTAAGCATAATATCTACATTTTTAAAAATACTTCCAGGGATGGTGACTCCACCACCTCCCTGAGCAGCCTGTTCCGCTGTCCAACCACTCTTTGAGTGAAGAAATTCTTTCTAATATGCAGTGTAAACCTCCCCTGGTGCAGCTTCAGGCCATTTCCTCTGGTCCTGCCATTACTCACTTGGGAGAAGAGCCCAACTCCCACCTCCCTACAACCTCCTTTCAGGGAGTTGTAGAGAGCAATGAGGTCTCTCCTCTGCCTCTTCTTCTTCAAACTAAACAATCCCAGTTCCCTCAGCCTCTCCTCATGGGGCTTGTTCTCCAGACCTTTCACCAGCTTGGTAACTCCTCTAGACCTGCTCCAGCACCTCCAGATCCTTCTTGCAGTGAGGGGCCCAGAACTGCACACAGTTCTTGAGGGCAGGGCACCATCACCTCTCTATTCCTGCTGGCCATGCTATTCCTGATGCAGGCCAGGAGATATCATCTCCAAATTCCTCCAAAATCTGAGGCTGTGTTGTTTCCAAAAAGGATTGCTCTTCCATCACTTGCATGCAGTGGTTTTGTTATTGTTGGGTTGTTGGAAGGAAGGGGGAAAGATAAAGGGGTCTCAATTCCTTGCTGAGATAAAGGGACATCAACTTTTAAGTAGCTGACTCCAACTGTTCAGCCCTCAAAAGCCAAAGCTCTGTAATAGTGCAGATGAATTGCCTTTTTGTAGACCTCTTTGCAAAGAGCTCTGCAGACCAGGAGGTAGGCAGTTGGGATCAGCCATCAGGGAAGGAGCACCCACACTGCAGCTCATGTGTGCACCAGTCTTCCGTAAGGGTCTTTGCGTGGGTACGGGGAGAGTTTCCAGTCCTTCTTGGAGAAATCAAGCTGGTAGCAACCTGAACCAAGAAGTCAAGCTAAGAGCTGTAGCACTGTGTGAATAAAAGGCCTCCTGAAGCAGCACAAGGACATAAGAAGGACATGGAGCTCTGGGAGTGAGTCCAGAGTAGGGCCACAAGGATGATGAGAGGGCTGGAGCGGCTCTGCTCTGGAGACAGGCTGAGAGAGTTGGGGTGTTCAGCCTGGAGAAGAGAAGGCTCCAGGGAGACCTTGGAGCACCTTCCAGTGCCTGAAGGGGCTCCAGGAAAGCTGGGGAGGGATTTGGGACAAGGGCAGGGAGGGATGGGATGAGGGGGAATGGATTCAAACTGGAAGAGGGGAGATTGAGGTGAGACATGAGGAGGAAATTCTTTGCTGTGAGGGTGGTGAGACCCTGGCCCAGGTTGCCCAGAGAAGCTGTGGCTGCCCCATCCCTGGCAGTGTTGAAGGGCAGGTTGGATGGGGCTTGGAGCAACCTGGTCTGGTGGGAGGTGTCCCTGCCCATGCAGGGGGGTTGGAACTGGATGATCTTGAAGGTCCCTTTCAACCCAAACCAGTCTGTGGTTCTATGACGTGTTGACACAGGGAAACTAAGCTAAGTTGGGTGCATTCATAGAAAGGTCCCTTGAGCCCAGCCCACCCTCTGTATGGAGAATGGCCAACAGCCAGACTCTTGGAAAAAGGGAAACTCAGAGTTCCCTTAAGAAATAATACCTTTTCTTTTAGTCTCCTCCTCAGCCTGTCTTTGGAAGACTGAAGCAAATTGATCTTGGGTCTTTCCCCAATGCGCTCGTGAATACTGTCCTTCCTCTTGGTCTCTGACTCCTGGAGGTATTGCTGAGACTGCTTCTCCACAGCCTCTGGAGCTTGCTGTGTCTCCACGGGAATGTGCTCCGTGCAGACAGAGTTGTCCTCAATTTTCAAATTCTCAGTCTCTTTGGCATTTCTGTGTGTTTCTTTGTCGTTGGGCAAGTGTTTCTGGTTGTGGTGCCATCTCCGGTTCTGGCTGTAGCCGTGGTGGCCCATCCTGCCTGAGGAGTGAGGGGCCTGACCTCCTTGGTAGAGTTTCTGGTGGTCCCTGTTGTGTTTGGTGCCACCTTGCTGATGTTCTGTGTGTTGCTGAGGCTTGTTCCCACCGGGAAGTCTCTGCTGTCTCCTGGAAAGTCAAAGGAAGTCGTTAGTAAATCCTTTTCATGTTTGGTCAACACATCTTCTATCCCACCCTGATCCTTGGTCAGTGGGCTCTGTGGGTCTCCCTCCCACAAAAAGGGAGGCAATTTCTTGGCATTGAAGACAACCTAGTACCACCTCTTGCCTTAAAATCTCTTCCAAAAACACAGGGAAGTTTTCATGAACAGTGAGATAACACGTCTTTGGTTCCCAGAAAAACCTCTCCCTGGTTTCTGTTTTTCCTGTGTTCCTTCCACACTATCTCTCCAGGGATGGTGACTCCACCACCTCCCTGGGCAGCCTGGGCCAGTGCTTGACCACTCTTTCAGTAAAAAAATTCTTCCTAATATCCAATCTAACCCTTCCCTGGAGAAACTTCAGGCCATTTCCTCTGGTCCTGTCATTATTCTAGGAGAAGAGGCCAACCCCCACCTCCCTACAATCTTCTTTCAGGTAGTTGTAGAGGGCAATGAGGTCTCCCCTCAGCCTCCTCCAAACGAAACAATCCCAGTTACCTCAGCCCCTCCTCATAGTACTCTATTCTCTAGAATAGAATAGTACTCTGTTCTCTAGACCCTTCACCAGCTTGGTTGCTCTTCTCTGGAAACGTTCCAGCCCCTCAATGTCCTTCTTGGGGCCCAGAACTGACCCCAGCAAACACTCGGCTCCTTACAAAGCTCCTGGGAGCAGGGACATCTCCCCGCCATCATCCCCCAAAACAGGGCAACCACAGTGAGCTCTGAGATGACCACACCAGTCTGCATCCATCATAATCCCCCTGCTCAGCCTCATCCCTCACCCCTATCTCCATCTGGATAAACACCAGTGTTTATTTTAAACCCATCACACAGCAACTAACTGCATTTTCATCATCTGCAACGCTCAGCGAAGGGGCCGTTCACAAATCCATGTCAGTGGTCAGCAGCTAAACAGCCTCCAACCCTGCTTGCCAAAGCCATCTGCCCATCAAATGTGTATTCCTTGGCACATCCCAAGAGTTCCAAACCTATTTTCCAAGGCCAACTGGCTCTTAACCACAGAGAACCAGGGCAAATGTTTGGCCAACGCAGGACGAAGAGCCTTGTTCGTGGTGGCAGCAGAAAGAATTTGTGTTGAGTCTCCAACCACTGGATCTGGGTTGCCCAGGGAGGTTGTTGATGCCCCATCCCTGGGGGTTTTTAAGGCCAGGCTGAACGAGGTTTGGTGCAACCTGGTCTAGTGGTTGGGTTCCCTGCTCATGGCAGGGGGGTTGGAACTTGATGATCTTTGAGGTCCCTTCCAACCTTAATTCTATGATTCTGCAACCTGGTTTTCTGAGATATTCAACATTGGGGTTGTTTTGTGGTTTTTTTTGTTGTTGCAAGCTGAATGGTAGGGAATTATATAAAAAAAAACAACAACCAAGAGATGGGGGAAGCTTTCCTGTTTTACAAGCATTTTATGAGGGCAGATTCTCCACATCAAGTTTTCCTGGCGTTTCTTTGTTTCCTCCCCGTAACGCAATCACATAAACCACTTGGTAAAGAGCAAAGCTTCTGAAAAGGGGAATGTCAAAATAAAAGTTGGTTACCAGCTTTATCTAGCAGCCAGCCCTCACATGCTCAAGTGTGTGAGAGTTTTGCTGATATAATTCAGGGTTGGCTTCTCTGTGGTTTTGCTCTTCTCTCAAATGTCTGGTTTAACTCTTTAGGTGCCCTTCCAGGGGTTTGGTTATAAGACAGACAGTGTTGAAGTTGTTAAATAGTGCCTAGAAATAATAAAAGCTGCAGCTTTAATTGAAGCAGAGTTAAAGGAAAATGCCTGGAAATGAGCTGGGAACAAAAGTCTGCTGTGAAGTCCTGCAAGAAATGGATGCAGGGACATTTAATTCCTAAAGACACAGTGATACTAGAAATCAAACTGTTTATTTTGAAGAGATGTGAAAGAAAATAATAGAAGGTTTTTTTTAAAAAACAAACCCAACAGTTAAGCCAATGTGGAATGTATAAGATTAAGTTTTGGGGGTTTTGCAATGAGGCAGGGAGGGGATAGGCAGCTCTGTTCCCATCCAGGAGAGCTGAAAGGCAACATCCCCATGGAAAGGGGCAGAGAAAATACAGTCCCTGCCCACAGGATGGGAAACACCAGAGTTAAAGAAGTTAGGGGGAAAAAAACAATTAAATAAAAAAAGAAAGAAAAGGCAAAGGAAGGAGAATGGCAAACAAGAAGCTATGTCTGTGACTTGGCAGCAGGCAGGGGTCTAGAGGAGCATCCAGCTTCCAGGCAAAGACTCATTGTGTGCTTTTATCTGCCCAACACCCCAGTGAAGAAGAAAAGCCAAGAAGAAATAGGACTCTCCAGCAAAGAAGAGCCAAAAGAGGGAGAAGAGGGCCCAGATCTTAATGCTTTTGTTTGACTGCACAGCATTGCGAAGTCAGGGAGGTTGGGCTGTTCCATTCTTGTTCTCAGGTGTTACCAAGGTGCTGGGGACATGGAGAACCCCTGGAAAGGGCAAGATGGGGACCAGGGCACCCCACCTGTACCCACTGTAGGTTGAGTTGATGGAAAGAACCTCCTTCTTGCTCGAGATGGTGGTTTGGGGTGACCTGCCAAGCTTAGGGAACCATGGAGGAACCCAAAGGCACTTCCCAGCCCAGGGTTCGAGGCTTGTGATGCCAAAGGGCATCAGCTGATGCTTGAATCACACAGCAACATCTTTGAGAAAAGGAAGAATTCACCCCAGAAAAATGCTGCAGCTACTGGGATAACCTTCTTCTGTCTCTCTCTACTCATTATTTCCTATGAGGACATGGTGCCTTGTGGAGGACCTTACTTCACCCACCAGAATTATCTAGACAGGACAACGATCTCTTCCCTCTTGACTTCATTTAACATTAAATAACTATTTGAACTTCAAAGGCCAGATTCTGGTTCAACTCCACCTGACTTCAATGGGACCAAGGATTTGGCCGCGGGTCAAGGTGGAAACTAGAGAGACATTCAGAGTCACAAAGAAACAGCAGAAGTTCCAAAAAACAGGCAGGGTTGCCAAGCTGAAAATAAGATGGTATCACTTCTGCTGTTGTTTCTCCAACCATTTGTTATTTAATTGACCAAATGAGATACCTTTCAACAGAATTTAAATCTGACAAATGTCTGCTCTGCTTCAGGAGCCTATGTAAAGACATCCAAGGCTTCAGCTGTCCCAGTGATTATCAGCCTACATGTTCTGAAAGATGGGATTCCTGCAAGTTTTTACTACATTGTTTGCTCCCAAGGAAAAGGGCTGGAAGCACAAGGCTGTGGAAAATAACTCCAGACACGTGGACAGCTGTGATCTCAACCACAGTTGCTCTGTCCCATCAGCTCTGCTCGGTTTCCCCCTGAGTGAGATAAGTCCTCTGAGAGCTGCCACCATTTGTCTGGCATGTGAAGAGCTGGAGGACAACATGGGGTTACGTCCTCCTTGTGGTTCCACAGACATTTGGTGAGGCAATTCCTGCAAATGCCAAGAGGTAAGGAGCTACATTGCCAAAGGCCCTTGAGATATTTACCCACCAGTGCAGAGCATCCCTTATGGCCAAACAGATGGAGAACCCACCTCTGGGCTCAGGGATGAGGTGTTCTGGATATCCTGGCTCTCTCTTTTGAAGAACCTGCCTGGACATCACACCTTGACCCCATCTGTAGTAGTGTCCAGCTCTGGAGACCTCAGAACAGGAAAGATATGGAGCTGTTGGAGTGAGTTCAGGGGAGGCCACAAAGATGATCACAGGCTGGAGTACCTCTGCTACAGAGACAGGCTGAGGGGGTTGTTCAGCCTGGAGAAGAGAAGGCTCCAGAAAGACCTTATTGTGGCCTTTTCAATACTTCAAGGAGGCCTATAAGAAAGATGGGGCTCTGATCTAGTTGCAGATGTCCCTGGTCACTGCAGGGGGTTGGACTAGGTGGCCTTGAAAAGTCCCTTCCCACCCAAACCATTCAATGATCTTTTTTGTGGTCTCTTCTGGACTCACTCCAACAGGTCCATGTCTCTCTTCTCCTGGACAAACCAATTTCTCCAGGCCCAACCTTTCTGAACTAAGCATACTCCAGCCAGACCAGCTGCCTCACCTCGTGTGATGCAGTTCCACAACTATCCAGACTGGCACCCCATAGCAGGTGCTGCTGGAGGGGTTTGGACATGGCAGTGCTGCTGTGGTCAAAAATGCCCATCATTTCTTGCTTTGGGTGCCTAAGGGACATTGTGGTCCACACTGGAGGGCCTGAAGGATCCCAGTTAGGAGCTGGTGAGATTTTACAGTGTCTAAAACCAGTCCTGGAGGCCTAATTCTGTCCTGGAAGGTCAAGAGGAATATTGCTATGAATACAATGAGGAGAAAGGTCTGAATTTCTACTCTTAGAGGCCTGATTGCCCCCAGAAGTGTTCCTCACCAAGCCTGCCTCCATCAAAGGCACCCTGATGCATAATGGTAACTCGGTGCTGCTTTGGACAGGGAATATCATGGTCATTTTTTATGATGACTGAGAGTGGGAAACATTCTGATTGGACACAAGAGGTGAATTTTTCACCATGAGGACAATCAAACATCAGAATAGTCTCCCAAGGGAAGGGGTAGATTGCTCCACATTGGATGGTTTGAAGTCTCAGCTTGACAGGGAGCTGAGCCACCTCCTGTAAATTATAGTACCTAGAAAGGTTCGACCAGATGATCCTTGAGGTCCCTTCCAACCTGACATTCTATGATTCTATGAATAAGCTTGACAAATCCACACAATTTAATAAAAAACCTCAAAATCCCACAGAAAGCAACAGCCACCAGCTCCAAGGCTGAAGAACACAGGACTTCTGTGTGTTTTCCCTCTGGCTTTCTCTCTCAAACTGGTTTCGTTTGGCTCCAGTTTAATTTTTGTTTGCATTTTTCTCAGATGAGAAGGGAACAAAATGTCACGTTCAATCCTGAAAGCAAAAATGAAATGATTTACACTTCTTTTATGTCTTTCTTCTACCCTGACGGATGGACACAGCACTTTGGAAGTGTAGAAAATCCACCTGTCAAAATGGTGGTGATCAGGATCTAAAATAATCTTTGAACACTTGAGATGTAACATGGACTTCAGTTCTGACACAGACGCATCCTTGAAAACACACCATGAGCTCCAGAAGCCCAGCAGAGCCAGCAAAAACAATGCTATGAGGGGAGGGATGTTTTTGATGAGGCTCCCAGCATCTGGCTGCTGGGAAAAAGAAAGCTGGGGAGGGACTTTTGACAAGGATATGGAGTGATAGGACAAGGGGGACTGGCTTTAAACTGGAAGAGGAGAGATTTGGATGAGCTATCAGGAAGAAATTCTTCACTGTGACGGTGGTGAGACACTGGAACAGAGAAGAGACACTGCCCAGAGAAGCTGTGGCTGCCCCATCCCTGGAAGTGTTGAAGGGCAGGTTGGATGGGGCTTGGAGCAGCCTGGGCTGGTGGGAGGTGTCCCTGCCCATGCAGGGGGGTTGTATCCAGATGATCTTTAAGGTCCCTTCCATCCCAAACCAGTCTGGGATTCTATGATAAAAGCATGATGAAACCTTCAGGTGACCTGCCAGCCTGGTCAGAGGACTCACATCTGCCTTTGTTTGCTGAAGATTATTTAATTTGGCCTTTGCAACATGACTAGACTCCCTATAAACCTACAGGGTAGAAGTGATTTTTACAGTGAGGGTGGGGAGACACACCAGGTTGCCCAGAGAGGTGGGAGATGCCCCATCCCTGGAAACATCCCAGCTCAGGTTGGACAGGGCTCTGAGCAACCTGATCTAGTTGCTCACTGCAGGGGGTTGGACTGGATGGTCTTGGAAGGTCCCTTCCCACCCAGTTTGATGGTCCTGTGGTTGAAGGGCTTCACATAGAGACACCCAAGGTGCTCATGCAACAATGCATCCAAAAGATGGGCAGAGGATTGACACAAACCACTGCTCCTCATGGGTTGAATCTTCCACTATGGGACACAACCTGATTTGGCCTTTCCAACCACAGAAACAAACCTGATTTCTTCCTGTGCCTTCCTGCAGCAACCCTTCACACCACTGGTGTCCACTACTCCTACCACTGTGATGGACACCCCATTCCCCTGACCACCAGATAAGCACCCAAGATATGCTGCAGGAGCTGAAAGCTCATGGCACAAAGTCCACCAGGCTCAGGAAAGAGTTGAAGAGCAAACTTATCTACTGCTGAAGTCCCATCAAAGTCCTCACATTCTGCAATGCTTGGCCTCACAGGCTGCCTGAGTCAGCTCTTTTCTTCTAAGCTTCATGGAAATGAAGCTTCACGAGGAATTTAAGCAGTTGTTTTGCAACACCAGCTTGGGAAAGACATCCCAAGTACAGATGGCATGCGAGATAGCTCCAAAACAGCTCTTTAAGTGCTTTGCTGGATCTCCCACAAATCATTTGGGATGACCAAATGGAGGCCCTTGTTGCACAGGGCGGGTAACCAGCTAGGAAGACACCCCCTGGACTTCAAGGCTGACTGCCCAGACTGGTGTAGAAATCACTGCAGTGATTTCATGTAGAAATTGCTTGGAAATGGTTCTTTTCATCAATGACATTACTTGGAATTATGGTTTTGGATTCTCAGCCATGATTGCAAAAATGACAGGAAACCCACTGGGACATCCCAGTGACCAGGAACCAAATCCCGTCGAGTTGAAAGAGTTTCAAGCTGAAAAGACACAACCACAAAGAGGTTCTGTTGAGGGAAAACACAGGGATCCTGGGCTAGAACGTGACTCCAATGAATTTGGATTCATCTTCTTGCTGCTTTGATACCTCAGACTCCAGGCTGCCTCCTTTAAAAATACACCCAGGCTCAGCAGTTATCCCGGAGATCTGATAATCCTCCAGGAGATAGAAACTTCAAACTGGTGCCAAGATGCACAGACACAGCCCACCACCAGCCCTCCATGGTCCTGTCCCTCAAGACACATCCTAAATAGTACGGATGAGCCCCCACCTGCTGCCTCTTTGTTCAGCTGTTTTCCTTTAGACCTCTATGTCTCTTTGACCTGCAGCAAGGAGACATCCTAGGTTTTTTCCATACCCTATTTATACCAGGGCTTTCTAGTGAAAAAAGAAATGACTTTCCCATAGAAGCTAAGGCAAGATTTGACAGGATCTCCTAACAGCTGTCCAGACATATGACCCAAAGTCAATGGCAAGCAATTACTTGCGACACGGGGACCTGCTAAAACACCAACCCAAGGAGCAGAGATGTTTTGGATTGATGTGTGTCAGAGGCCTTCACAAGAGAGAATCATTGAAGGGTTTGGGTTGGAAGGGACCTTCAAGATCATCTAGTCCCAACCCTCCTGCATGGGCAGGGACACCTCCCACCAGCCCAGGTTGCTCCAAGCCCCATCCAACCTGCCCTTCAACACTGCCAGGGATGGGGCAGCCACAGCTTCCCTGGGCAACCTGGGCCAGGGTCTCACCACCCTCATGGTGAAGAATTTCTTCCTAATGTCTGCCCTAAATCTCCATTCTTCAAGGTTTAACCCATCACCCCTTGTCCTCTGCTACAAGCCCTTGTCCCAAGTCCCTCCCCAGCTTTCCTGGAGCCCCTTCAGGCACTGGAAGGTGCTCTAAGGTCTCCCTGGAGCCTTCTCTTCTCCAGGCTGAACACCCCAACTCTCCCAGCCTGGCTCCAGAGCAGAGCTGCTCCAGCCCTCCCAGCATCTCCGGGGCCTCCTCTGGTGTCACTCCAACAGCTCCATGTCCTTCCTGTGCTGGGGACCCCAGCCCTGGCCCCAGCCCTGCAGGGGGGTCTCAGCAGAGCAGAGCAGAGGGGACAATCCCCTCCCTGGCCCTGCTGGCCACGCTGCTGGGGATGCAGCCCAGGACACGGGGGGTTTCTGGGCTCCAGCGCACGGTGCCGGCTCATGGGGAGCTTCTCATTACCCAGCACCCCCAAGGCCTGCTCCTCAGGGCTGTAGCATTTAGTGTAGAGCTTTGGGAGCTGGGATGGATCTGGACATTGATTCATTGCAACCTTGGAGTCCTGGTAGATGAGTTATCCATGGGACAACAATGTGCCCTTGTGGCCAAGAAGGCCAATGGTATCTTCGGGTGCATTAGGAGGAGTGTCCAGCAGATCGAGGGAGGTTCTCCTCTAACACTACTCTGCCTTAGTGAGACCTCACTTGGAGTGTTGTGTCCAGTTCTGGGCTCCCCAGTTCCAGAGGGACAGGGATCTACTGGAAAGAGTCCAACCAAAGCTACGAGGATGATGAAGGGACTGGAACATCTGTCTGATGGGGAAAGGCTGAGAGACCTGGGGCTGTTCAGTCTGGAGAAGAGAAGACTGAGGGGGGATCTAATTAATGTCTATCAATACATGAGGGCATCAAGAAGGCAGGGACAAGCTCTTGTCACTTGTGCCCTGTGATAGGATGAGGGGCAATGGATTCAAACTCGAGCCCAGGAAGTTCCACCTCAAGATGAGGAGAAACTTCTTTCCTGTGAGGGTGACAGAGCCCTGGGACAGGCTGCCCAGAGAGGTTGTGGAGTCTCCTTCTCTGGAGATCTGTCTGGATGCCTTTCTGAGTGACCTGCCCTAGTTGGTGTTGTTTGTTTGCTCTGGGAAGATGATCTTCAGAGGTCCCATCCAACCCCTGACATGCTGTGATTCTGTGGAGCCTGTTGTCCGCTCGTGCCCTGGAGGCTGTCACGCTCAAGAAAGACATGATCAGAGGAAGAGCAGAGACTCCAGCCCCTTCATTCCTCTCCATGACCCCAGCATGTTCCAGATCAATCCAGGGACCCTCTTTCCCACAGATGCTCCCTTACAGACAGACTGCTGGGGTTTTGGTGGGAAGAAACGGAGACAAAACGCTTAACAAATGGTCAAAAATAGACCGTCGTGAATGGTTGGTGGTTTGTTTTGTGTGTGTGTTGTGGTTGGTTGTGTTGGCTTTTTTTTAAATCTGGAGATGAAAAATCCCTGGGTGATTTACGTGCCAGCAGTGATATCAGCTGCATATAATAGATGCAATATTTTTAATACTAATATTTTGGGCTGAGACAAGAAGGGGAATGGAAAGTATTTCCAGGGCCTTGACTTCTTTATTTTGCAAACATCAGTTGCTAACTGGGGTCAGACAGAAAGATTGTTTCTGCAACGAGAGCCCAAACAAGTCGAGCTGGCAACTTCTTCACACACTAACCATGCCAGGAGGCCTTGCAGAGCCTCAGCATGTTGCTTTCTCCCAGGTCTTTGGGGCCAACGTCCCCAGCTTGGGCTTGCAAGCTGAAGGAGTGGGTGGTAGATGTTCTCCTGCAGAGAAGGTGGCTACTTGTTGTGGCCAGAACTGGAAGTCACCAACCAAACAGCCACATTGTTGAAGGGCTCCTGGGTTTTTTCAGATGGGCCAAGTTTCATGGAAGAACCTCATGTGACACAGGGGATGCCACAAAACCTTTCTGGAGCCATTGAAAGCATCATCCTCTGCTTGCAACCTGGCAGCAGAAAGGCTTGGTGCTCATTCCAAGCCATCACATGGAATAGAATCACAGAATGGTTTGGGTTGGAGGGGACCTTAAAGCTCATCAGGTTCCAGCCCCCCTGCTATGAGCAGGGACACCTCCCACCAGACCAGGCTGCACAAGCCTCATCCAACCTGGCCTTCAACACCTCCAGGGATGGGGCTTCCACAGCCTCCCTGGGCAACCTATTCCAGCACCTTCCAACCCTCACGGTGAAGAATTTCTTCTCTAACCTGAATCTCCCTCTTCCAGTTTAAAACCATCACCCCAGGTCCTCTCACTGCCCTCTCTGGTGAAAATCACCAGCAATGGCACATTGATATTCAAGGACTGAAAGCAGGAGAAAGCAACAAAGGTTGGAAAAGACCTCTAAGATCACTGAGTCCAGCCATCCACCCAGAAGGAAAAAACACTGACCCACCAAACAAACACCACCACCACAACACCCACCAAGCCCACTAAAGCATGTCCTGAAGTGCCACATCTACATGTTATTTCAATACCTCCAGGGATGGGGACTCCACCACCTTCCTGGGCAGCCTGGGCCAGTGTCCAACCACTCTTCCAGTAAAGAAATTCTTCCTAATATCTAGTCTAATAATTTTGGTTGGAAAGGAACCTTAAGATCATTGAGTCAAACCATTAAGAAGAGGAGAGCCCTGCTGGGAAGCAGCATTCCATGCATGCCCTGTTCTTCTCACACTCCTCCCCTTGTCCATCGCTGGTCACCAAGCCAGGTGGTCTGGTGTGACCCTCCACTTCTTGTCCTCCTGACCAGCTCCAGCACACCACCAAGTACATCTAATTGCAAATTAAACACTCCTTCTCCCCTGCTGATGGGGGACATGATGGCAACCATAAGACAAGGTGAGTTATCTCCCAGCTGGCTGGAGGGGCTGCCATGTAGGACACTCGGCACGCGCAGGCAATTACTGCTGTAATTCATTAAGCCTCAGGAACGCAATCACCCAGCTGAGCCCTTTTAGGAACAAACCACCAAGACAATATTGTCCTCTGGGGACCTGCAGTTCAGAGAATTAACTTAGTGTAATAACCCCCAAGGACCAAACTGAAGGAAATTATGATCTGTCTCTACGTTGCCTGTAACCAACCCCTTGGCTGATGCCCTGTGACCACCTGCTCTGCTCAGGCACCTGGGGCAAGTGCCAGCTGTTTACTTGGGACTTTCATGTGTATAGAAACTTAGTCCTTGAGGAACCTCCTTGTTCCTCAATGAGTTCTTCACCTTGTTCACCAGGACGCTCAGCCTCAGCTGGTTCAGCTTTCTTAGTCCTATGGTTTCAGAATCACAGAGTTGCTGGACATGGAAAGGACCTCTAGAGATCGTCCAGTCCAACTCTCCCACTGAAGTAGGATCCCCTGAAGCACATTATTCAGGACATCATCCAGGTGGGTTTTGAATATGTCCAGAGAAGGAGACTCCACAATCTCCCTGGGCAGCCTGTCCCAGGGCTCTGTCACCCTCACCATAAAGAAGTTTCTCCTCATATTTCAGTGGCACTTCCCATGTTCCAGCTTGTGCCTGTTGCCCCTCATCCTGTCCCTGGGAACTACTGAGAAGAGTCTGTCTCCTTCTTCCTTGCACCCACCCTGAGATACTTGTAGGCATTGATCAGGTCTCCCCTCAGCCTTCTCTTCTCCAGGCTGAACAGTCCCAGCTCTCTCAGCCTTTCCTCATCAGGGAGATGCTCCAATCCCCCAACCATCTTTGTCATCCTCCTCTGGACTCTCTCCAGCAGTTCCCTGTCTCTCTTGAACTGGGGAGCCCAGAACTGGTCCCAGTTCTCCAGATGTGACCTCACTGTTCCACTGCCTTACTGCCCTCATGGGGAAGAATTTCTTCCTGATGTCCAACCTACATCTCCCCTCTTTCGGTTTAAAACCATTACCCCATGTCCTATCACTGCCCTCTCTGGTAAAAAGCCCCTCCCCAGCTTTTCTGTAGCCCCTTCAGGTACTGGAAGGTGCTTGGAACTAGATGATCTTTAAGGTCCCTTCCAACCCAAATAATTCCATGATTCTATGATCTTCAAGTTCTTTTCCAACCAAACTGATTCTATCCCTGGTGGGTTTGGGTTGTTCCCTCTGCACCCCCAAAGGATCTCTGTGGTGTATCAGCTCCTAGATGGGCATGGAGGAAACAGGAGCATAAGGAGAAGGATGAAAACCTGATTTCCAGATGCTGCTTCAGGGCTTCAGACCCGTGTACCGTTAAACCGAATTAATTTGACTTGGAAATCCTCCTGAGAAGGAAAAGGCTGTTTCAACCTTCTCAGTTCTTCTGGTACAACACCAGTGATGGAGTGCAGCGAATGCACTGCAAACCAATTTTGCTCCAGGCCAGTTGTCACCCACTCCATCCAAAACCATTCCATTTTGTTCCAGCTAGGGAAAGAGCTTCAGCAACTAAACTAACGTCTTGATATTGTCGCTTTCTTTAATAAACATCCTCTCCTCTCACTGCGGGGCCCTCAGCAAATGACCCTGGAAGAACAAAAGCCATTTCTGCATTGTTTTAAGTTCTCTTCCTTTCTGAAAAACCTCAATTAAAACAGTGAAAAAGCAAACGTGTCCCTGCTATACTCTCTCATTATGAACTCATTCCTATTCACTCGCCCAGCGGGAGAGGTCGGTCCCTGTGGCCTCTGGGAACGGGTTCCTGAGGCTTTTTCAGAAATTCACAGCCTTCAAATCATCACATTCATGTCAACCATGAGACACGTTCACCTTCTCCTTCCCTCAGAATAACTTGCAATCTTCAAATCCAGGGTGAGGGCCATTCCTGGGACTATTTTTATTTGGGAAAGGAGCCCTAGAGGTGGCCATGAACAGATCAGCATGGGAGCGGCTCTGGAAATAGTGCAAACTTCAGGAGAGGATGAAAATTGCAGGAGCACGGGTTGTCAGCTGGTTGTAAAGAGTTTTCAAAGAAAATGGCACCTTCCTGAGTGGCTTTGGGGCCTTTTCTTATCCATCTTGCCAGCACAAAAACTACCCGGCCCGAAGAGGACACCTGCCAACGTTATCCCAACCTCTTGACTAGCCCATGAGCTCTGGAGCCCCCAACACAAGGAAGATGTGGATCTGTTGGAACGTGTCCAAAGGAGGCCATGAAAATGATCCAAGGGCTGGAGCAGCTCTTTTATAAAGACAGGCTGAGGGAATTGGGGTTGTTCATCCTGGAGAAGAGAAGGCTCTGGAGGGACCTCACAGAGCCCTTCCAGTACCTGAAGGGGACCTACAGGAAAGCTGGGGAGGGGCTTTTTAAAAGGGACACCTCCCACCAGACCAGGTTGCTCCAAGCCCCATCCAACCTGCCCTTCAACACTGCCAGGGATGGGGCAGCCACAGCTTCTCTGGGCAACCTGGGCCAGGGTCTCACCACCCTCACAGTGAAGAATTTTTTCCTCATGTCCAACCCACATCTCCCCTCTTCCAGTTCAAAGCTGTTCCCCTAGGTTCTATCACTGATGATGTCTGTGAACTCAGAATCAGATAATAAGCATAAATAATAGAACTGTTTGGGTTGGAAAAGACCTTTAAGACCATCAAGTCCAACCATTCCCCCAGCCCTGCCAAGGCCACCACTGCTCCATGGCCCTCAGCACCACATCTACACGGCTTGGAAACCCCTCCAGGGATGGGGACTCCAGCCCTGCCCTGGGCAGCCTGGGCCAGGGCCTGACAATCCTTTCAGGGAAGAAATTATATCTAAAATCAATGCAGAAGAGCAGATTTCAACATAAAATCAAATAAGATCATCCTTGAAACACAACCTAGAAAGAAGCTTTAAAATTCACATCCAGGACTACAAGCCAGACTCCTTCAGGGGCCATTTCTGACCCTCCCATGATTCAAGGTGCCCATGACACCCCTAGGCATTTCTATTTCTTTCTCCTTAACATTTAGGACCAAATCCTGTGGAGTACACAGGAGCAGGTGGATGTGGAGCACACACACCCCCCCACTCAGCTTAGGCAGAGCTGAGGACCCCACAGCTCTCATCCATCAGTTTCCAAAATTCCACCTAACCCCAAAGGTTTGGGTCAGCTCATGGTTTGTCTGAAATCTAAGTGCCAAAAGCATCCCTGCCATGCACATCCTGAGATGCCACCATCTCCTGAGAACCCCCAGTTCAGCCAGTTCCTGCCTTAGGACATAGCAGATCCATCACCAGGGCACCCACCACCAGCTCCCTTCTAGAAGGAACCTTCTAGAAATAAGTGCAAACCATTAATGGAAGTGAAAATGAGTTATAGGTTCTATCAAGAGCTGGCAATGCCTTGAGGGAGCTCAGGGCTAAACCCCTTCCACCTGTGATGACAACAGCTCTGTTGACATCTATTTATGAAAAAAAGAAGGGCAGAAAAAGCCAACTACACACTTCACCCAGGCTGCTGAATCACCAGTGGCTGGTGTCAACTCCTGCTCATTAGCAGCACCAAGCCAGCTTGGCTGGTAGACCTTGGTAGGGTCTATATACCCAGCTGATGGACGAGGAGGACTTGCTCAGGCCAGTGAAGCCAGGCAGCCTCAAGAAGGGGTTGAGCTAAATGTGGGTGAGGGATCTCATCAGCCATGTGCATCTTCCAGGTGCAGATTTGAGCACATTTTCTTCAGACACCAAAACTATTAATGCAAGGATGGTCTGAAGTGGAGTCTGCTGCCCCAAGAACTTCTCCAGAGGTGCCAAGGCAGCACCCTGTGAGTGTGAAAATGCCCCAGTGGAAACCTTGCTTTCCTTGGCTGAGAAGACATTTCCCCTCTAGTAGATGGGAGAGAATGGGATGCCCAGTCTCAAGTCTTTGTTCTTGCTGAAAAGAGCCCAGAAACAAATCCCCATCCCAGAGTTTCCTCCAGCTTGAGGTGTTTTGGTTCAACTCCTCCCACAGCTCTTTGTTTTTCAGACTTCCTTGGTTCTGGTCAACATGGGAAGGCAAAATAAAGCAAGGAAACCAGTTCTCATAAAATGGCCAGACATGTTTTTCTTCTGTGGAGGCCAGAAGATCTCAGTGAGAAGCTTTCCAGGGCTCTCCAAGCACCTGTGATTGCCACCTTTGGGAATTCCCACCTTGTTCCAAGGGAAACGGAAACCCTCCTCCTTCCTTTTCACACAGCACTGGGTTATTGTAGGGTTGCTCAAAAAATTCAGTCTTAAGGAGGACTTCTACCAAAGGTCCAGAAGGTGGGTTCAAACTGACTAATTTTAGGCATGTCAGAGGCCAAATGAGAGGTGGTGAACTCCATGGCAGCCCAAACAGTTACAGGTGGTGACTGGGGACCAAGTCCCCTGGCCAGAGGTTGAGATGAACCATCCTCCCAGCTTCCCTGACTGCAACTCCTCTGAGCTTCATGGGAACTTCAGCACCCAGTTCAGATAAGGTCAATTTTGTTATGGACACATGGGGCAGGATTCAGATGGTGGTGTGACTCAAGATGCTTCATGGCACCTTGTCTGGCTCTCACCCCATTTTGGTGCAGGCTTCACAAGGTCTGGTGTAGCTCCTTGCTTGGATTTCATGCTAGGGCATCTGAAACAGTAGCTGTGGTCATGGAGGTGAAGCTCAGCAGCCCCTGGTAAAGCTGAGAAGCAAAATGCTTCCACAACCCCTTGGACACAGAGGTGGTTGCTTGCTAACCTTCTTCCTAGTTGTAGACCCACCACAAGCTCCTGCTCCCTGTTCCTTAACCTTCACAAGTTCAGGTAGCACAAGAAAAGGACTGAAGAACTGTTGGTGTCCACAACTCCTCATCCTTCAGCTCCTGCTGCCACAAAGGAACAAGACACTCAAAAAATACTGAGTTTGGATGTAACCTTGTGTCCCTCCACCACAGCCACAGGCTTAAGTTCTCCTGGATTTTTTTGATTTTTTAGCTTCCTGTGAAGTAACAACAAGAACCTGAGTTTCCCCAGCAGGCCACCCCGTTTCTAGTGAGGTTTCATAACAGCCCAATGTTCTGCCAGGGGGAAACAAAGTCTTTCAATCAGCTGCAGAGATGGAGAAAAAAAAAACAACCTGCCAAAGCCTCCTGATGCCACAAAGTCTACTTGGCAGCTTGGCAACTCAGGTTAAATTTAGTCTGCAGGACAGGGGGTCACTTCAGTCACCAAGAGCAGGGAAAAAAAGGGAATTAAAAAGTCTTGGGTTGTGGAGTTTTTCCATAAGGGTGAAGCTGCTCTCCATAGAGAGGTGACAACCCTGCAGCTGGGACACACACCTGGCTCTCCCCTGGTGTTCCTGCCCAGGTGGTGGGGTTGGGACCAGATGATCTTGAAGGTTCCTTCTAACCCAAACCATTGTATGAGCCTATGATTCTATCTCAGCTCCAAGAGGTCCCTCTTGATGAGAAGCTGCAGTGCAATCCAACAGCTCCACCCATGGCTTAGTCACCCTGGATGCCCACAGGTCATCAAGAGGCAACTTTTTAATCATTCAAGGACTGCTCCTCCAATGGGGAGCCTGGAACAGGCTTTGTTCTCAGCAATCTTCTCCTGGGAGCAGGGTCCTAGCACCATGACCCCTGGCAGAACCTTCTCCTCAGTGCCTGGAAGGAAGGGCAGCAGGGCTGGATGATGCCAGCATGTCTGGCCAACGTGGCCCTGTGGGTCAAAGGGGCTTCTGCTTGATCCCTTCTGATACCATCTTGGCACTGCTTCTTCACCAACCTTGCCCAAAGAGCAGCTGATGGACTAACCAGGTCTCAACAACACCAGGTCTTCCTACGGACCTACCCAACAGCCACATGAGAGGGTAGAAGAGCAACACAAACATGGGGAGGAAGAACCTGGCAAACCCACCAGTTCCCTACATCTGGCAGTCCCTTGGTGGCAATCAAGACAGACCTTCTTCTGACCTCCAGTCTTAATTAAAAGGGACAGTTTCATCCCCTTGCTGTTCACAGCAGGGTGGTTCTTCAGCAGAAGTTGCCCCGGGTACCTCGAGAAGATCCGCATCCACTCCTAACCCCTGCTGGGTGAGGTCTGAACCAACCAACACATGTGAAGCAGCATTTCCTTCTCTGACCTTTCAAGTTGATTTGATTTTATTTTTCACTTCCCTGGAATCCTCATGTTAAAAAAAAAAAAAAAGAAGGAAAAAGCAAAAACAAAAGCAGAAAACTTGTTCTTTAACTCTCATCATCCAGCTCCATCTCACTCCACCATCACATGGTCCTGCAACTCCCACCGGACTCCATCCCTTCCTCCAAGGAGGAGATCTTGCCCTTGAAGGAGCTGGGCAAAGCTGGTTCCTGTGATATTTTATGACAGGCTGAAGTGGTAAAGTGCCCTTGATGGTGTTTTGAAAGGAAATTGTACAGGAACAATGTCCCAGGCAGGGTGGCTATTGAAAACCCTTCACAAAAGGACTTGGCCACAAGAGGAAAAACAGCTTCATCAGTTGAACTAATCACTGTAGGTGGTTGAGTGTCCCACAGGGTCTGTAAAATCAAATATAATGGGAAAAGGAACAGACCACAGCTTGGCCTACACTCGTTGGTGGAGCCAGATCTGGGATGTTCCCTGCCTGGCCCTGAGCTTGTCGTGCCCATCATTTGGGCCGTCCTGCTGGAGGATCACGCTCACCTCCTGTGTGGATGGGCTGGGATGAGTCCTAGGAGGTCCCTCAGCAATGTGGACACTGATGGGCGAGCCAGGGGTGCCCACCCTCGTGTGCTCACCCCAGCTGACCTGGCTTTTGGTGTGGGTGTGAGCAGGAGGGGTCAGTGGTGCTTACACAACCCTCCTGCTCCGGGAAGAGGAAACCATCCCCGACAACCACCCGGGGCTCTCTGGGGAGGGAGGATATTTCTGCCTCCCCCAGCTCTGAATCTAATTAAAACCAGAAAGCAACACACACATTAAAACAAATTAAAAATAATCCTGTCTGGGGTTTTTTTTGGTGTTTTTTTTTTCCTGATCATTTAAGTGTAAAGCCAAGTTAACGGTAGGAAGCAAATTGGGATGAGGCAAGAGAAAATTTGGGGACGTTTTCGTAATCTTGTTGTCAAAACCTTTAAGTATTTGGGGCACGCTGAGGGAAGGTCGGGGAAAGCACAGGGGCTTCTTTGCTCCCACCTCTTCTCTCCACCTACGAGCCAGGAGGACCCACGCAGTCTTCTGCTCCAGCTCGTTATCCCCACAGAAGGGATTTATGAAGGATAGATTTCCCAGGTGCAGAACCACCCTTCTTAAACCTCCATCCAACAGGAGGAGGAGGAGATGACATGAAGCTCAGCCGCAGCTACAGGTGAAGGTCCTTCACCCGAGGCTGGCCATGGTCCCCAACAATCCTGGTTGGGACAGGCAAAGCAGCTGCTTGATGCTCTGGTCTTCCCAAAGCCTGGGGACACACCAACCACACATGGAGAAAGCCCAAAGGATCCACGTCTTTTCCTGAACACAGGAATTGAGGTGCCTTTTGGAAAGAGGGGATTGATTAACTCCTAAAGCTTTTATTCCACCCTCTCTGAGCCACAGGGCTGTGCTTCCCTCTGTAACCCTCTCTAGACTGACCACAAGAAGCTCCATGAGATACCAGCCAGTATGAGGAGCTCCTTTTGATAAGGAATTCAGCCTGATTTGACTTTTCAATCCAACAAGTCACAACTGACCCAACAAGATGACACCAGCACAAGTTTTCAAGACTTCCCCAGTGACCTTTTCCTGCTCCTCACCAAAACTCTCTCCTTCCTCAGGTGCTGCGAAACAATTTAAATAGTCTGGTAACCACAAGACCAAGAAGTAGCTCCAAAACTCACCTTTCTTAACCCATAGCAACTCCATATATTCCTTGTAACTCCTACAAGGCTGGTGCAAGCACCTGTGCATGCACCTCCAGGCCATGGGGGTTTGGCCTCCATCCCAAATCACATCATCACAGGATGCCACAGGAACTGGAGAAACCCTGTGCAGCACCAAGTTGACTTGCATTGCTTTGATAAGATACTTTAGGAATGGCATTTTTTGGGAACTTTTCAGAAGACAAGGGGCCAAATTCAGAGCTCACCTGCCCGAGGAGACCACATCTCAGCACAGTTTGTGCTCTGCTAGCAGAGAGGCATTGGGTTGGGAAGGGCTGGAGGAGAGGACTTGAGAAATGGGTCCATAATCCCAGATTATTCTACTTTTCTCCACTGCTTGTGGGAGAGAAGGGCAGGAGAGGTTCTAATACTGCTGAGGGAAAGCCCCTTCCTTAGAGGTGGTTGCCCATGGGAGGTCAAATCAAGTTGGTATCTAGGTAGGGTGGGTCTTGTGGGGCAGCAAACAGTTGATCAGCATTTGGGACAACAAAACCCTCATTGGTGTTTAACACCTGCTCACATAGACACTTATGAAAAAACTTGTCTCTGCTGCTCCCCTTCAATGATGCCACCAAGTGGTGACACCCTCCACGACCCACATCAGGAGGTGACAACCAACAGAGAAAGCATTGGGTGGAGGACATCTGCTGGATGAGGTGGGGAGGGCAATACCTCTCCCTGGTCTCCTGCCCCAGTGATCAGCTCTTTGCAGCAAGGATCTCACCACCTCCTGTAGGCTTCTCCAACAACTTGTGCAACTCAACCCTCTACCAGATGTGGCTCTGATGTTGATGGCTGCTACCAAAAACATGTCCAGCAGACCCATCATGGTCCTCAACTGGGAAAGCCAAAGCTTGTTTTAACCTTTGTATCCATCATCTGCACCAAATGAAAAGTGACTCATGGGATGTAAAAACATTCTGGTATGGAGAAGGCCTCTCATAAGGAGAGACCTGTGGCTGAACATCCATAGGGTGGCTTCTCCTGAAGGGAGTGAAAGGTGCATGGCAGAGACCTCAGGGTAGGTGAGCTGTGCTCCTCAGCAATGCAGTGACAGAATTTCCCAAGGAAAGGCGACAGGAAGGAAGCAGGGAACAGGGGCTATTTATAGCAGAGCCGGACGTCAGCCTCGTTATGCGTGAGAAACAAAAGGGGCTTCACCAGGCCAAGATGGGGCCTCTTCTGAATGTCACTGTCAGGGTGGGGAGAGAAGGCCACGTGCACTCTGGGGAGAAGCTGGTAGTACGTAGGAGCCGGAAAGAAACCAGCAGATTTCTGGGTGCCGAAGTGATGGATCAGCTCTTCTGTAATGGCTGGTTTGTAAAAAGGACCAGCCAACCTGAAGGTCATTTGGCCACGTGTGAGCAGCAACTCCTGCCCATGGCAGGAGGATGCCCACCATGGTTACCTGGATGTGTCATCCTTCTCAGGTGAGACAGGTTCTGGTGCACCACGGACAGGTGTTGCTTGTGGGGTCTGGGTGCTGCTTGGTGCCAAGTGCTCATCACCTTCAGGAGAAGGGGATAAGCTGCCTATGAAAACCAAACCCAACTGTGCTAGGGCTTTGGGGCCAGAACTGCTTCTAACCAACCCAGCAGGACAATCTCTTTTCTTCTTGCAAATCCATTGCATCTCAACCCAACTCCCATCCTTGCCTGCCACCAACCCCCTTCTAAGAAACCAGCTCTTCTACCCTTAGCTCCAGGAATCCAGAGCTGCTTCCTAACCCCTCCCAACCCATCCACCACCAAATGGCCCCACTCAGCTTCTCCCAGGCCTCACTGCCTCCAACATCCCACCCATGGTCTTGCCATTTGGAGTCCTTCCATCTCCAGATGAGGCGTAAAACAGAAAGAGTGTAACTCCCAGCTGGTTTCCTCATAAAATCTCATCCTGAGGGATGTTCATACCACCTGTGTGGCTCCACCAGCTCCAAAATGAAGCTTTTCTCCCTCAGAATGATGCCTGGGACTTCAATAAAGTGTGAACAGCTTTGAAACCTGCTTGTGCTCCAAGAAAGTGCATTTTTTTTTTTCCCTATTCCCTTTTTTCCTATTTCTACCCTTTATTTCCCATTTCTCCCATGTTTGTCTCATAAAATACCCATTCTGAGACCTCCCTTCCTGCCAGAAATCAATTGGAAGGAGCAAGTCCCCTCTGGGGGCATCTCAAGTGTTTGGATGGGAGGAAAGAACCAACACGTGGTTCCATAGCTTTGGTTCAGTGCAGCTTTGGGCATGAGGCTTCAGGCAGGAGAACCCTTGGGCTCTCTGCAGGTCACCTCTCCTGCAACATCATCCACTCTTTGGATGGTGGAGAAAGACCCTCTTGGGGAGCTGGGATGGGAGCAGGATGCTCCAACCTCCACTGTGACTTCTCAGGGAGCTCAGCTCAGCACTGCAAGGAAGCCCACCTAGTTCACTTTTGCAACTCAAGAAGACTTCACCTTGGTTTTAACCACGTTTTGGTGCTCCCCAGGCTACAACCCACCTGAAACAAGGTATTTTTTTTTACCCCCCTAAATCCCAACACTACATTTCCTTTTAAATTGGGTACAGGAAAAAAAGGAGGAAGCCCCAAAGAGGACAGAAAATGGAGTTTGCTGCTGCTGAACTTCCCTGCCCAGAGAAGAATGTTTCTAGGATGCCTGAGCAAACTCTTTTTGGTTGCTCAGTAAAATATGGGAAAACCAGCACAGAATGAACTACAGTTGGGAAGTGATGAGGAGCCCAAGAACATGCTCCAACAACCACTCCAGGTGTCAGTAGGACCAAAAAAAAACCCCTCGTGAGGCATCACAGCTCAGACCCAGATTTTAGATCACTCCAGAAGAAAATATTGGCCACTTTTTCTTCTGGGAAATAACATGAACCTTGCAAACTCCTGGGTTTAGAAATGCTCTCTTGCCCCAGTTGTGTTGCCTCAGCAGAAGCCAGAAATGAAGCTGCATCTACAACTAACAGCTTGGGGTTTTTTTCCCCCCTTTTTTTCCACATTTTTAACCATAGTCATGAGTCCTCTCAAGGACTCTGGATGCCCTTGTCTAATTAAATATGCACATTCCACAATTAAATATCCACTTGACCCAATTAAATTAAGGAGAGAGATTGAAACCACCAATGCCACGGGAACTCAGCTGCCTGGTGAGCACATCCCCTCCTTCACACAGACAAGCAAACCCCTCTCAACTCTACCCACTTCACAGGTGACCCTGAAAGTCATCAAATTGGGCTTTTCCATCAAAAAAAGAGGAAACAAGTCACAAGGACTCAAAGATTTACAGGGAATACTTTGCCAGATGCCTCTTCTAAGATAAGCTGGGGGAGGTGATCTGGTTATGCTGGCCTACAAGGGGAAGAGAAGGTCTTGAAGTTCCTCCTGGAGCAGTAAAGGACATACCTCAGATCGAAGACAAACCAGGGGGATGGACAGGCAGTTTTTTTCAGGATATTAAGGCTAAAATAAGGGTTTGTGCCTTAACTCAACAGAGAGGGGGGGAAAGATTTTCAGGGAAGAAGAGGAGATTAAAAAAAAACAACCCAACCAAATCCTAGAGAGGTTTCACCTACCTCCGGTCGTTTCTCCTCCTTCGGAACAGTTTTTTTGTGTGTGCGATTTCAGCTTCATGAGGCAACGGGTGGTGGCCCTGGGAGAAAGAGGGAACAGCAATGGTCAGCTCCAAGAACCAGGAGGCACCAGTATGGAAGTGGGCAGAGCAAGACAAAGCTGTTGACCCAACGTGTGAGACTGAGAAAAGCAACAGCTCCCATCCAAACATCCTTCTAACAGCTCAGACCCAACTGAAGAAGGTCTGGAGATCATTGAATCGTAGAATCACTGAATCACAGATTGGTTTGGGTTGGAAGGGACCTTAAAGATCTTCCAGTTCCAACCCCCTGCATGGGCAGGGACACGTCCCACCAGACCAGGTTGCTCCAAGTCCCATCCAACTGTCCTGGTGTGAGCCAGGATGAAGCCAATTTTCCTTTTACTGATTTTTTTTCCTTCAGTGAGCTTTCTTTTAACTAGCAACACTCTGTTCTAGCTAGAGCTGATAAGACAGCTTATTCGTGCAAATTCAATCACCCTGGGAAAATGAAACTACCTCTGCAGAACACAAGGACCTAAAGAAGTGATCTCCTCAGCTTTCGTCAAAACCTCCAGAGCTGCCTTTCTGCTCTTTCCAACTGTAGGGATGGTGGTGCTCTGCTGGGTGTTGGAGTCCCCAACACAGGAAGGACATGGAGCTGTTGGAGAGAGTCCAGAGGAGGCCCCGGAGATGCTGGGAGGGCTGGAGCAGCTCTGCTCTGGAGACAGGCTGGGAGAGTTGGGGTGTTCAGCCTGGAGAAGAGAAGGCTCCAGGGAGACCTTAGAGCACCTTCCAGTGCCTGAAGGGGCTCCAGGAAAGCTGGGGAGGGGCTTGGGACAAGGGCAGGGAGGGATGGGATGAGGGGGGATGGATTAAAACTGGCAGAGGGGAGATTGAGGTGAGACATGAGGAGAAAGGTCTTTAATAGGGTGGTGGAGCACTGGAACAGGTTGCTTAGAGAGGTGGTGGAGGCCCCATCCCTGGAGACATTCAAGGTCAGGCTTGATGGGGCTCTGAGCAATCTGTTCTAGTGTGAGATGTCCCTGCTTCTTGTAGGGGGGTTGGACTAGATGACCTTTAGAGGTCAAAGCAAATACATTCTATGGTTCTATGCCCTCCTTGCAGAGCGTCCCTGTGCTTCCTCAGACCTCTCCCACCAGCAGCAGGAGGAGAGATGGATTCATTAAATGGGAATAAGGCTCCTAATCCAAGGAGCACCCCTGGACACTGCCTGGGCCTGAGCAGAGGAGAACTTCATGTTCCCATCAGGAAAATCAAGCATCTCCTTTCTCCAGCTGAGAGAGCAGTTCCCTTCCTCAGTCCTAGCCATGAGACATGTTTTGGAAAAAAACCCAGTCCCTCCTCTTGTCTATTTTGGTGCCTCAACAGAGCTAAATTTGGAAGGGAGACAAGTTGACTCTTTGGGTTTGTGTGTGTGCGCAGGAAACTGATGTAAAAGGAAACATCAGCAACTTGCAAGAAGGGCAGAGTGGCTGGAGAAGCCTGAAGGTGCTGAGTGGGTGCAGACAGGTCAGGGTCCCAAGGGCACTGTGAGGACTTCATGGTTGGACTCGGTGATCTCAGAGGTCCTTTCCAACCATGACTGTTCTGTGGGCCTTGATGACACAGCTCTTGAGTTTGTTGCCTGTCACAGGTCATGCCGGAATGGAATGGAAGTGCCTTCAATAGAGCTGGCTCACTAAGGACAACGTGAATCTGAATTGTAGCTCTTCCATTTCTCAGTGGACAAACTCTTTATGAAGCTAAAACCCCTGTGCAGAGCCTAAGGGGAATGGCTTGCAAAGGCAGAAGACCACCCTCTGCTCCACAATGGGTCTACAAGAAGACCTACACAAGAAAGATGGTCCTTGCTCCTGCTTGGGCCAGAAGACACCATCAAGCCCAGGTGCTCATGGTTTTCATAGGCAGGTTTGCAACTTCTCAGTGGGCAGCAAGATCACCTTTGGTCTCCCTCCTACATTGCTTTGATTTTGATACTTATTCACAGATGTCTGGAGGAGAACATAAACCACCATTTCTGTGCTGCTGGTTCTGGAAGTCAGGGGTGTGGGAAAAGCAAAGAACAAGGAGCCCACGGTCTCAGGAAGGATCCCCAAGAGGGGTAATTTTCAATTTTGGGAGCAAAACACTCTGTGGTTTTCATGGTGGGAAGCTTGGAGCAGAACCTGAGAAGCCCATGGGACTTGTAATGCACATACATGGATGTCAAGTTGAAATCATAAACATGTAGGCTGAGAACTCTGGAAAAGAAAGAACATTCAGGAGTGATCCCAGGCCAGTCCCCTTGAGATGTTGAGATGTTCATATTGATGTTTAGATGTTTCAGGGAAAGCACCTCCTGGAGAAAGGAAGCTTAGGTGACTGTCACATGGCCAGCCAGCAAACACCAAGGGAATTCTGTCATCTTACAAACAGATGGGAAGAAGGTTTGGTGCCCATTTTTTGTGCTTTACCATCTTAATGAAGATGTCTGCCCAACCCTCAACCCTGTCCACCTGCCCATGGGAATTAAGAAAGCTGGCATCTCCTCTGCCCTGGATCCATTTACATCAAAGTGGAATGAATGAACAAAGAAAAAGCTTTCAAGATCTTGTCAGCAATCTGCAGGAACCCAAGAACCTTCACATCTCCTCACACCCACACCTGACCCTTCCCCAGCAACATCCCTCTCCTGGGCCACCCCACATCTCAGCCCAGGACACTGGCCTGGGAGGGACACAAGGAAGATGGGCAGGATCAGAGGAGGGAAATGGTTGGTTTTAGAGCTACTCTGCTCCAAGCAGGAGCTTTGCTATTGTTTTCCTCACGTTTCTTCTGCAGCAGCATCAGCAGAAGTTGGAGGGAAGTACCAGCTTTACCTCTTTTACTGGTGGTGGTAAAATCACAGAACAAATCACAAGGAGACAAGGAGAAATGAGGTGGGGGGTTTTGCTGATGTTGGTTCTTCCATGACCACCCTTAGGTAGCAAATCACAGGGATTCCTTCAGAATCTGACCACAGCTGTCCTATTTGGGACCAGCCTGCACCTTCCTTCCTTCTCCTCTACTTCAGACCAACCTGCACCTTCCTTCCCCTCTGCTTCTCCACATCTCAAGTGCAACTGTTGCCTGGGGTGGCCAAATTCATGGATGTTTCATGAAGACTCTAGGGCCTATGAGAGTTTGGGGTTCATTGTTTCATCCACATGGTCTTCATGTCTAACACAGCCTGACTTTCAGATCACCCCACAAAGTGACTGTCTTCACTCACACCCACTCATTCAGCCTCTTCTGTAGAAGTTCCTTGTGCAGTAGAAATGCTTCCAGCCCATGGTCATGGTCAAGGAGGTCAAGGATGGTCATGGTCAAGGAGGCAAAGATGCCAAACGAGGAAACCCCAAGAACCAAGGAAAGGTTGAGAAAAGCAACTGGGCTGATGGAAAAATCCAACCATATCACTACAGGACCTTTATCTCAAGAGTCTTTTGTGCCCTCAAGAAACATCTCCACCCTTGCTTATCTTGAACAAATGGTTGCAGAAGGCCTGAACTGAACAAACAGGTTATTAGGCCTGTAGTTTCACTCAGCTTTATGGCAAGCAAAGTTCAGGGTGGGATTTATTTCTGGGCAGTGGGGTTGGGTGCACAACAGTCCTGAAGATGCCCCAGCTGCTTGTGCCAAGGTAACAACAGAAATACCAAGGCTGGAGGGACTGTAAAAACACATCTATTGTGGTTCCAGAAATGATCTGCAGAAACCACCCAGTGACTTGTGACACCCTGAGTTATATAAGGCTTTCACCTGCCTACAGGATGGATTGTCCATGGCAGGAAAGTCTGGGACAGCAAAGAGCTGCAGATAGAGAATCACAGATCATGGAATTGTTTTGGTTGGAAAAGGCCTTTAAGATCATCCAGTCCAACCATTCCCCCAGCCCTGCCAAGGCCACCCCTGCCCCATGGCCCTCAGCACCACATCTCCAGGGCTTGGAAACCCCTCCAGGGATGGGGACTCCCCCCCTGCCCTGGGCAGCCTGGGCCAGGGCCTGACAACCCTTGCCAGCAAGAAATGCTGCCCAAGATCCCATCTCAGCCTCCCCTGGCACCACTGGAGCCCATCTCCTCTTGTCCCATCCCTTGTTCCTGGGGAGCAGAGCCCGACCCCCCTGGCTCCAACCTCCTCTCAGGCAGCTGCAGAGCCAGCAGGTCTCCCCTCAGCCTCCTTTGCTCCAGGCTGGACACCCCCAGCTCCCTCAGCTGCTCCTCCTCACACTTGTGCTCCAGCCCCTTCCCCAGCTCCCTTGCCCTTCTCTGGACACGCTCCAGCCCCTCCATCTCCTTCTTGTCCTGAGGGGCCCAGACCTGACCCCAGGATTCCAGGTGCCCCCTCCCCAGGGCCCAGCACAGAGGGACCATCCCTGCCCTGCTCCTGCTGGCCACCCCAGTGCTGACACAAGCCAGGATGCTGGTGGCCTTCTGGGCCACCTGGGCACACCCTGGCTCATATTCATCTGCTCTCAACCAACACCCCCAGGTCCTTTTCCTCTGGGCACTTTCCAGCCACTCCTCCCCAAGCCTGGAGCGTTGCCTGGGGTTGTTGTGACCCAAGTGCAGGACCCAACACATAGAGGTCCTGTGGGCACTTCCAGCAGAGCCACTTGCTGTTACCTCTTCCCCTTCCAGGAACTCCCACAGCACTGGTCCACCACTCACTCTCCTCTTTTACATCAGGGGAATTTTTTACATCTCAAAAGGAGAGGGCTGAGACAAAAACCAAAGCCTTGACCTGCTTTGGAATCCATGGAATAATAGCAAACAATGTCAGGAAGCCATCAAGAAATGATTTCCTCTTCGTTTCAAATTGAAGTGATAAATCTGTTCCTTCAAATTCAAGCTATTTGTTTTTCCTGGAAGGAGATTATAATAATCATAGAATCATTAAGGTTGGAAGGGACCTCAAAGACCATCAAGTTCCAACCCCCCTGCCATGAGCAGGGAACCCAACCACTAGACCAGGTTGCACAAAACCTCATCCAGCCTGGCCTTAAAAACCTCCAGGGCTGGGGCATCAACAACCTCCCTGGGCAACCCATTCCAGTTCCTCACCACCCTTAGAGTGAAGAATTTCTTCCTAATATTCAACCTCAACATCAATGGAACAGAAAGCAAAGCCTCAAAGAAGAGACATAGGAAATTTTTTCTTGGGAGATGTTGCCAGTTTGGAGGATTTCCTGATTTAACTGCATCTTTGGGGAGTGCACCCTAAATTGTACATGGCCAGCAAAGACTGAAGGCTGCAGCTTTGGGGTTGAGCACCTCAAAGAAGACTCTTTTCCCAGAAAAAAAGGGCAGGAGCACAGAGAAATTATGGTCATGATGGTGATGAGCTAAACACCGCACTTTAGTTATCATTAAATCCACCAGCACTATGTAGGAGCAGCTCTGCTCTGGAGACAGGCTGGGAGAGTTGGGGTGTTCAGCCTGGAGAAGAGAAGGCTCCAGGGAGACCTTAGAGCACCTTCCAGTGCCTGAAGGGGCTCCAGGAAAGCTGGGGAGGGACTTGGGACAAGGGCAGGGAGGGATGGGATGAGGGGGATGGATTGAAACTGGCAGAGGGGAGATTGAGGTGAGACATGAGGAGGAAATTCTTTGCTGTGAGGGTGGGGAGACCCTGGCCCAGGTTGCCCAGAGAAGCTGTGGCTGCCCCATCCTTGGAAGTGTTGAAGGGCAGGTTGGATGGGGCTTGGAGCAGCCTGGGCTGGTGAGAGGTGTCCCTGCCCATGCAGGGGGTTGGAACTAGATGATCTTGAAGTTCCCTTCCAACCCAAACCATTCCATGATTCCATGATTCCCTGCAAACTCCTGAAGTCGCACTTGCTGAGTGTTACTGCTGTTCTACACATCCCCTCTCACCAAATGGTGGATGTTTTAAGCAATTCCAGACTCTACACATGCAGACCCAGACCCAAAGAACTATCACGTAGACCCTTCCCATTTAGAAGAGCATTTAAAGTGGCACGACTTGGTGGCAGCTAAGCTGTCCCACCTCACCCCTCCACAGGAGCTCCAGGATGAAACAGAAGACACCAGAGCAACCCAGCATGAAACTCCCCATGCGGGGTGAAGGATGTAAATGCAATTAAAGCATTAGAGTAATTAGGTAAAGCATCCCAAGTGAAATGTACCCTGAACCTTCCTCAGTGCTCTCTGCTGATTACTCACAGCAAGTTTTCCAGGCTCTATTTTTAACTCTTGGCCCCAAAACTCCTGAAAGATACATAATTCTGAGATAATAAAACTTGAAAATCCAGGACAAAGTCTCCGAGGAGGAGCTGCCTCTGCAAACCCTCCTGTGCACATCAGCACAACCACTCTGAGCAGGAAGAAAAAACCCAACCAGTGCCACCAAGGCCACCAAGATGGAGACAGGCTGTCCACCCTCAGTAAGTTCGCAGATGACACCCAAGTGTCGATCTGCTGGAAGGTAGGAAGAAGCTGCAGGAGGACCTGGACAGGCTGGGTTGATTGGCTGAGGACAATGGCAAGAAATTCAACAAGACCAAATGCAGGGTCCTGCACTTGGGCCACAATGATCCCAGGCAGAGCTACAGGCTGGGGGAAGAGTGGCTGGAGAGTAGCCCAGCAGAGAGGGGACTGGGAGCACTGGTTGACAGCCGGTTGAACACGAGCCAGCAGTGTGCCCAGGTGGCCCAGGAGGCCAATGGCATCCTGGCTTGTATCAGGAATGGTGTGGCCAGGAGGAGCAGGGATGTGATTCTCCCCCTGTGCCCAGCCCTGGTGAGGCCTCACCTCCAGTCCTGTGTCCAGTTCTGGGCCCCTCACTGCAAGAAGGACCTGGAGGTGCTGAAGCAGGTCCAGAGGAGAACAACAAGGCTGGAGAAAGGACTAGAGGGAAAGTCTTATAGGGAGAGGCTGAGGGAGCTGGGGTTGTTTAGCCTGGAAAACAGGAGACTCAGGGGGGGACCTTCTCCCTCTACAGCTCCCTGAAGGGAGGTTGGAGTCAGGTGGGGACTGGGCTCTTTTTCCAGGCATCTAATAACAAGACAAGAGGGCCTGGCCTGAAGCTGCTCCAGGGGAGGGTTAGGTTGGATATCAGGAAGCACTTCCCATGGAAAGGGTGATCAGACACTGAGATGGACTGCCCAGGGAAGTGGTGGAGGCACCATCCCTGGAGGGAGGTGTTCAAGGAAAGGCTGGATGTGGCACTTAGTGCCATGGTCTGGCTGCTGTGGTGGTGTTGGTCATAGGCTGGACTTGATGATCTTAAAGGTCTTTTCCAGCCTTGGTGATTCTGTGATTCTGCTCCAGACACACGGTGCCATAGGAAGAGCATAAATAACAGACAAAAGAAACCCTCTTTTGTTACAAGGATCCACAAATCCAGAATCAGTTCTGAGCTGACTTAGGAAATGGAGGGTTTTTGTTGTGTTTTTTTTCCCCATGTTGGAGCAAAATGGGAACAATAGTAACTCTAATTGTTTTAACTGATGTTATTTTAGTGTTGTTTAGGTTGATTGTTTATTTGTATGTCTTTCCTCTAGCCTGGCCAGGCTTAAAAACAAAACCTTCATGTCAGCAGCAAAGCATCCCAGCCATAAAGAAATACATTTAATCAATCAGTAAAAATATCAGCCCTACTTTTGAGTCCTGAAATGCAGGATATTTGAAAAGCATAAGAATAAATAGGCTTGGTGACCTAGGTTTGCTTTTCCCTGGAAAAGAGAGGTGGGGGGTTTTTTCAGCTAATTTTGTGAAGAAACAACACCCACGTCACTTTAGAACCAGAAGGCACCACAGTTGGTATTTGGTTTGGGGTCTATCCTGGTAGCCCAAGTTCATCCTGGGAAAAGGCAGCATCCCCTGTTCTGAAAAGCTTTTCCTACATGAGGTGGCCATATCTTCTCTCCTGTGTCACCTACAAAGGCTGAACCTCAAGCATGACAACTTCCAAGACACAGGCATCACTCAAACATCAGCTTTCCCACCAGTTCATGAAAGCAGGAGCTATGGCTGCTTTTGTAATGACTACCAGGAGTGGGGTGAAGCCCCTTCAATTCTTTTCATGTTGGCCAAGAGGACAGACCTTCAGGTGTTTCATCAAAACTAAGAAGGGACAAAGAATAACCATCATTAAAGCTCAACATAACAACTCAGCTCCTGGATATTTTGATGTACCAAGCAATCAGCATCAAAGTCCTTGCTTACTGTGATGTCTTGGGTCACACTGACCCTCCTCACTAGGGGTTTTTAGCCCCTTTCTCCTTTCCTTGGTGCTTTTCTTGCTGGCAAGACTGTGCCTGTGTGATGGACTCAGAATCAGAAGCAGGGAAGGATCCAAGACAGTGGTCACCAAAGATCAACTCAGAGACGGCTGCCAAACTGCTTGCTACCAAAGAGAGAAGGGAATTTTGGCAACCAGCAGATCATCTGTGTTGGTTCAACCAGGTCCCTTGTCCATCCAGGATCCCTGCCCACCACCATCAGCACTGCATCCATAATTATCCTACAGATGCTAAAGGTTACACCTTCATGGTGGCTCTGAGGTCATGCAGGGACTCTATGGCAGCCCTGGGATGCAAAATGAGGTCTGCCATGTTTCACTCCTTGGTCATCTGGGTCACCCTATAGCTTAAATTAGGTACCCAAGTACCTTCCTGAAAGAGCTTTTAGACTTCTTCACTTGCCCACTGCTCCTTGCCCACTGCATAGAGTTGTACACTTGGCTTGGGGAAGAGTGGCTGGAAAGTGCCCAGAGGAAAGGACCTGGGGGTGTTGGTTGAGAGCAGATGAATATGAGCCAGGGTGTGCCCAGGTGGCCAAGAAGGCCACCAGCATCCTGGCTTGTGTCAGCACTGGGGTGGCCAGCAGGAGCAGGGCAGGGATGGTCCCCCTGTGCTGGGCCCTGGGGAGGGGGCACCTGGAATCCTGGGGTCAGGTCTGGGCCCCTCAGGACAAGAAGAAGATGGAGGGGCTGGAGCGTGTCCAGAGAAGGGCAAGGGAGCTGGGGAAGGGGCTGGAGCACAAGTGTGAGGAGGAGCAGCTGAGGGAGCTGGGAGTGTCCAGCCTGGAGCAAAGGAGGCTGAGGGGAGACCTGCTGGCTCTGCAGCTGCCTGAGAGGAGGTTGGAGCCAGGGGGGTCGGGCTCTGCTCCCCAGGAACAAGGGATGGGACAAGAGGAGATGGGCTCCAGTGGTGCCAGGGGAGGCTGAGATGGGATCTTGGGCAGCATTTCTTGCTGGCAAGGGCTGTCAGGCCCTGGCCCAGGCTGCCCAGGGCAGGGGGGGAGTCCCCATCCCTGGAGGGGTTTCCAAGCCCTGGAGATGTGGTGCTGAGGGCCATGGGGCAGGGGTGGCCTTGGCAGGGCTGGGGGAATGGCTGAACTTGATGGTCTTAAAGGTGTTTTTGAACCAGAACTAGTCCCTCTGTGATTCTGTGATGTACAAGATGCTAAAGGCACATGAGATTCTTCCTCCTGCCTGCATCTCCGCTGGCATTGGAGACAACCCGGAGAGCTGGCATGCCTCAATCCTGCCCTTCCCCAGATCACCTCATCAGAAACCCATGTTGACCAAGTCATCAAACATCTCCAAGCTTGGCAGCCTCAGCCTTTCTCCCCTTTATCAAGCCCATAAACCTCTTCATTCAACACCCGTGGCCTTTTGCCAGCGAGAATGTGACGTGAGGAGCAGAACCGTCACCTCCGACAAAGCAAAGCAACAAGAGGGAGGCTCTTCCTCATGCAAAAAAAATATAAATTAATTAATAATAATAAATTGAGAAAAAAAAAAATCTCACCAGCTAAGAAAAGCTGGAGGTTAATATAAATTCCATGGGTTTGAGCTGGAAATGGAGCTGCATTCAAAGACTCGATGGCTAACCACGCTTCCTTCGTCTGGCAACTGCCCGCTCCCCCGGCACAGTTATTGAGGAAGTTAAGAGGAGAGCTCTATTTGTTCCAGCTGCACATTTCCCTTAACCCCTAGTAGTGGTGTTTTGGAAAGAACACAGACCTTGTTTTCTGCTGGTGGCTTTTCATTTTCATGCCTGCCAAGGCTCCAGTTCTTAGGTTGAAGTGCTGCCTTTCATTGATTCAAAACAAAGGGAAGAAAAAAGCCTCAACTAAACAATTTTGCCATTCTAAGAAGTCCAGGCTGAAGGAGCAAAAGGGGGATTAAAAGCAGGCTTTCAGGAATTAGCTTGAAAGAGGAAAGAAGAAGATAAAGCCATTTAGAAAAGCTTGTGCTAATGCAGGAGTTCTTTTTGTTGTGTTAATGCAGCCATGCAAATTCCTATGTAGATTTCTTAGGTGGTATCATCTGCTCTCCTGATGATGAGGAGGAAATCATGGCTGTTTTTCCCCCCTAAAACATTATTCTCTCTCAATTAAGAGGCAAAAATGGGATTTTTTTCCCCCAAGACCGTTCTCATGCCATACACAAGGTGACCTGTCAGGCTGATGCCTTCAGAAGCGTGAAATGCAGACCCTGAAATCCAGGTAACTATTTCAAGACTACACAACCAAGGCACACCCCAGAAGTTAAACACAGGCCCAGCTCTGTGGTCTCCAACACCAAATAACCTCATGGATCTGGGACACTCTACAGTTTTCCTGCACCATTCCCCTCCATCACCCCAGACCTGCTCCAGCACCCGCTGTCCTGCGGGACCTGGGTCCAGCAAAACATTTCCTGGAGGTGAATCTGCTCCTAAGTCTGCTATTTGCCTTGGCCCTCAGCCAGCCAAGCACTTAGGCACATGCTTAACTTTAAGCACAAGAGTAAACAGATTGAAGTCAGGGGGACTTAAAATCAAGCACATATTTCAAGGATTTGCTGGATAAGGCCCTTAACCCCGGGCGTGCGGTGTTTAAGTGGGATGATTCCCTGCTGATCAGCTCCTCCCCCCCCCTTTTTCCCCATGTCCCCTCCATCGGAGCAGGCGACAAACGGCTTCTGTTTTGCCACCACTCTGAAGGGCTGGCTCTAAAGAAACCTTGTCTAGCCTCCAGGCCAAGCGTGTCTTTCTTCAACCATACCTGCCTGTGAAATACCTTCCAGAAATCCCCACCCAAACAAAGCCTCAGGAAAGGAAATAACGGAAATTCTTGATGGTTTCCACAGGGGAAACGATTCTAACCAGTGAGATGAGGAGCACGTAAGATGAGGCTGATGACTGTTCCTACTGTACACGGCTCCCAACCCAGAGACATTCCTTAAAGGAATCCTTCAAGTCCCAGGAGAAACCCCCAGCAACCACAAGTCCTCATCTCCCAAGGCAGGAGCCTCCTTGAATCTCAGCCCTGGACGTGACTCTCCGCACACGCTCAGATCTGAAACGCTCACTTGTGGACACTGGCCCAGGTTGCCCAGGGAAGCTGTGGCTGCCCCATCCCTGGCAGTGTTGAAGGGCAGGTTGGATGGGGCTTGGAGCAACCTGGGCTGGTGGGAGGTGTCCCTGCCCATGCAGGGGATTGCAACTAGATGATGTTTACAGTCCCTTCCAACCCAAACCAGTCTGGGATTCTATGATTCATGGTGGAGGAAGAGACATGTAGCAACACAAAACCCATGAAACCACCATGGTTTTCCCCACAGGAACGTGCAGCACCCAACAGGACACAAGGCCACACAGCTTCTGAAGGGCTGGAGGTCTTCCCCAAACACCTGCATGATTTTTTTTCTTTGTTCCTTTCAGGCCCTTTCATATGAACTTTTTGAATTTATTTAAATTGCATCTACCCATGGTAGCACCTTGGGGGCTGTGGGCACCTGAGCAGGCCTGGCAGTGTGAAAGAACACCTGCTCAGACAGGAAACCACTCCAACCAGGCAGCACAGGCAAGACTCAGAAGATCTGGACAAAAGAGATGAGCAGAAGATTGGAAATGTGGGCAGAGAAGACAAACATTTGCTGTTGGTTCCTCCAGAAACAGGATTGCTCTCATCAAGGAGCAGCAACTTGATCAGACTTGACAATGGACCCATGGAAGGTTACCAAGTCCCATTCCCATCCCTTATCTGTCCCCATCCAACTCAATGCTAACCATCTTCTGCCCCATTACCATCTGCTCCTCAACAGTCCCATGCTTTCCATCAGGGCACGAGCATCTGAGTTGCCTGTGCTACAAATAGCAAGGACGCTAAATAATGAAAAACACCTTGTCTTTTGATGCAACCTCACGTCAAGAAAGCTACCTTAGACCTCCCAGAACAAGGCCAGGACTATCAGCTGCTGCACTGGAGCCTTGTCCTTTCTGAACCAACAACTCTCAGAAGCTGAGGACTGGCAGAACAAATTCAAGTCCTGGCTTGTATGTAAACTGCACCATGAAAAGACATGGCAAGTACGAAGCCAAACAAGGTGATCTACTTCCACTTCAGACAGGAACAGCAGGATGCTCGAGTAGTCAAGATGCTCCACCTGTAATGCAGCAGGTTCTAACCTCAAGTACACCTGCTTGAGGAGCTTGGAGCTCCTTGCAATCTATTTTTGTGGCCTCTCTGGCCATGGGCAACTGGGCACTATTTCTCTTTTAGATGAGGAAAAGCATCAAAAGAAGTGGAAGTCTGTCCCACTTCACCTGCCCTCCACCAAGGTCACCATAACCAATCTTCACTTACTACCTATGTGGTTACACTGCTTGGAAACACCACCAAAATCCTGGAGCTAGATGTTGTAAGCAGAGATCTGAAAGCTGCTCCAACACCAGAAGAAAAGCAGGATAATATCAAGGCTCAGAGAACTCCCAGCTTGCTTTTACCTTCAAATGAGGCCATTTGTACCCAAATGAGCTTAAATGACAAATCTGTTTGTCTAAGCATTTATAAACTGAACTAAAAATAATTCTCCTTCCAACTGAAGGACCATCCTGGTGTGTGTAGGTCCCAACACTGTGACACTGAGAGAGATGTGAGTGTGAGACCTTGAATTGCTCACGCGTGTTCCCACCACGCCCTTGAGATTTCAGGCAAGACATGGGACAACTTCCCCCAATCTCCCTTACTGGGGGTTCTGGTCTCACGAGTTTTCCACAGCAAGGTTTGGTCTTGCTTCAGCCCTTGGAGCACGTGCAGAAGAAAAGGACCATCCTACATGTAGACACCCAATCGCGCTGACAAAGTGGACAAGAGGAAAGAGGAGCTGCCGCCGCGCTCTTGGGATCATGTCAGGTTGCATGTACGTTTGAAGTTGGCCACCCAGTTCTCAGGAGCAATCTCAGAAGGGCTACTTCCTCCACCGCTCGCAGGGCTGATCTTCAGGAAAGCTCTGGAGGGTGAGGAAATCCTGACCATCACCACCAAAGTGTTATGGACACGGCAAGGGGATAATAATGACAGGAACTGCCTTATGGCAAAATCACCGTCGTGATTCATCTGACTGCTTGGTGCCAAGGTCCACCAAGCTGGAGCACTGCAGAGGAGGTCACACATGCTATTAGCTGGTTATTGTGTTAAAAAAAAAAAGAGGTGGGACCTACAATTTGATGAGCATCATCCACTCTCCCTCTGGCAAATGATTCAGGTCGTCGGTGCACGACATGGCTTAATGCATTGAACTTGCCTTCTCATCAAAGGTCACAGGTCCCACCTTCTCATCAAAGGTCACAGCTTCTCCTTTTGGAAAGTAGGTAGTATCTAGCCTGGCAGATGCAAAATGCCACCTGGGAAAAGCCTCACTATTCATTGTGGCAGAACCTAATGTGGTCTGCATGTTCTGGAAGCACAAGAAACAGCACAAACCCCACAGCAGCTTTCTGGTCCATGTACAACCTCCCCAACAGGAAGATGCAGGATGCCTTGATGATGGACAGGACTGGTGGGCAAACCACTGTGGGTCAGACCCCATAGTCCTTTTCCCAAGACCTTTCCTCTCAGGGCTGCTGGCTCAGACATTCATGGTCTGTGATACATGTCCAGGGAGTAGCAGGCACATCATCAAAGGTGCCAGCTTGAAAACCT